>NC_083582.1:70140226-70496476 GCF_027579695.1 Neoarius graeffei | reverse complement strand
ATCTGAATTGAAAACTTGTTTAATTTTGTAAATCTGTCTCAAAAACCAAAGTTATGAACATTTGAAAATCCAGTGTTTTATAAAATTTCTATTTCGGTCCGTTGACCCGGTCACAAACCAGTGATCATTTTCCATTGGTTTAATTTTCCATTCATGAGAAAAAACCTCAATCAGAAATTAACAGACCAAAAAGTCAAAAATAAAGAGATTTAGAATTTTGAGTATCAGGGTAAGAATGACAGATAAAGGCTTCTCCTTGTATTTCACAGTTCTGCACCTAGAAGGCTTAAAACTAATACATCACTGAAATCGGTCCATCCTTTAAAAGCCAGAATTTAGCGGTATGTTCACTTTAAATTGTGGACACCAAGCACGACTAATGACGGTGGTGCTCGAATGTGCTGTGTATAAGAGGATCAAACTTTTGTTAATTCTCTTCAGAACAGCATCACTGATATTTATACATCTTCTCATTTTTTTTCTCCATGAAAAAAATATTAGGAAAATTGTTGATTTTTAGGAAGGATACAAAATTTCTCAGTGATCTGATCTTTTGTCGGCACGAGACAGCAAAGTGTTCAGTGGATTTTATTGGAAAATCAAGTCAACGAGAGATTCGATCACTAGGTAGGAATCATGAGTTTCAAGCTGATTGAACCAACAGTGTGCGAGCTGGAAGCAACACCACCACGACCACCACATATGGACTGGTCATGAAGATCACTAAAAAACCCAAGATGGCGGCGCCTGTGAGTTTGGTGTGTTGCATTACACAATGCTAAAAAATGCTTAAAGTAAAAGCTCATCACAATACTGCACAAAATTAACAATATATTTCGTAAATACGTTATTTATTCTTGAATCAACACAAGTTTTATGTAGATTAAACACTCTTAAATGTCTTTAAAGATCAAATGAAAACATGCTGCTCTCCCGTACAAACGTACGGGAGGTTCATCAGCGCAGTGGCGTGCTAGCAGACTATAGGTAAAACTGCATGGAGCGTAAGGTTCACGAACACCATTTCGAGCTTTGGCCAATCAGTGTGCAGGAATGCAATCACGTGATTTTCAATCATGGTGGCGCCGGTGGAGTAGATGAACTTTTCAGCTTGATTCAGAAATTCGGCAGCAGGGAACACTGATGTTGACTTGAAGTTGCTGAAATGTTGATTCGGGAAACCTTTATTGTTTTGTGATCAAACGGAGACCGACAGGTTGTATGTGGAGTGGATCGTTCAATGTGGAATTACAGCTTTGGGGAGTTTTCCATGTCATAACTTGTAGGAAAAGAAGAGTGAGGAGGATTGTGTATTGGGGCATGTAGCAACTGTGCATTCACCTCGGTAAATCTAGAATCACCTGATTTCAAAAATCACCTGCAACACACACTGTGTTCAGACAGTAATTTCAACACATTGAGAAATCTGTACTGAGAAAATTTCCTTGTACTGAGAAAAAAAAAAACCACTCTCAGGATGCACTTAGAAGTGTAAGGGCAGTTGTTGGGGCATTTGTAAACATTTATAAATAGTAGTGCTGTCAAGCGATTAAAATATTTAATCGCGATTAATGTCGCGACTGTCATAGTTAACTCGCGATTAATCGCAATTTAATCGCACATTTTTGTCACATGAAAAACCATTGTAATTCTCTTATCAGCATAAAAAAGTGAATGGGCTTGCTTTGTACCAATGGTTTTTTTTTTATTGCAGAGCATAACACGTCTTGTCACAGCCACTGCAAAGTCGGGCTGGAGCCGCCGATGGGAAAACGAAACCTAAGCCGAGCACCGTGGCTCTTCGTCCCAAGGCGCAGGGCGAGCGCGCCCTGCCCGCGCTGGTTCTTTGGGGGAGGAGGGCAGAGGACTCTGGCTATGCGGGGCGGGGCATTACAGTCTAGCTGCTATCGTTTTTCTAAGCAAAGTCTCTGTTCCAAGTTCCTGGCAGTTTCAAAAGCTTATGAAAAACCTACATCATGTCACAGAGCGTTAATCTCGCAATAAAAAAATTATCGCCGTTAAAATTGAGTCAAGTTAACGCGTTAATAACGCAACATTTTTGACAGCACTAATAAATAGTGAACGAATCTGTAAATTAAACTTTGTCCTCTCAGAGATGGAAAAATTTGTGGCTATGTGGTTGATGGGTAGCCATGGCCTGAAGGTTAGAGAAGCAGCCTTGGGCGACCAAAGGGTTACCAGTTTGATTCCCAGGACCAGCAGGAAAAATGTGCTGGGAGTTGAGTGAACGAATAGCACTTACCCTTCTCTCTGTATCACGCCCTTGAGCAAGGCACCTAACCCCCATAGCTACCAGAGGTGGACAAAGTACCCAACTTCATTACTTCAGTCAAAGTACAGATCCCACTGGTCAAATGTTACTCTGATACAAGTAAAAGTTGTCCAGTCAAATTTTTACTGAAGTATTTGCTTTTTAAAATACTTAAGCATTAAAAGTACATTTTCTGTCAACGCACTGTTGTATTATTGCCACAACGCTTACAAAACCTAATGCCATTACCAAAGACAGAAATGTGAATTCACAAAACGAACACATGCTGGGCCATCATGGTGGTTTAACGTTAAGCTAGCTAAGAATAAGTTAACGTTATTCATGTTAGCGTAACTCCATTTTTACATGCTAAATAACAGTGTCCAAGTTAACTAGCTATGTGTTAATGTTAGCCGTGGACAAGGCGATGGCAACTTGGCAGGCAAATCCATAGAAAGTCATTTGACTAACCAGACTGCATAGCTATTGCAACGTTATCGCTAGTTCTAAAAGCACAGACAACTTCATTGCAAGCTTTCTCTTGGAAAGAAACATTTATATACCTCAAGATGCTTCTGCAGATTGGATGGCGAGTTTTTGTAGGCCGTGATGTGGTTCGTTTTCAGCAAACAAAGCAAACATTTAAAACGAAACGAATCTTTAATCCTTTCAGAAAACTGAAACATGGGTTCTAGGTATGGCTATGGGTGCGTGCGTTCTCCAGAAGAACCGCCTCCTTCCATTCTGCCATCAACTGATCGTGTTCAAATAATACTGCTGAGAAATCATTGAACTTGATTTTATACAGTCTATGGACATGATGTGACCCTAGTGATTACTGATCGGCTCTCCGTGTCACCTGCGAAAAAACCAATCACCTTTTAGAAAAAAAACCCCAAACCATCCACTTTCAAAGCCGCTTCATAGTAACGAGGACCTTGACAGAAATGTAGTGGAGTGAAAAGTACGATATTTGCCTTCTGAATGTAGTGAAGTTAAAGTCATAAGTTTCCAAAAAAAAATAATACTCAAGTAAAGTACAGATACTCAGAAAGTGTACTTAAGTACAGTACTCAAGTAAATGTACTTCATTACTGTCCACCTCCGATAGCTACCCACTGCTCTGGGTTTGTGTTTGTGCTTGTTGCTCATGTGTGTGTTCACTGCTTCAGATGGGTTAAAGGGGAACTGAAGGCAAATTTTTTATTATCAAAATTCTATTTCTCATTTTATTAAATATAGGAATGCACTTTTGATCGCTATTTTGTCGCTGCTATAGCAAGTTATGAGTGTTTGAAATATGCTCTGTAATATATCAGTCCATATGTCAAAGCGATGGCCGTAAACGAGATTCGTTGAGACCTGTGCAAAACATCGTAGGATGGAAGTAAAACGTACAGCGGAAATCAAAGTGACCAACATCTGCCAACATTCCTTGTCCGAAATCGCTCATTCGTTCACTACTCCCTACTCACTATATAAGAAATTACTATATAGAGGACTATATAGTGAGCTCATTGGTAAAATGAAAAAAACGCTTTCGGACACTAGTCCGTTGTGCCGTTATTTACGTCATTACTGTTAAACACAATTAAAACATGCCAGATCAGTCGGCCGGTGGGTTTTCAAAATAATAAATACGTGCATGTGTTTTTGTGATAAATCCATATTATACTGAGCGTATTTCCTACATTAATAAATACAAAGTACCTGCATATTTCAGTTTTTTTTAAAATCAAGGCTGAATACTTTCTTCTTTGCTGCTGCCTTTTATTAAATCAAATTTGAGATTTTTATTTGATTTCTTTCAGCGCGACCGCAAAAAAAGACGCGCGCGCCATCTTTCGAATGCTGATGTAATCAAGCCGGACATTTTGTTTGTTTTGACAGCAGTCGGGAAAGTTTGAAAAAAGTAGGCAGTAATCGTCATTTAAAGTGCCATTCCACCATTGGATGTATTCTTTGGCATAAAATACAATATATTTTGACAACATATATAAATGGTATCACTAGATAGAGAAATCTTTTAGCTTCAAAATGATATATCAAACATAATTTTTTGACAACGACAAGTATATTAATTTTGCGACCAAAGTCACCTACCCTTTTAATTTCCGCGCGTGATGTCATCGGCAGGTTCCCCTTCTTGTGTACCACGTGACGTGTGACGTGGCACATATCAGCAATGGCGGATAGAACGTGATAAAAATAATACCAATAAATCTAGCTAATACCAATAAATCTAGTTAACTCAAAATTTTTTGCAATTTTTTTGGCCCCCATATACGAGGAGAAATGACTCTCTCACTTTAGGGGTTTCCTGGTCTAAAAATAGACCGACACGTCGTACACAAGAAGGGGAACCTGCCGATGACATCACGTTTCACTACCGCGCGGAAATTAAAAGGGTAGGTGACTTTGGTCGCAAAATTAATATACTTGTCGTCAAAAAATTATGTTTGATATATCATTTTGAAGCTAAAAGATTTCTCTGTCTAGTCATGTTGTCATAAAATATATTGTATTTTATGCCAAAGAATACATCCAATGGTGGAATGGCACTTTAAACTCGTTTTTGTGCAATATTTCATTTGCAAAACAGTTTTCAAAATGGCGGCACTGACACCTGGCTGACACTTGACGTTTCGAAGTCTTGCACAAGTCTCGTGAAAATGGCACGGATAAGCGACGCCTGCCATGGACCAAACGAACTAAATTCAACATGGCTAAAAACCGAATAGGCCGATAAGTATAATATTTAATTGCAATTAGTTGCCAATATGAGTCACGATAAAGTTACTAAAATCGAAAACGTAATTGAATAACACGTTAATTAAGAAACAAAGCAAGTTTAAAAATGACTTCAGTTCCCCAGAGGAGGAATTTTGCTGTGCTTGAGTGTACATGTGACCAAATAAAGGCTTCTTCTTCTATCAACATAGTCAATGCAGCTCAGCATTAAGTATTGAAATACCTCAAGAGATCTGTGTTTTTAGCTGGAACTGCTTGAGGGTTAGAAAGCTGGATGAAACTCAGACGAGTGGTTTTGGTAGTACTTTGTGTCACAAGAAAGACTTTTCTTCTTTTCACTTCAACAGATGTAAATGTTTAGCGACGGAATTCAACAACAACCCGTAGATATACTGTATGTTATAACTATGCTTCTAGCAAATGTGTTTTCTGTTCTTTTCTCAGTACCGGGAAATGAGCTGAAATTCTACTCTGGGGTTATCACACGTATGCTACAATTGCAGTAAATAGGGATTATACTGAAAAAAAAAAACATCTGCGTATTGCTTTAAGCTAACTTCGAACCGTCAGATCTAGTACTGTTTAACGTCTAACTGCCATGAAAATCCATGTATACCGTAGGTGCTCGTGTTCAGGATCGGTGTGTCCATATGAACAAGAGTGCATGGTTTTACTTCCTCTCTAAATGTCTGGAGAACTTAGACAAGTTTCCTACTATGGTGGTCTGAGATGAGTCCGTCAACCTTATGTTATGACCATGACACATTATGTTATGCAGCAACAGAGCACATTTGCTCTCCTCTAAACATTTTGCTCCTTTCCAGTTCTAGCATCAAAAGCACCAACATTACAGTCTTCAGTTTACTTTCACAGGTTGGAGTGTATCTCTTTAGTGCCTCCCTCCGTACTGCTGAATCATGCTTGTATTCGACTCATTACGCAGTTAAAAATCCAATCAATCAATCAATCAATCAATCAATCAATATCAGGGCATAATGCGACAAAAAATGTCCAAAACAATGTTGAAATAAATACACTTTTGATGAACATAAATAATGTACGATGTGTACCTGAGAGTTGACCCATAGCACCGGGGAAAGGAGGGAGGCATAGCACCGAGGGATCGAATCGTCAAGCCGTCATGACCGTGACACAACGTTCATGAGGACCAGCAGAGTTTCATAGTGCAAAATGGATTGAACCACAGGTCTCACAGGCTTCTGTCTCAGCTGCAGGGCTTCTTCATTCCTGTGAAGAACTGAGGCTTGGGCAGTGTGGGGGGCTGCTTGGGAGGCAGTCTGTATGGAGAAAGAACAATACTTCACAGAATATATATATAAAATTGGGTCCATAAGTATTTGAACAGTGACTGTTTTCATAATTTTGCCTCTGTACACCAGTACAATGGATTTGAAATGCAGCCATCAAGATGTGATTGAAGTGTAGACTTTCAGCTTGATTTCAACGCGTTTAACACAAATATACAAAAATAGTCCATCCATTTTCACAGGCTCAAAAGTAATTGGACAAACTAGCATAATTATAAATAAAAGCCTCGTTATTAACTCAACCGGCTGACGAGCGATGAGTTTATGCCATGATGTGTTGTCCGTCGTTCATCTGGCGTCGTCCACATTTCACAAAAATCGCTTCTTGTCGCTCAATTCTTCACTGATTTTTTTTCTTTTTGGCAGGAAGGTAGGTCTGCCTGGGGTGCATATATTGTAGCTTCTACCCAAATTTGCATAATTGCAATTAATAATGAAGATATGGAGTAATTAAGCCCTAACGAGCAGTTTCCGCACAAATCGCTTCTTCTCTGTCAATTCTTCACCGATTTTGATTCTTTCTGGTATGAAGGTAGGGGTACCAAGGATGCATATGACTTCTACCCAGATTTGCTTAATTATAATTATTCATGAAGTTATGGACGAATTAAGCCTTAATGAGCAGTTCAACAAAAATCGCTTCTTCTCAGGCAATTCCTTGCCGTTTTGGATCCTTTCTGACAAATCGGTCGGTATTCCAAGGGTGGATATCGCTTCTATATAGCTTGTATATAGTGTATATAGCTTGCAACATTTATGATCGTTCCTTCTGGACTAGATAGGGTCGGAGTGAGCTACGCCGTCATTGACGGTCTTGTTAATACTTGATTGGCAATCCCTTGCAGTCAATAACCACCTGAGGTCTGGAATCCATGGACATCACCAAATGCTGAGTTTCCCCTCTTGAGATGCTTGGCCAAGGCTTTACTGCAGCCGACTTCAGCTGCTGCTTCTTTGTGGGTCTTTCTGCCTTCAGTTTTGTCTTCAGTAAGGGAAAAGCTTGCTCAGTTGGCTTGACTGATTCGGCCATTTAAGAACATTTCATTTCTTTGCCTTAAGAAGCTCTTGGGTTGGTTCCCAGTACATTTTGGGTCATTATCCATCTGTACTGCAAAGCGCCATCCTATCAGTTTTTTGCAGCATTTGACTGAATCTGAGCAGAAAGTATCACTCTATACACTTCAGAATTCATCTTGTTACTTCTATTAGCAGTCACACCATCGATAAACAGCAGTGACCCAGTTCTACTGGCAGCCATAAATGCCCATGTCCACCATGTTTGACAGATGATGTGGTATGCTTTGGTTCATAAGCCCTTACTTTCTTTCTCCATTACACTTCTCTTCCCATCATTCAGGTACAAGTTAATCTTAGTTTCATCTGTGCAAAGAATCCTGTTCCAGAACTGGTTGAGCTTTCTAGCAAAGTCTAATCAGGTCTTTCTGCTCTTGAGTGTTATCAGTGGTTTGCATCTTGAGGTAAACCCTCTTTATTTACCTTCATGAAGGTGTCTTGATAGTAGACTTTGACAATTTTACACCTACCTTCTCAACCTCCTCTACCTTCTTGACATGACTAGATGGGGTCAAGGCTGAAGGGGTTTTTCTTCACCGAGGAAAGAATTCTGCCATCATCCACTTTAGTTGTCTTCTGGGCCTTTTGGTGTTGCAGGTTGCAGAGCTCATCAGTGCATTCCTTCTTTTGAAAAATGTCACAAATTGTTGATTTGGCCACTCAAAGTTTCTGTTGTCTCTCTGATAGATCTGTTTTGTTTTTTTCAGCCTAATACTGGCCTCGACACCTCTTTTGACTTTATTGAGAGTTCACATTTACATTTACCAAATGCAATTCAACACATGAAATAAAAAAAGGGAACCAGGTCACACCTGTCCATAAAACTGCTTATCAGTCAATATTCCAATTACATTTGACCATTTAAAAATGGAGAGACTATATAAACGAGACCATCAATGACGCCGTAGCTCACTCCGGCCCTGTCTAGTCCAGAAGGAACGATCTAAAGTGGGCCACCTTGCACAATAAATGTTGCGAGCTATATACACTATATACAAGCTATATATAGAAGCGATATCCACCCTAGAAATACCGACCTATTTGACAGAAAGAATCCAGAACAGCGAGGAATTGACTGAGAAAAAGTGGTTTTTGTTGAACTGCTCATTAAGGCTTAATTAGTCCATAATTCATTAATAATTGTAATTAAGCAAATCTGGGTAGAAATTATATGCACCCTAGGTAGCCCTACCTTCATGCCAGAAAGAATCAAAATCAGTGAAGGATTGAGGGAAAAGAAGCGATTTGTGTAGAAACTGCTCATTAGGGCTTAATTACTCCATATCTTCATTATTAATTGCAATTACGCAAATTTGGGTAGAAGCCATATGCACCCCAGGCAGACCTACCTTCCTGCCAAAAAGAATACAAATCGGTGAGGAACTGACCAAGAAGAAGTGATTTTTGTTGAACTGCTCATTAAGGCTTAATTAGTCCATAACTTCATTAATAATTGTAATTCAGCAAATCTGCTTATATGTTATATGCAGTTATATAAAGTTATATTATATAAAGTTATATGCACCCTAGGTACCCTTCCTGCCAAAAAAAAAATCTGTGAAGGATTGAAAATTGTGTGGAAACTGCTCCTGGGCATAATTACTCCATAACTTAATTAATAATTGTAGTTAAGCAAATTTGGGTAGAAGCTATAGTATATACATTCCAGGCAGACCTACCTTCCTGCCAAAAAGAATAAAAATCGATGAAGAATTGAGAGAGAAGAAGCGATTTTCGTGAAATGAGGACGATGCCAGACAGACGACGGACAACACGATGTCATAAACTCATCACCTGTCGGCCAGATGAACTAATAAAAAAAAATAAAAACAATTTAAAAAGGCTGTAATTCCTAAACCATGAATGCGATATATTTTTTTTTTGTTGTTGTTGAACCTCTTGGATTAAAGCTGAAAATCTACACTTCGATCTACTGTTTGCTTCATTTCAAATCCATTGTGGTGGTATACAGAGGTAAGAGTACAAAACTGTCCAAATACTTCTGGACCTGACTGTATGTGTGTAATATTGCAGACTGGGTAGGTGAGGCTTTGTAATGCGCCTCAAGGGAAAATTAGAGAGGGATATCTGTAGCCTGTTTGAAGAGCGCTCCTCATCAGGCTCTTATTCAATCTAGCTATGATGAGCTCACTTCAATATCCACCGATTCTGATTAATTATTCTGTAATTTTCATGAAGGCTGAATTAACATCTGTATTGTCGTGGTATTATTCTTCAGGAAGGATCGCAGCGCTAATCAGTCTTACCCTACTTCATTTACCATCCTTCAGAGCACATTTTCAATTCCGTCTTAATCATCAGGAGCGAGGGGATCCATCTAGCCACAGTCCATCCATCCATCCATCCATCCATCCATCCATCCATCCATCCATTATTCCTTCATCCATTCATTCATCCATCAGAGTATTCAACGAATAAATACCTGTACAGAAATCTACAGTGTCTTGCAAAAGTATTCATCCCCCTTGGTGTTTGTCCTGTTTTGTCGCATTACAAGCTGGAATTAAAATGGATTTTTGGAGGGTTAGCACCATTTGATTTACACAACATGCCCACAACTTTAAAGGTGCAATTTTTTTAAATAATTGTGATACAAACAATAATGAAGATGAAAAAAAACAGAAATCTGGAGTGTGCATAGGTATTCACCCCCCAAAGTCAATACTTCTTAGAGCCACCTTTAGCTGCAATTACAGCTGCAAGTCTCTTGGGGTATGTCTCTATTAGCTTAGCACATCTAGCCATTGGGATTGTTGCCCATTCCTCAAGGCAAACCGACTCCAACTCCCTCAAGTGAGATGGGTTGCGTTGGTCTACAGCAATCTTCAAGTTATGCCACAGATTCTCAATTGGATTGAGGTCTGGGCTTTGATTAGGCCATTCCAAGACATTTAAATGTTTCCCTTTAAACCACTCTAGTGTAGCTTTAGCGGTATGTTTAGGGTCATTGTCCTGCTGGAACGTGAACCTTCGTCTCAGTCTCAAACCTCTGGCTGATTCAAACAGGTTTTCCTCCAGAATTGCCCTGTATTTAGTGCCATCCATCTTTCCTTCAGCCCTGACCAGCTTTCCTGTCCCTGCAGATGATAAACATCCGCACAGCATGATGCTGCCACCACCATGCTTTACTATAGGGATGGTGTTCTCAGGGTGTTGGGTTTGCGCCACACATGGCATTTCCGACGATGGCCAAAGAGATCAATTTTAGTCTCATTTGACCAGAGAATCTTCTTCCACGTGTTTGGGGAGTCTGCCACATGCTGTTGGGCAAACTCCAAACATGTTTTCTTAAGCAATGACTTTTTTTCTGGCCACTCTTCCATAAAGCCCCGCTCTGTGGAGTGTACAGCTTAAAGTGGTCGTATGGACAGATACTCCCATCTCTGCTGTGGATCTTTGCAGCTCCTTCAGTGTTATCTTTAGGGTCTTTGTTGCATCTCTGATTAATGCCCTCCTTACCCGGTCTGTGAGTTTTGGTGGGCGGGGCCTTCTCTTGTCAGGTTTGTAGTGGTGCCATGTTCTTTCCATTTTGCTATAATGGATTTAATGGTGCTCTGTGGGATATTCAAAGTTTGGGATATTTTTTATAACCCAACCCTGATCTATACTTCTCCACAACTTTGTCTCTGACCTGTTTGGAGGCTCCTTGGTTCTCATGTTGCTTGCTTAGTAGTGTTGCAGAGTCAGGGTCCTTCCGGAACAGGTTGATTTATACAGACATCATGTGACAGATCATGTGACACTTTGATTGCACACAGGTGGATCTTAATCAACTAATTATGTGACTTATGAAGTGAATTGGTTGGACCAGCTCTTATTTAGGGGTTTCATATGAAAGGGGGTGAATACCTATGCACACTCTAGATTTCTATTTTTTCATCTTAATTATTGTTTGCGTCACAATAAAACAACAGCTTGTACATTTGAAATTATAGGCATGTTGTGTAAATCAAATGGTGCTAATCTTCCAAAAATCCATTTTAATTCCAGCTTGTAATGCGACAAAACAGGACAAACACTTTTGCGAGACACTGTATATGGAGTGCTTATGGAGAAACCAGTGTGCTGACCTGGGTGTGGCTGAGCTGGGAGCAGGGAGATGAGTTGGTAGGGGGCTCCGTCCAAGCTGAGAACTCCGTCCTAAAGGGTCAGCGGGCAAAGGCTTCTGAGGTGGGCTTGGCTTCTCCAACTCCTGAGAAAAATCACATGAAAGCGAGTCAATGGCAAGTCATGAGTCACGTATTGTGTTACATCTGCCACCAGAGGGAGCTGTAACACAGTATAACCCCAATTCAACACAAAGTGCTTTCCCTGTATCACTGTTTCTCTCTACTCTCTGCCAGGGTGATGAGGACCCTCATGTGTTCTTAATCGCCGATCAGGAGATGAGATACAGATAACTGCCTGCTACCTACTACACATCTGTTCTTCATCGAATCGTTCTTTAAACAATCCATACACCATTTCACAGTTTGATTCCACACTTTTTGGAGTGTTTTGCATGATTAGTAGGTTCCTCATCCAGGCTGTTTCTCATCATCAATCAGGCTGTGTGTGACTTGGAAAGATGAGGTCTGATGTTGTTTTGTTTCAGACTGATTATCAGAGCTCGCATGGTGGATTTCACAGATGGAACATTTTTAAATCATCCAAATCTGTGTTAGCGTTAAAGTTTGTAGCTCTGCTATTTCTTGATGCAGTTGTGCTATTCAGGAATGCCGGAGGAATCTTTCTATGCCATTTAATCTGAGCGTATTACACTTGTCTGATTGCCATACAGCTGTTCATACACCCTGCACTACCCTTGTGAACATGGGTCTCAGTCACAGATTCCACAGCATGTGTTTAAGGAGGAACAGCTGCAGTGAAGGAAAGGAAAGCCCATGGTAACGTCTCTGAGTGCAGTGAGGTGGTGACATGGAGAAGATGATAATGAACAATTTCCAGGACTGGGCAAGAGACTGCTCGGGCACTGATAAGACAAGGGGATGTGATCCATCATGCTGCTGCTGGAAGAGTAATGATCCACAGTCAGTTCTTACCTGTTAGGTCCTAATGAATGAGACTATTTAGACATGTGGAGAAGATCTCTTGATGATGAAACTTATCCGTACTGTATGTCAGACTTGTCTTCTTATTAACATATCAAAGTGCTTCTCAATGAAGAGACACACGTCCTGGAAATGTGTTTGATATCAGGCTCATTTTGATTTAAAGGGACACAGCTGTCCTTCCCTTGAGGAAGGGCACTTAAACCATTTGCAGCTTCTTCCACTGCTAAACCAATACAAGACTTAACCACCCCCCAGTAATTTCCATCCATCCATCCATCCATCCATCCATCCATCCATCCATTATCCATAACCACTTACCCTGTACAGGGTCGCGGGCAAGCTGGAGCCTATCCCAGCTGACTGTGGGCGAGAGGTGGGGTACACCCTGGACAAGTCACCAGATCACCACAGGGCTGACACATTCAGTGCGTTTACATACACATAGAGAGAATTGAATTTCTGCCGTTGCTCGACTGAAATCGAAGTTCAAAATGCCATGTATACACCTTAATTCGGCTGAAATTGAACCGAACTTACGACCTAGATTATGCGATTTCTGCCGAGCTACTTAGTGCATGTAAACCCTATTGAGCTACGTATTCGAGCTACTTACTTCAGCACTGCCCCTTCCGGAAGTGACGAGTGACGAGACCACAAGCGGGAAACACAACAGCCTCGGTCGACATGACAACGAATCATGACAACGGCATGAATCTTTTCTTTTTGTGGCATTGTTTGCACTGTTAAAATTTAGCTCACTTACTGTATCACCAAATACATCTGTACAGCTGTTGCATAGCTGTGAACTGTGTACATAAACAAGTCATTGTATTTGTGTGTGTGTATATATATATATATATATATATATATATATATATATATATATAATGTCCAACATCTGAAGAATGTCAATAAAAACAAAACAATTGAACTTTGTGTGTTTATTAAGACATAAGTTAAATTGTAAGCAAAAAAAATTTTTTTTGTAAGCAAAAAATGGACTTTAGAAAAATATACAATTGTGCAAAATAAGTTGTCTTACAAAACATTGGTCTGCGCAGGACAGTTTGTAGCCATACAGTCTGTTAGAGCAAGCCTAACAGCTTGAGCACGGAACTTGTGAACACAGAACTGCCAGTGTTGCCAGCTTGGGCAGTTTTAAGTGCATTTTGGCGGATTTGAACATGTTTTGGGCTGGAAAACGTCAGCAGTATCTGGCAACACTGCTGATAACTTTGTTTATACTCTTGAATAGCTCTTCTTCATGACGACAACCGGAAGTGTACCAACACGATGGGGCGTGTAGCGCCACCTGTGGCTTGGGTGCACAATGTACCTCACACAATAGCTCGATTTCCTTGTGTGCATGTAGGATTGGATTTCTCTGGCACCCCTGCTGGGACCCTTAGCTCGATTACCGACAGTAGCTCGATTTGGATGTGCATGTAAACGCACTGATTGAGACAAACAACCATTCACACTCACATTCACACCTACGGTCAGTTTAGAGCCACCAGTTAGCCTAACCTGCATGTCTTTTGACGGTTGGGGAAACCGGAGCACCCGGAGGGGACCCACACAGACACAGGGAGAAGATGCAAACTCCACACAGAAAGGTCTCCTCGGCCACTGGGCTTGAATCTAGAACCTTCTTGCTGTGAGGCGACAGTGCTAACCACTACACCACTGTCCCACCCCCACAGTAATTTGTACATATATAACCTGGCTGAATATACAGTAGATGTTTTAACATACAATTCTCTGGTCATATTTTGGCCACGCCTTTTATCTTGGTCATACACATGGAATAAAACATGACATGGTGTGCTGCAAAAAGAAAATAATCAATGACTGTCTGGTGTGTTGCCGCCTGATATGAAACGGAGTTACTTTTACCACCCCAAAGTTACGGTTTTAGAATAACATCAAAGGTCCTGAAGTCTTTTATTTCTCTTATACCGCTTCAAATTGTTAAAAATTACAATCTTTAATTATTAAACAATGATATGCCATAGTCGTTATCCATTTATAGTTGCATTTAATATTGTGGAATGTGTCTCATCTGTGTATGGTGTTACGACAGACATAATAATCAACCGTAACGAGACCATCAATGACGGCGTGGCTCACTCCGACCCCGTCTAGTCCAGAAGAAGCGATCTAAAGTGGGCCACCTTGCGCAATAAATGTTGCAAGCTATATACCGTACGTTCACTATATATAAGCTACATATAGAAGCGATATCCACCCTAGGAATACTGATCTATTTGCCAGAAAAAATCCAAAACGGCAAGGAATTGGAATTTACCAAGAAGAAGCGATTTTTGTTGAACAACTCGTTAAGGCTTAATTAGTCCATAACTTCATTAATAATTGTAATTAAGCAAATCTGGGTAGAAGTTACAGTATATGCACCCTAGGTACTCCTACCTTCATACCAGAAAGAATCAAAATTGATGAAGACTTGAGGGAGAAGAAGCAATTTGTGTGGAAACTACTTGTTAGGGACTGATTAATTACTCCATATCTTCATTATTAATTGCAATTATTCAAATTTAGGTAGAAGCCATATGCACCCCAGGTAGACCTACCTTCCTGCCAAAAAGAATAAAAATCGGTGAAGAATGAAGAGAGAAGAAGCGATTTTCATGAAATGTGGATGACGCTGGATAGACGGACGCCGGACAACACACGATGGCATAAACTCATCACCTGTCGACTAGATGAGCTAATAAAATGAGGGCATCAAATTTAAGCATTCGCCATTGTAATAATTTACACTATAACCTTGTCATTTTGGACTGAATTACTGCTTTAAGAACCCGATACAATATTCTTGATTGTTCCTCAACCATTTGGTCCACATTGGCTTCCTATGTCTTTTCCTCACCACTCTTCCTCGACCTCGATGGAAAACATCACAAGAACAAGGAAAGACGTGAAGGAGAATTCATAAAGACGTAGGAAAAGACAACTGCGATGCTAAGTGTGGTGCGATTGCACTGGCACCAGGCTCTGTAATTATGCGACGGCGCATGTTATTGATGTGAGTCTGCCGCGTGAAACTACAATGTTCTGTAGGTGGACTACAAAAAAATGCATCTTCACCCTGTATGTTCTTACCATGTTGTGTTATGCAGGCTATAGAAACATGAACAACATGATGAAAATATTACTTCATTCAAGATTGGAATTGGGGGCGGCACGGTGGTGTAGTGGTTAGCGCTGTCGCCTCACAGCAAGAAGGTCCGGGTTCGAGCCCCGTGGCCAGCGAGGGCCTTTCTGTGCGGAGTTTGCATGTTCTCCCCGTGTCCGCGTGGGTTTCCTCCGGGTGCTCCGGTTTCCCCCACAGTCCAAAGACATGCAGGTTAGGTTAACTGGTGACTCTAAATTGACCGTAGGTGTGAATGTGAGTGTGAATGGTTGTCTGTGTCTTCTTGGAGAAGAAGTGGGTAATTGAATGAGTGTGTACACCTGTGTATGATTACTGGTGGTCTATTTATACTCTGCGGCTCTTTCTTATTGTCATGGAAGGATTCTTTAAAGGCTGTGTTTCAAAGATGCCATGTCATGTTATCCCTTTGAAGGACTGTTCTGATGTCTAAGATCCTTCAACTTCTACCAAGGACCACATCCTTCATTCAGAGACTTTTTCAAGGATTCCTTGGTGTTTTTAAAATCACCCACAATCCTATTCACATGTAAATATTTAAATATGTATTCATAAAGCCCATTTCCAGAAAAGTTGGGATATTTTCCAAAATGCAATAAAAACAAAAATCTGTGATTTTTTTAATTCGTATGGACATTTTAATTAACTGTCAAAAGGACAAAGAAAAGATTTTCAACAGTTTTACTGACCAACTTAATTGTATTTTGTAAATATAAATGAAGTTAGAATTTGGGGGTGGCACGGTGGTGTAGTGGTTAGCGCTGTCACCTCACAGCAAGAAGGTCCTGGGTTCGAGCCCCTTGGCCGGCGAGGGCCTTTCTGTATGGAGTTTGCATGTTCTCCCCGTGTCCGCGTGGGTTTCCTCCGGGTGCTCCGGTTTCCCCCACAGTCCAAAGACATGCAGGTTAGGTTAACTGGTGACTCTAAATTGAGCGTAGGTGTGAATGTGAGTGTGAATGGTTGTCTGTGTCTATGTATCAGCCCTGTGATGACCTGGCGACTTGTCCAGGGTGTACCCCGCCTTTCGCCCGTAGTCAGCTGGGATAGGCTCCAGCTTGCCTGCGACCCTGTAGAACAGGATAAAGTGGCTACAGATAATGAGATGAGATGAAGATTGGAATTGAAGTAAAAATGGAATATAGGCAACTGGTCACAAAATTGAAATGAAATGGTTCACATTGAGAACGGTTGCTCACACTTGACCTTCCTGTCTATTTATATTTATCGGCCTGAATCACAATTATTTAATGATTAATTACTGATTATGGTGTGTCGCTTTAAATGTTGTTGCCGTAGTGAACTGTGGGACGGCATTATCTCCTTTCCTTTGGTAAAGGATGGCCCAGTGAACCCTGTGCTAAAGGAGAAAGGAAAGGAAGCACTGAAGTACCTTTCCTTAGCGTTTAGAGAAATTGAACATTCTCGTCATGGCTGCCACTTAGATACCGCCGGGTCATTTCACTCAGTTAGGAGCCTTCCGAAGCAAAAAATACTATTGGAACGCAGCCATTGGCTCATGCTCACTTATCCTTAGTCACTAATTATCACTCACATTCATTCCTTGTTATCTTTGTTCTAGTTTTATATCATGTAGTCATTGTCATTCTTTTTTAATGTGTTTATATGACATTATTCTGGTCTTATTAGCTTGTGTGACTATTAGTATTGCATCTGTGAGTGGTTACCTGTGTTTTTTGTCCTAATGCGTCAGGGATAACTAATGGATCAGCTGAAAATCTTTGGATATATCAATTTTTTATTTATTTTTTATTTATTTATTTCGCACTTAAAAAATAATAAATACATAACAATGAAATATAAATGAGATATAACAGTGCAAGGGAGGCCGAAAGCTTATGCTTATATAAAGACCTCCCTTTATCAACTTATAACAATTTAGATAAATAAATTAAACAAAAGAAATAAATATAGATAACAAATAAATAAAACAATATAGTGAGAACATAGTACAATAAAGAATTTGCAGTAACTTAGGTAATCATGCATGGATATAAATTAAATGTAGAGTTTCCAGTAGTAAACAAGGAAACACAAACCAAATTAAGGAAATGTAGGGTTATTTATAAAATCAGCTTTAGTATGACTCTTAAATATAGCAAAAGAGTGACACAAATTTAATGTCTTATTCAAGTTGTTCCAAACCGTGGGACCCCTGTACATGATTGTAAATTGTTGTTGGTTAGATTTAGCATTAATTGGCCTTAGATAATTGCTTTGTCTTGTATGGTGGTTGTGAATATCTGAGTTTGATAAAAAAGTATCATAGTAAATTTCAGGAAGGCAGAGACATTTATGTATTATCTTATACATCAACAAGCTAGTTTGAAGTCTGTTTATGTCGTATATAGTCAGTATCTTTAGCTTTTTAAACAGCGAAGCACTAGGGAAAGTAAAGGAAACTTTTAAGGCTATTCTAACGTACCGTTTCCGAAGTACAAAGAGTGATTTAAGTGATGTAGAGTATGTACTCGCCCATACAATATTACAGTAGGATAGGTAGGGATAAACAAGACTATAGTACAGAATATTAAACGTTTTAGGGGATAAAAGATTTCCTACTTTCCGTATAATCCCTATATTCTTATAAATCTTTTTACAAATGAGATCAATGTGATTTTTCCATGTTAATTTTTCATCTATTAAGACGCCTAGAAAACGAGTGTGAGTCCCTTGAGTAATAAGGTTGTTATTTAAAAATATCTGGACGTTTTCCTTCGAATATTTTTTATTCTTACCTGCAAAAATTATTAAATTTGTTTTTTTAACATTCAAGGACAATTTATTTATTTTAAACCACTTATTTACTTTGTCTAGTTCATTATTCATGATAGTTACTAAGGTGTAGAGATTCTTGTGAGACGTAAATAAATTTGCGTCGTCTGCAAATAGAAGAGTAAATAATTTTTGTGATACATGTGCTAAATCGTTTATATAAATTAAAAACAGTAGGGGTCCAAGTATAGATCCTTGAGGAACACCACATGAAATTGTATTTTGATGCGAGTTGTATATGCCATTAGCAACGTATTGTTTTTTGTTCGAAAGGTAATCTTTTAACCAGTTGTGAACTGTTTTGTAAGCCATACAAGTGTAATTTGTCAAGTAATATTTTGTGGTCAAAAGTGTCAAAAGCTTTTGAGAGATCTAGAAATATACCTACGGTGTACTCGTTGTTATCTAAAGCTTCAGTTATCTTATTAATTAAGCATAAAAGGGGCATATATGTAGAGTATTTTTTGCAAAATCCATAGTGATGAGAATAAAGAATATTATTTGTTTTTAAATGATTTAAAATCCTTTTGTAAACTAATTTTTCTAAAATTTTGGAAAATGTAGGTAGGATGGATATGGGTCTATAGTTTGTAAAGGTGTCTGGGTCTCCTGTTTTATATAAGGGGATTACTTTGGCTATTTTCAGTTCATTTGGTACAGATCCCGATGACAACAAAAGTTTAAAAATATGAGTAAGTGGTTCCAAAATGGAGGAGATATTTTGCTTTAACAGAAGTGCACAAATTTCGTCATGACTTGGGGCTGCATTTTTTTAAATTTATGATAATATCATGGATCTCCGAAGAAGTTGGCTCTTCAAAAGAGCTGATTTGTGGATAGGAGTGCTCAAAATATTCCATAGGGGAACAATCAGTCTTGTCAATTTTATTTGCAAGGGAAGGTCCAATATTAGTAAAAAAAAATCATTGAATCTGTTAACTATGTCTTGTGGATCATCTATATAGGATTCTCCGTCACAAAATTTGTTAGGAATAATATTATTGGTTTTTTTTCTATTAAGAAGTTCATTGATTGTTTTCCAGGTTTTTGATATATCAGAGGATGCAGCTTTGAACTTTTCAGTCATGACCACCACCAAGTTTGTTGTTGGAGGAGGTTATGTTTGTTTGTTTGTTTGTTTTAACTCAAAAAGTAGTGAACAGATTTTGATGAACTTTTGAAGAAAGCTGAGTCATGTGCCAAGGAATCATTGATTAGATGTTGATGCAAATCCAAAATATGTCATTTTGGACTGAACTACTGCTTTAAGAAACCTATACAATATTCTTGACTATTATACCGTACATACAGGACACTTTTTGATGGAATAAAAACATGTGTTCTGTTCCCTTCTAGCAGGTTTCATTCATTCGGTTTGATAGCATGAAATATTATCGCTTATCCTACGTGTATAACGTCACTCTACCCAATGGAGAATGAGCGTTGAATATGGTTTACAATATTGCATGGCTATTAAGACAACATGATGTCACACGTCGGAGACGTAAACGTCCACACTAGCAAGTGACGGTGACAATTTGTAAACAAACATAGCTGCCAGGTTTGCTTTGTTAAATACGGAAGATTTTGAGAGAATTTTGAAAGAGAAAGGTTGAACACCTGAAAGGAATCCATCCGTCCATTATCCGTAACCGCTTATCCTGTGCAGGGTCGCGGGCAAGCTGGAGCCTATCCCAGCTGACTATGGGTGAGAGACGGGGTACACCCTGGACAAGTCGCCAGATCATCACAGGGCTGACACACAGAGACAAACAACCATTCACACTCACATAAAGACCTAGTAGTTAGGAAAGGACATAGGACTATTGGAACGAAGCCAATGTGGACCAAATGGTTGAGGAACAATTAAATCCAATTAAATAATTAAAAAAATCCACAAAAATCCAGGATTTTTTGGTTTGCTTGTTTTTTTGTTCCCAACGTAACTCAAAAAATAATGAACGGATTTGGATGAAATTTGGTGGACAGCTTTAGTATTATCTCAGGTTCAAGTGATTTGAGTTTGATGTTGATAATATGTGGCTTGGTAGAGGTATGCACTCTACTGTGTGCCCTTCGAGTTCAGTCATTTATTCATTCTCAGTAACTACTTGCATGAAACAAAAAGAGCATTTAAGCAATGATTGACATTTAAAGAACAACTTGACATAATCTTTTCCATAATAACAAAAGCGGATGAAAATTTTCAAGACATCTTTTCAGTAACTGTCTGATTTTTATTCCTCCCTTATGAAACAAGACGGTTATCAAGACCTTGCATGATGGAAAGGAAATATCTTTATACTTTCTACTTAAAGCCATTTCACCTTTTATAAGTTGTATTTGATATATATTTAAATAATATTGGCTGGCTTTTTTTCATGGGAAATCAGATATATTCCATTCAGCTAGCATGATATTGAACGAGTCAAAGACGAGTAGCTGAATGGAATATATTTGATATACCACAAAAAAGCCATTATTATTATTATTATTATTATTATTATTATTCATACACACTCTCTTCATATCAGCATTCTCGAAGGCCAATGTTAGCTTACCCGCGAGTCAGTACTGTTTGCATTGCAGTCTAGTTACCTTCCAGCCGGTGTAGCAGTAGCATTAGCGAAGGCCAATGCTAGCTTACCCGTGACTTGGTGCTGTTTGCATGACAGTCTAGTTATCTTCCAGCCAGTGTAGTGTTCGCAAAGGCCAATGCTAGCACAGGCAAGCTGAATATTATTATTATTATTATTTATTGTCCCTGTGTAACTTACTTAGTTACTTTTAAAATCAACATCGACAACTACACACAACGGCATGACCTGGCAGCCAAAATTCTCTCAAAATCTTCTTCTTCTAACAAAGCAAACCTAGTGGCAATGTTTGTTTACAAACGTGTAAGTTTTACATCTCAGATGTGTCTCTTTTCCAGTTTTTCGATGTCCGTTAGTATGTTTTTCTCTTGTAAATATGCCTGAAGAATATATAATAAAGTTTTGGTAGCATTTCGGGTGTTCAGCGCGTCTTTAGTTTCAGTTTTCAGTTTATTTATTTTATGCTTAAACTGGATTAACCCCGTCTTCTCTCTTTCCTGGTAGACAAAAAAAAAAAAAAGATTCTGCTCATGCGCAGCAGAAAAGTTTTGTCACTGGATATTTGTATCAGCTCTGATGTTTGATGCCATGCTGTCTTGATAATGTGCAATATTATAACAATATTGCACGCTCATTCTCCATTGGGGAAAGTGGCGTAATACATGGAGGATAAGCGATATGATAATATTTCATGCCATCAATAAACCCACTAGAAGGGAATAGAACACATGTTTTTATTCCATGGAAAAAGTGTCCTGTGTGTGTAATATTTCACAATAGTGCTATTTTCCGTCTAACGCCAGCTGCTGATTGTTTGCTTGCACCACAAACATTTTTATCAACAGCCTTTTCCAGCTTTTGTACTGGATTCTCACATGGCTTTCCAAGGTTTCCAACTGACCGAGTGACCTCGCTGTTCAGGGAGTGTTTTTACTAAACTCAAACTCAGACAGCACACGCACATGCTTCTTTATAAAGCCCAAAGGTCTGCTGAAGCTGTTCCATTCACACCAGAGGAAAGACAATGCTATCCCACTCAGCTTTAGTCTATCACAGAGCTGCGACTCCAAGAGTGAGAAAGCCTACAGTTACTCCAGAAGAGCACACTTAACTGTCACTTGAAATACACTCACTGGCCTACAGTCTGAATCTGCTCATTCATGCAATTATTCAATCAGCCAATCATGTGGCACGAGTGCAGTACATCAAATCATGGAGATACGGGTTGAGAGATTCAGGTCATATTCATATCAAACATCAGCATGGGGGAAAATGTGATCTTAGTAACTTTAAGAGTGGCATGCTTGTTGGTGCAGATGGGCTGGTATTGAGTATTTCAGAGACTCCAGAGTTTCCACAATATGGTGCAAAAAACATCCAGTCAGAAGCAGTTCTGAGGGTGGAAATGCTTTCTGGATGAGATCTCTCTCTATTTGGCATATCACCGCAGTGATGTGACCGCTCTGATGGCTTTTCTTCCAGCCATCAAAGTTTCTTGGGAAGAATGACAGTAGTGGTTTCCCATTGCCTCCTACTGGATTAAATGTTTTCTCCTCTTAACCATTCACATATATGGGCAATTTAGAGTAGGCATTTAACCGAACTGCATGTCTTTGGACGGTGGGGGAAACCAGAGCACGGGGAGAACTTGCTCTGAGACGACAGCGTGAACCACTGCACCACCATGACGCCTGGATGAGAGATCAGAGTAGAATAAAACAAGACTGTCAATGATGGCGTAGCTCACTACGGCCCCATCTAGTCCAGAAGGAACGATCTTGAGTGTTATCAGTGGTTTGCATCTTGAGGTAAACCCCTTTATTTACATTCATGAAGTTGTCTCTTGATTGTAGACTTTGACAATGACACACCTACCTCCTCAACCTCCTCTACCTTCATGACATGACTAGATGGGGTCAAGGCTGAAGGGGTTTCTCTTCACCGAGGAAAGAATTCTGCCATCATCCACTTTAGTTGTCTTCCATGGTCTTCTGGGCCTTTTGGTGTTGCAGGTTGCAGAGCTCATCAGTGCATTCCTTCTTTTGAAAAATGTCACAAATTGTTGATTTGGCCACTCAAAGTTTGTTGTATCTCTGATAAGTCTGTTTTGTTTTTTCAGCCTAATACTGGCCTCAATACCTCTTTTGATGTTATTGAGAGTTCACATTTACCAAATGCAATTCAAGACATGAAATAAAAAAAAAAGAGAACCAGGTCACACCTGTCCATGAAACTGCTTATCAGCCAATATTCCAATTATGTTTGAGCATTTAAAAATGGAGGGACTATAGAAACTCAGCATTTGGTCATGTCCATGGATTCCAGACCTCAGGTGGTCATTGACTGCAAGGGATTGCCAATCAAGTATTAACAAGACCGTCAATGACGGCGTAGCTCACTCCGACCCTGTCTAGTCCAGAAGGAACGATCTAAAGTGGGCCACCTTGCGCAATAAATGTTGCAAGCTATATACACTATATACAAGCTATATATAGAAGTGATATCCACCCTAGGAATACCGACCTATTTGCCAGAAAGAATCCAAAACAGCGAGGAATTGACCGAGAAGAAGCGATTTTTGTTGAACTGTTCATTAAGGCTTAATTAGTCCATAACTTCATTAATAACTGTCATTAAGCAAATCTGGGTAGATGTTATATGCACCCTAGGTAGCCCTACCTTCATACCAGAAAGAATCAAAATCTGTGAAGAATTGAGGGAGAAGAAGCGATTTGTGTGGAAACTGTTCGTTAGGACTTAATTACTCCATATCTTCATTATTAATTGCAATTATGCAAATTTAAGGAGAAGCTATATGCACCCCAGGCAGACCTACCTTCCTGCCAAAAAGAATAAAAATCGGTGAAGAATTGCGAGAGAAAAAGTGATTTTTGTGAAATGTGGATGACGACGGACAAACAACGGACATCAACACATGATGGCATAAACTCATCGCCTGTCGGCCAGATGAGCTAATAACCCCTCTTTCCAACTATGTTGAGCAGAAAAGCATCTCAGAATGCACAATCAAACCTGGAGGCAGACTGGCGATAACAGCAGAAGGGTTCAACTCCTGTCAACCAGAAACTGATATCCGAGGCTGCAGTGAGCATAGACTTGCCAAAATATGTGGAAGAAGAAAGCATTCAAAAGTGAGTCATCCCAAATTATCATGGGTATATATACTGAAAGTGGTTGAGCCAAGTGTGAAAAGGCTGAAATCCCACCTTAAAAGCAGTCAGTTTGTGGCAGAAGTTAGCTGTTACAAAAACAACACCCCCTCCCTGAAGTGTTCCCATCAAAAGTCTCTACTTTCACATTACCCATAATGCTTTGCGCCTTGGGGGGTAACCAGGCGCTATTTTTGTTTACTAAGTCAGATAACCTCAGCCATTTCTTTGAATTCACATGGGGAAGAACGACTTTTCCTGATTTAAAGTTTTATAGAATACCTAAAGAGGCTAAGTGTTGAAAAGTGTGGGTTAGACAGAATTCACCGTCCAAGTTTTACACCGACAGGCAACACGCGACTGTGTTCTACAACCCCGATTCCAAAAAAGTTGGGACAAAGTACAAATTGTAAATAAAAACGGAATGCAATGATGTGGAAGTTTCAAAATTCCATATTTTATTCAGAATAGAACATAGATGACATATCAAATGTTTAAACTGAGAAAATGTATCATTTAAAGAGAAAAATTAGATGATTTTAAATTTCATGACAACAACACATCTCAAAAAAGTTGGGACAAGGCCATGTTTACCACTGTGAGACATCCCCTTTTCTCTTTACAACAGTCTGTAAACGTCTGGGGACTGAGGAGACAAGTTGCTCAAGTTTAGGGATAGGAATGTTAACCCATTCTTGTCTAATGTAGGATTCTAGTTGCTCAACTGTCTTAGGTCTTTTTTGTCGTATCTTCCGTTTTATGATGCGCCAAATGTTTTCTACGGGTGAAAGATCTGGACTGCGGGCTGGCCAGTTCAGTACCCGGACCCTTCTTCTACGCAGCCATGATGCTGTAATTGATGCAGTATGTGGTTTGGCATTGTCATGTTGGAAAATGCAAGGTCTTCCCTGAAAGAAACGTCGTCTGGATGGGAGCATATGTTGCTCTAGAACCTGGATATACCTTTCAGCATTGATGGTGTCTTTCCAGATGTATAAGCTGCCCATGCCACACGCACTAATGCAACCCCATACCATCAGAGATGCAGGCTTCTGAACTGAGCGCTGATAACAACTCGGGTCGTCCTTCTCCTCTTTAGTCCGAATGACACGGCGTCCCTGATTTCCATAAAGAACTTCAAATTTTGATTCATCTGACCACAGAACAGTTTTCCACTTTGCCACAGTCCATTTTAAATGAGCCTTGGCCCAGAGAAGACGTCTGCGCTTCTGGATCGTGTTTAGATACGGCTTCTTCTTTGAACTATAGAGTTTTAGCTGGCAACGGCAGATGGCACGGTGAATTGTGTTCACAGATAATGTTCTCTGGAAATATTCCTGAGCCCATTTTGTGATTTCCAATACAGAAGCATGCCTGTATGTGATGCAGTGCCGTCTAAGGGCCCGAAGATCACGGGCACCCAGTATGGTTTTCCGGCCTTGACCCTTACGCACAGAGATTCTTCCAGATTCTCTGAATCTTTTGATGATATTATGCACTGTAGATGATGATATGTTCAAACTCTTTGCAATTTTACACTGTCGAACTCCTTTCTGATATTGCTCCACTATTTGTCGGCGCAGAATTAGGGGGATTGGTGATCCTCTTCCCATCTTTACTTCTGAGAGCCGCTGCCACTCCAAGATGCTCTTTTTATACCCAGTCATGTTAATGACCTATTGCCAACTGACCTAATGAGTTGCAATTTGGTCCTCCAGCTGTTCCTTTTTTGTACCTTTAACTTTTCCAGCCTCTTATTGCCCCTGTCCCAACTTTTTTGAGATGTGTTGCTGTCATGAAATTTCAAATGAGCCAATATTTGGCATGAAATTTCAAAATGTCTCACTTTCGACATTTGATATGTTGTCTATGTTCTATTGTGAATACAATATCAGTTTTTGAGATTTGTAAATTACTGTATTCCGTTTTTATTTACAATTTGTATTTTGTCCCAACTTTTTTGGAATCGGGGTTGTAGACACTTCAGTGGTGGAGTAAAGTCTGATGATCCAAGTCACGAAGCCGACAACCCCTCTGTCTGTGTGTTTAGTCATGAAAAGTGCGAAAACTGAAAAACAAGGACGAGTCAAAGAACCGAAAAGGACGTCTTTATTGAAGGATCAAATCCCAAAACACAGCTCAAACGATGCAGTGTCAGTAAGCTTATATGTCCTTCCCCTTTTAGTGTTTCTGTAGGGAGATCGAATGTAGTATTTGACCCTGTCGTCCTAACAGCTTCCTCTAACAGCCCAAAGATTGTTGTAATCTGGTAGCGTACGAGCTCGAGGAAAATCAGAGTGAAGGAAATCAAAATCAACTTAAAAAATAAATCTGACAGCTCTGCTGTGTTTACAGTACTGACTCGACGGAGTGAATTCCTTGCTTGTGTTCCCGTGCACGAAGCGTTTTGTATTTTCTTACGGCTTTCTCGTCGTAACCAGCACCCAGCAAAAACCATTTCGCTGTGGATTCTTCTATGATCAGTGTCGATCTTTCTCAGCTCTTCTGCCGATCTTTTACCTTCTGCAGGTCGGTAATTGTCGGAACACCCGTGGTGACAGACGAAAGCGGCTGCTGACTCACTGTCACCCGAAGCAGAGATGTTCAAAGCGTTCGATGCGATATTTACAAGCGCTTTTTTACAGACTGATTTCTCAAAGTCCACAGAAAAGGCTTTGCAGATTTCTTTAAGCTTTGGTTTCGTTAGTTTTGACACGTCTTTGAAGGTTTTAGGGAGATTTAAATTCGAAAGATTACGGTCAGTGTGCGACACCGTGCTATTTTAGTTTGTTTATATTTTGGTTACCCGCCAAGGCGCAAAGCATTGTGGGTAATGTGAAAGTAGTCAATGCTAGTGTGCATTCCATTTGAGGCGGGGAGTAGAAATTTCAACTGGAACACCTCTTGAAGTTGGATTTCCACTGTGGAAAGTTGGAAGAACCTCACCAACCCTGAACTCAAAATCCAAGATGGCTGCTCAGTGCATCAACAGAGTGAAAGTTGAAGTAATATATGGTTGATTAGCATGTTTGGCTTATTTGTTTCTCATTAAATCTGTCATACACACAATACCATCCAACTAACCAGAACCTATGGCTAGAACTGGTATTGTGGCTAATCTGGCGAGATTTTCCGACTTGTACTGGAATGTGGTCAATTCGGATGTGATATCATTCCCAGCTCCGACTTCTGACTTTGAAGGTAAGCAGAAAACAGCATACAAGGTTGAGCTTTCTGAACTGAAAGACATCATGATTGACAAGGATCCAGAAACGCTGCCTGTTCCTGATTGGTTGGATGTTCATGAAAGATGATTGGTCTGAGCCTGGAGTACTACAGAGAGCAGAGCGTCTCCTCTTATCTGATATTTTATTGCTGGAATGTGAGGAAATATTCACCAGATATCACAAAATCTGTTCAGTGATTGCACCTTTAACCTGATGAATCGTTTAGTGTTTTGTTTTTTACGCGTAATGGTGTATTTTGTGCACTCACCATGGCCATCTTGCAGGGGTTCTGGCAGCTTAAGGTGAGGATGGAGGCTTGTCGTGCTGGAGTGTGGAGGTGGGAGTGTGTGCGCAGCGCTGGAGGGGCTCTGTGCCGGGGTGAAGGGATGTGTGGGAGGGGAGGTGGAGGTGCACGGTGGGTGGGTGGGGCAAAGGGCAGTGGTAACAATGGGCTCAGGTGGAGTGGAGGACACTGGGGCAGAGCACGGAGGGTGTGAGAACTGACAACAGAGTTCAACACCGGGAGAGAACACTGGGCCTGTGGAGAGGAAGAGAGAGAGAGAGAGAGAGAGAGAAAGAAAGAGAGAGCAAGACAGAGAATGAGAGAGAGAGACAGACAGAGAGAACGAGAGAGACAGAGACCGAGAGAGGGCAAGAGACAGAGAGCAAGAGAGAGACAGAGAGAGAAAGATAGAGAGAGAGGTATATTAATAAATACATATTTAAAATAAAATTTAAAACAACATTTATTAAAATCATATGAAAGGTGTGTGTGTGTGCGTGTGTGTGTGCGCCTGTTGTGTGACATCTATCTGAAGTATGACCTCATATGCACTTGGCTGACATCAAACAGACCTACATCCTCTGTTCTTACCAACACACACACACACACACACACACACACACACACACACACACACACACACACACACACACACAATCAGAACCAGCTGTACAGCAACTGCTGATGCAAAAAACACAACTCCAGTAAAGGTCTACTGTCTGAGCCTGCACATAGGCCAACTTACACACACACACACACACACACACACACACACACACACACACACACACACACACACACACGTTATGTTTGTTTCACTATCCTTGTGAGGACCTACCATTGACATAATTATTAATACAATTAATTAATGCTGTGCTTGCTCCTAAGCCTAACCTTAGTAAAGAAAAGGAAACTCTTTGGCTCTTTTATTATTATTTTTATTTATATTAACAACAATTTCCTTGTGGGAATCATCCAAGTGTCCCTGCAATGTCGGAATTGCCAGATTTTACTATCCTTGTTGGGACATTTGGTCCTCAGTAGTATATAAACACACACGCACACACAGACACACACGTGCACACGTCACATCTCCACTTAATTATTTTAACAAGTTGAACAGGCAGCTGGATTTGGCCAGTGCTGCTACTGACACTATAATTCAAAGCAGACCTGCAGGAGTTCATTTGAAAGTATTTTTTGCTGTTTGTACCCCGAGTGTTCACGCATCCACACACTCACTAATCACACACTACGTTCATGTTCCCAAAAGGCCACTGATGCAGATCCATCATTATTTATAACAAGCTCAGACTCACTCAAACAAAATTGACTGATTTTTTTATTTTTTTTAGTATATCGCTGTACCACTCTCTGTGTGTGTGCACGCGCGTGCACATGCATGAATATATTATGCCATGTATCAAAGGTCTGGCACACAGAACATGACTGAAATGAAACTGGACAGCTTTTTGACATTGTTTGTCCACTGTCTGGCTTTTATGCAGAATGTTGTCTGAAAGCTGCAGTGCACTGTGTCATTGACATTCAAAAGAGACAAGGAGTATTAGAGAGGGATGTTTGGCTCTGCATGTGTGTGTGTGTGTGTGTGTGTGTGTGTGTGTGTGTGTGTGTGCATGCATGTTTAGCTTGATTGTGTGAGCTCTTTGACAGAAAACCATCCCTCAGAAACAAACAAACATGCAAACTTGCACAAAAAACAAGGTTCAGAAATAGCACGAACAGCAGCGGCTTGTGAGAAAGGATTTGCTGAGACAGGACGACATTAATCACGATATGAAGTCACCCAAAATAAAATCAAGTGGATAGTCAAACTTGACTCATGCTATAGAGTAGAGTAATCTTTAGATAGCTGAGAGTCAACAATGTCAAATCTTTCATCATTCAGCATACGGTCTGGCAGCTCGTCCCTTTGTTTAGCTGTGTTCGGGGTGATATGCGTCATTAACCAGAGCATCAATGTTTTAGCAACAATTCAATGCCGCAAAGTTGCATAAAAATGTAAAACCAGCCCAAAATGCCAAATTGGCATTGGTGAAGGGGTACATTTTCTTCTTTTTCTCAGCCTTTCTCAGAGTATGATATATGTACATTAACTACTCCATTAACTAATCCCCTTTCCCAATCTTTGCAATATATCCTACAATACAAAAGGTTCTGTGCATCATAGACACAGTCTCTGCACTCTTACTTTAATGTATTAGATTAAATTCCAATTATTTGCTATAAAACGAGACCTTGACGGCCACAGAGCATTTGTAAATTAGCCCAATCTGGCAACCTTTCCATTAACTACCTTGTCCGCAGCGCCTCCTTCAGTGAAAAGCTTGAGGTAGAATGATTCCTGCCCCAGTGGAGCCCTACTAGCGCTCGCTGCAGTTCCCATTTGTGACCACTAGATGCGAGCAAATCAGAATAACATCACCTTATAAACAGAGTTTAAAGGTGACATATTATACCCCTTTTCTACAGTTCCCTGAGCACTTAAAGGAGAACTGAAGTCATTTTAAAATTTGCTTTATTTCTTAATTAATGTGTTATTCAATGACGTTTTCGGTTTTAGTAACCTTATATCGTGACTCATATCGGCAACTAATCCCAATTAAATATTATACTTATCGGCCTATTCGTTTTTTATCCATGTTGAATTTAGTTCGTTTGGTCCACGGCAGGCGTCGCTTATCCGCGCGATCTTCACGAGACTTGTGCGAGACTTCGAAACGTAAAGTGCCAGCCAGATGTCAGTGCCGCCATTTTGAAAACTGTTTTCCAAACGAAGTATTGCACAAAAACGAGTTTAAATGACGATTACTGCCTACTTTTTTCAAACTTTCCTGATTGCTATCAAAACAAACAAAACTTACGGCTTGATTACGTCAGCATTCAAAAGAGGGCGTGCGTCTTTTGACAACCCCTGAGTCTGAAATCGCTCCCTACTCACTATATAGGGCACTATATAGTGAGGACGCCATTTTGTAGTGCTGTCCGAAACCTTAGTGAGGATTATTTACACCCTATATAGTGCATGCAAAGTATCCCACAGTGCATCACGAAAAGTAGTGTACAGCGATGATCACTAACGAAAGCAATATATCCCATCATGCATTGCGGTCACGCTGAAAGAAATCAAAGTAAGAGTCTCAAATTTGATTTAATAAAAGGCAGTGGCAAAGAAAGAAAGTATTCAGCCTTGATTTTTTTAAAAAACTGAAAGATGCACGAAGTATTGATTAGTGTGGGAAATACGCTCAGTATAATATGGATTTATCACAAAAACACATGCATGTATTTATTATTTTGAAAACCCACCAGCCGACTGATCTGGCACGTTTTAATTGTGAGACAGTAATGACGTAAATACCAGCGCGACAGACTAGTGTCCAAAAGAGTTTTTTCATTTTACCAATGAGCTCACTATATAGTCCTCTATATAGTAATTCCCTATATAGGGAGTAGTGAACAAGTGAGCGATTTTGGACACAGGGAACATTGGCAGATGTCGGTCGCTTTGATTTCCGCTGAACGTTTTACTTCCGTCCTACGATGTCTCGCACAGGTCTCAACGAATCTCGTTTACGGCCATTGCTTTGACATATGGACTGATATATTACAGAGCATATTTCAAACACTCATAACTTGCTATAGCAGCGACAAAATAGCGATCAAAAGTGCATTCCTATATTTAATAAAATGAGAAATAGAATTTTGATAATAAACATTTTGCCTTCAGTTCTTGTTTACTAAAATCTCTGTGACATGCTTTGTTCAAAATACCACAAGGATAAAGTACCACAGCTCCCTACTCACCCTGCCTAAACAGCCCTGTTCAAATTGGCTAATTTGAGGAACGGTCTGTTCCTTTAAATGATAATGAGCCCCTGCTCACTCCACCCCCTCTCCCACTCTCGAAATAGGTAACACTTTCCTCATGAATATTCATTCACAAAGGCAGTTCTCAAGCCATGAGTCGAGATACTCGGATGAGGGGATGGCATCATTCTCCTGATCTCCCCTTGTGACATAGAAAGAGGAGCTAAATCTGAACGGCTTGTTGAAGCAGATGTTTTCTGAAATGAGCAGAACAAAAGAAACTAGCTGAGTTGTTTGTGAAGGTTCTCAGTCATCCAGGTCATCGTAATTCATAGGTGCTAAAGAAGGCAACTGGACTTGCTTGAAATCTTTGAAGATGTTTCACCTCTCATCTGAAAGGCTTCTTCAGTTCTGTCTGATGAGTAGGAACATCAATATCAAGTTCACTCAGGAGGACATCAGTGGAAACAACCTAGCCTTTTTGGACTGCGACGTGTACATCGAACAAGACAGAAGCCTTAGCATCGAGGTCTACTGGAAACCCACACACACCTACTGTTTGACTTTGACCACCCACTGGAACACAAATTGGGGGTCATTAGGACCTTACATCACAGCGCTCAGAACATTCCTACAACAGTAGACGGAAAAGAGAAGGAGCAAAAACACATCAAGGAAGCACTTCAGAAGTGCGGGTATCCCAACTGGGCTTTCGTCAAGACCAGGAAAAGAAACATAACAGACAGGGAAGAAAATGGCAACAAATGCAAGAACATTGTCATTCCCTACATTTCTGGACTATCTGAGAAACTCAGGAGAATCTTCTATAAACCTGTACACTTCAGACCCAGTAACACTCTGAGGCAAAAATTGATCCACCCTCAGGACAGAATACCCAGACACAAACAGGACAATGTAGTGCATGCAATTCAATGCAGTGATGAATACATGGACATGTACATTGGGGAAAACAAAACAACCACTTCACAGGTGCATGGCTCAACACAGGAGAGCCAGTTCCTCAGGCCAGGACTCTGAAGTCTATCTTCATCTCAATAACAAAGGACACTCGTTTCAGGACTGCAATGTACACATTCTAGCCAGAGAAGACTGGTGGTTTGAAAGAGGAGTAAAAGAATCCATCTTCGTCGACCTGGAGTGACCATCATGCCATGGTGGTGTAATGGTTAGCACTGTTGCCTCACTGCAAGAAGGTTCTGGGTTTGAGCCCAGTGTCCAACGGGGGGCCTTTCTGTGTGGAGTCTGCATGTTCTCCCCATGTCTGCGTGGGTTTCCTCTGGATGCTCTGGTTTCCCCCACAGTTCAAAGACATGCAGTTAGGTTGACATGGGGCAGCCGTGGGCTGAAGTGCCCTTGAGCAAGGTACCCAACCACTAAGTGCTCCCTGGGCGCTATAGTATGGCTGCCCACTGCTCTGGGTGTGTGTGTGTGTGTGTGTGTGTGTGTGTGTGTGTGTGTGTGTGTGTGTTCACTGCTTCAGATGAGTTAGATGCAGAGGATGAATCTCACTGTGCTTGAAGTGTGCATGTGACAAATAAAGGTTTCTTTTTCTTCTTCTTCTTTCTTCTTCAGAGGAGGTGGTCTGAGACACCACTTATCAGCCACGTACAATGGAGCCCTTTGTACACTTCCCAGAAAACTGAATACACATCCACACCAAGACTCAGCTGACTTCAATGACTCAGATGATGGCAGAGAGAGCCAACAACCCACAGATCACCCTAACGACTCTCTCTAGGATGCTAACACCGTTCACACCCGGACCCCAGTAACCCTAACAGCTACAGGATGACTGAGGCTACGTTTACATTACGTCGAATCAGCGGATCATCAGATTAACGTTCTTAAAACGATTCGCGTTTACACTAAAACCGTTAGCCGTGCACACAGCAACACCAATACGCGGATACGCTCGGCTCCGCAGGCATCCTGCGCTCCAAATCACTCCGCCCTGAACAGCGAGTGCCCTCTGGAGGGTGCGCACTCCGGCCCTGCGCAGCTCACAGAGCGCGCGAGTGAAGTGAACAAGCCACGATTCGGGACTGAGCCGCTGTGTGTGAGATCCCAGCGCATATCACTTATTACTTGCAAGTGGAAGGATGGCAAGCCTAAAGACAATCATAACTACACAATGGGCAGTATTTGCATCAGTATTTGCAGTATTTTCATACTTTTATACTCTTTAATGAAAGGTGATACAAGGCGGAAGTCTGCGCCGTTTTTCAGCAGTCGCGTCACATGACCAACGCCAGCGAATCAGGAAGGTGGATGTCACAGTGACGTTGTCCAATGAGACGCCAGCTAGAGCTCAGCACAGCGTATTCGCGTATTCTCAATGTTTACACAGCACCGGAGCTGATACGATCTAGATTGAATACGTGGACGCTGGCGGATTCCCGTTTCCCCGCTTTTTCAGGGGGGTTAATGTAAACGGACAGTGCATCCGCGAAGAAAACGAGACAGATAAGGTCTAGTGTAAACGTAGCCTGAGAGTATCAATAACCCAGGTGACCCCAACGACTCTCCTTAGGGTTGCTTTTGGCCCACTAGAGCATAAATACCTGGAACTCCCCACTAGTCAGACAGAACTGAAGAAGCCTTTCGGATGAGAGGTGAAATGTCTTCAAGAATTTCAAGCAAGTCCAGTTGCCTTCTGGGTTGTTTTATTTCAGAGTTTGTGCGCTGGTAGACACTTCAGATACCCAAATGTATGTGCACAAGCACTTAAAAAGTAAATTTCTCATAATATGTCACCTTTAAAAATGTATGAATGAGTTGTGATTGAGGACTTTATGAAGATTAATGTTTGCTACGTAAACTGCTGATAGAAATGGTGGAGCTCTTCCTCACCTGCCCCATAGACTGAGTGCTTCTCTAGACAGTAGGCTCATTAAAGAAAAGTTTATTTTCTTACTTTCTTATTAAGTTAATATTTCATATATATATATATATATATATATATATATATATATATATATATATATATAAAAAATACTGAGCGAGGCCTCTGGGCCGAGGTCAGTATTTTCAAGGCCGAGGTCACGGTATTTTATGATACGGACCGACGTTAAGCTGGTAAATAATATATTAATTTTTTCTTTACCAAATTCTAACAGAAAATGAGAGAGCCCGAAAGGGAAAACAAAGGCAAGGCGAGCCGGCATTTTGAATCCTCATTCACGGCTGTAATGCAAATGGGTTCCTCCTCGGTATACAAGTGCACTTCCATGGCAGGAAAAAAACCCTACATTTTGCCGCCTATATGTAGTCCTCTATTTATACAAAATTGAGTCGTTCAGGATTTAGCCATGGTTTTGCACGGCGTTAGCAACAGTTACAGGTTTTTGGCTTTCTCCTGAAACGTTTTCTTTTATTTCTTCTTCCTCAGGGTAGTAAAACTCGCTTTCGCTGTGAACACTGTCGTTATCGCTATCCATGCTGTAAAATTAATGCTATTATACTGCGAAATGCAAAAATAAATCTTGTCAAAAAATTGCTACTATGTTTGTTGTTGTTGTGAACAAGCGAGTTGCCAAAGGTCCGTAATCGGGGTCCGGATTGTAGGATTCCAGACCGCTCGCGAGCCAATCAGAGTGCACGATTTGATGGAAACCGGGCCGCGAAAAAAAATGTATTTATATGATATGGACATGAGTGTTTTACTGGGAAATACACCCACCACTGGTATTTTTCATACGAACTCCATCCGGGACACGGAGATCCAAAACCATGACATAAATGTCTATATGTCACTCACGATGAAATCTATGAATTGTTTTGATAAATTTAGGTACTTTTTGTTTGTGAATGTGTCGATATAATAAAAAGAAAATCACATGTTGGCTTGAAGATATGAAGTTTATCGTCTTGTGTTGAAAAACTCGCATTTTTTTAATATACTGTACGAAGTACATCGTGGATCTGAGTGACGTATTTAAATAATACTGGCTGGTGTTGAGTGGTATATCAGATATATTCCATTCAGCTAGCATGATATTGAACGAGTCGAAGACGAGTAACTGAATGGAATATATTTGATATACCACAAAAAAAGCCAGCAAATATTATTATTATTATTATTATTATTATTATTATTATTATTATACATTCCTTTCAGGTATTCAGTGCGTCTTTCTCTTTCAAAATTCTCTCAAAATCTTCCGGATTTAATGAAGCAAACCTGGCGGCCATGTTTGTTTACAAATTGTCCCAGTCGCTCACTAGCGTGGAAGTTTTACGTCTCTGATGTGTGACGTCATGTCTTGACAACCATGCAATACTGTAAACCATATTCAACGCTCATTCTCCATTGGGTAAAGTGACGTAATACATGCAAGATAAGCGATATGCTAACAATACTGCATGCTGTCAAACCAAATGAATGAAACCCGCTAGAAGGGAATACAACACGTGTTTTTATTCCATCAAAAAAAGTGTCCTGTATGGATAATAATCACCGATATTTCACTCTGATGACGTCACTCCCAGTGTTTTCTCGCTGACTTGTCAAAATGGTGAACTGGTTCAAAATTAAAATTCTTTTGATTAAGATTTTTTTTGTGTGGATGTGTCCATATAATATAAAGAACGTTACAAGGTGGTGCGATGATATGAAGTTTATCTTCTCGTGTTGAAAAATATTTCACTTGTTCGTGTTGCTCACTCAGGATATATACATTCACCACTCGAAGATAAACTTCATCACTTCACACAACCATGTAATATCCTCGATATATTCGTTTACTCCAAGAAAATGTTTGAGTATGAGCTATACAGTGGTGCTTGAAAGTTTGTGAACCCTTTAGAATTTTCTATATTTCTGCACAAATATGACCTAAAACATCATCAGATTTTCACACAAGTCCTAAAAGTAGATAAAGAGAACCCAGTTAAATAAATGAGACAAAAAACATTATACTTGGTCATTTATTTATTGAGGAAAATGATCCAATATTACATATCTATGAGTGGCAAAAGTATGTGAACCTCTAGGATTAGCAGTTAATTTGAAGGTGAAATTAGAGTCAGGTGTTTTCAATCAATGGGATGACAATCAGGTGTGAGTGGGCACCCTGTTTTATGTAAAAAGCAGGGATTTATCAAAGTCTGATCTTCACAACACATGTTTGTGGAAGTGTATCATGGCATGAACAAAGGAGATTTCTGAGGACCTCAGAAAAAGCGTTGTTGATGTTCATCAGGCTGGAAAAGGTTACAAAACCATCTCTAAAGAGTTTGGACTCCACCAGTCCACAGTCAGACAGATTGTGTACAAATGGAGGAAATTCAAGACCATTGTTACCCTCCCCAGGAGTGGTCGACCAACAAAGATCACTCCAAGAGCAAGGCATGTAATAGTTGGCAAGTTCACAAAGGACCCCAGTGTAACTTCTAAGCAACTGAAGGCCTCTCTCACATTGGCTAATGTTAATGTTCATGAGTCCACCATCAGGAGAACACTGAACAACAATGGTGTGCATGGCAGGGTTGCAAGGAGAAAGCCACTGCTCTCCAAAAAGAACATTGCTGCTCGTCTGCAGTTTGCTAAAGATCACGTGGACAAGCCAGAAGGCTATTGGAAAAATGTTTTGTGGACGGATGAGACCAAAATAGAACTTTTTGGTTTAAATGAGAAGCGTTATGTTTGGGGAAAGGAAAACACTGCATTCCAGCATAAGAACCTTATCCCATCTGTGAAACATGGTGGTGGTAGTATCATGGTTTGGGCCTGCTTTACTGCATCTGGGCCAGGACGGCTTGCCATCATTGATGGAACAATGAATTCTGAATTATACCAGCAAATTCTAAAGGAAAATGTCAGGACATCTGTCCACAAACTGAATCTCAAGAGAAGGTGGGTCATGCAGCAAGACAACGACCCTAAGCACACAAGTCGTTCTACCAAAGAATGGTTAAAGAAGAATAAAGTGAATGTTTTGGAATGGCCAAGTCAAAGTCCTGACCTTAATCCAATCGAAGTGTTGTGGAAGGACCTGAAGCGAGCAGTTCATGTGAGGAAACCCACCAACATCCCAGAGTTGAAGCTGTTCTGTACGGAGGAACGGGCTAAAATTCCTCCAAGCCAGTGTGCAGGACTGATCAACAGTTACCGCAAACGTTTAGTTGCAGTTATTGCTGCACAAGGGGGTCACACCAGATACTGAAAGCAAAGGTTCACATACTTTCGCTACTCACAGATATGTAATATTGGATCATTTTCCTCAATAAATAAATGACCAAGTATAATATTTTGGTCTCATTTGTTTAACTGGGTTCTCTTTATCTACTTTTAGGACTTGTGTGAAAATCTGATGATGTTTGAGGTCATATTTATGCAGAAATATAGAAAATTCTAAAGGGTTCACAAACTTTCAAGCACCACTGTAAAGTGAGCAGTCCTGTGTCGACGTTGACCAACACAAATATCAGTGAGACAAAAGGTTGAAGAAATGTGTGTTTTGATAAACTTTGAATAGTACTCAAAGAGTGTTAGGCATTTTGATTACCATAACACACACACACACACACACACACACACACACACACACACAGAAACAGATACACACCTTATATATGCTGCTGCTTTGTGGTATGGCTGGTGCTTGACAATGAAGTGATGCTCTGCATGTGGTGTGTGTTTGTGTCTCAGGGGCTGAGAGTGTGTGTCCTTGAACGATCAGCCTGTTTGGTCCCACTGACCTGAAACAGCAAACAGAAAACAAAATTATTAAATTAAGTTTTATTACACAGACGCAGTGATTTCCTGAACAGCAGTCATGCTAGATTTTTATCTCATCTCATTATCTCTAGCCGCTTCATCCTGTTCTACAGGGTCGCAGGCAAGCTGGAGCCTATCCCAGCTGACTACGGGTGAAAGGCGGGGTACACCCTGGACAAGTCGCCAGGTCATCACAGGGCTGACACAAAGACACAGACAACCATTCACACTCACATTCACACCTACGGTCAATTTAGAGTCACCAGTTAACCTAACCTGCATGTCTTTGGACTGTGGGGGAAACCGGAGCACCCGGAGGAAGCCCACGCGGACACGGGGAGAACATAGTCTGGTTAACACCAGACCATATCACAAGTGAAATATGGTCTGGAATCCGCCTATTGAATTTCTCGTAGGGGAGGTGTGGTTTACGATTGTCAACGGCCGTTTATTGGACGTTGCGAATGTCTATCATTTGGCGTATACGTAGCCCATGGCCAATCATGGCAGTTGTACCCGGTGACGTAGTTAGAGCGACGAAGAGGCGAAGAAGAGAAGGAAAGAGAAAGAGAAGGCAAAACAAAAATAGGAAAACAATGGCACCGAACGATTACTGCCGTTTGTGCAAGACAAAGCTTGATCGAAAGTTTGGTTCGTATCGCTCGCCGCCATGTTAAATGTGATCCGTAAACAGTCCCAAATAAACTACAAGCTTCCGTTTGTCGAGTAGTACGCGTCACCGTCTTTCCACCCCTCCCCACTCTCTGATTGGCTCCCTAACTCAGGCGAGCCTTTAGACCATAGTTTCCATGCTGTCTTTTCAGATCGGAACGATTGTGCAAAGCAGCATGGGATTTCCCAGGCTAGGGAGAACATGCAAACTCCGCACAGAAAGGCCCTCGCCGGCCACGGGGCTCGAACTCGGACCTTCTTGCTGTGAGGCGACAGTGCTAACCACTACACCACCGTGCCACCCGAAGTAAACTCATAACGTGTACAAACCATTATGTAATAATACATTAAAATACTGTTTAACAGAGGATGCAATGGCTCATTATTTGTTTATTAATTGTTAATTTGCATTGCTTAAAGCTAGACTGCCTTTCAGATTTTTTAAGTGTAGATCATAAAAAGAATTTTCCCCGACAGCCAGTTATTTTGTTTAGTTGACCCTATTATTATTTTTAAAAATAGAACAATTAATGACTTTAAGACCACGTGGCTCTAAATTCTCTGCTATTTTTTCCTGCTTCACCATGACCCAATTCAAGATACTACGTCATGCATGACGTGGTGGGCTTTCCCGGTTCGCGCAAGGCATTGTGGGATACAAATTTGAAACAGGAGAGAAAAATGGAGGACGTGAGTGTGTGAATGAAACGTGAAAGAAATGAAACGACTACAGTCACGGAAAGCGAGAAGAAAAGAGTTCCAGCTTGTGTTTTCTTTTTATATGCTACACAAGGAGGCATACTTATTTAAAAACTGATAAATTCTGTAAAAATACTTGTAAAACTCGCAAAACTACGATGTAAACAGCGAATATAAACAGCTGAGTTGCTCCAAGCGACCACTATCTGACATCATCGCATACGTCACTACCACAGGAAGTCCATCTGACATTGAAAAAGAAAATTCATTTTTCTCTGAAAATGAAAGTTTGATTTTTGAAATCTGTGACTAATTTATAAAGCTGTACTGCCTTTCAGATTTTTCAACTGTAGGTCATAAAAAGAATTTTCCCCGACACCCAATTATTTTTGTTGAGTAGACCGAAAGCTACTGAATTTGAATCACGGACTTCCAATTTTATTAGGTTTTTTTAAAAATAGAACAATTAATGAATTTAGAGCCATGTGGCCCTAAATTCTCTGCTATTTTTTCCTGCTTCACCATGACCCAATTCAAGATACTACGTCATGCATCACGTGCTGGGCTTTCCCCGTTCCCGCAAGGCATTATGGGATACAAATTTGAAACAGGAGAGAAAAATGGAGGACGCGAGTGTGCGAATGAAACATGAAAGAAATGAAACGACTACAGTCACGGAAAGCGAGAAGAAAAGACGTTATGTTATATACGAAAGAAAGGAAACAGAGGACCAAACTAATAAATATCGGCGGTCAGCGAGCACCTCGGTGTGATCAGCTGTTCGTTTAGCGACAGAATGATGGACCTGTCAGTGCACGCTCAAAGGTAAACCTGCGCATGCGCAACACACACGGACTTCCTCTGTCTGCTTGACTGCGCGAAGCGAGCGATTTCATGCACATTATTTGCTTTAATCCCTTCAAATTAAATAACTTCCCAGCCGCAGAACAGAATAACCTGATTGTTTTTAGATATTACAGAAATAAACATGCATCACAATGACCGAATTTCAGAAGGAACTAAATTTCACTGGTTTTATGAAATCGAAAGGCCGTCTACTTTTAATATTTAATTAACTTATTTAATATTATCAGTTACGAGTAATCAATCAATATAATGCAAAGTAAAGGGTCACGTTCATTTATATTGATTTTTATACACACATGAAAAAACATGAACTTTTTTTTTTTACCTTAGCTTCTCAATGTTGTTTTTCTTGTTATTGATGAAGAGGCTGACCAGAGTCTTCCTCTTCACACAGACGATCACGACCACGCAGAGCAAACACAGGAATGCTACCACGATTCCCACCTTTATACTCTCACCATCTATATACAGGGAATACACAACTGATCAGAACACACACACACACACACACACTTAGTCCATACACAACACATCCAGTACTGTGTGAAAGCGTTAGGTGCCCCGTTTTTTTTTTTTTAGCACAAATTTTATTACAGATGTTCCTTTTATGTTCATTACTGAGTCAGTACAAAAACATTTCAATTTTCCAAACATCTCTCTTCCAATAAAAAATGAAACGTTCCCGAAAAATGAAAAAAAGTGTTTGCATGTCAGTAAAGAAAAGCGACATATTACATTACAGAACATTTTCCAGACAAAAACCATACATAATGTTTTTCCCTTCAAGATGCTCAGTAAAGCTGACCAGCTAATTTTCTTTAAAATGTAAGACTTTTTTTTTTTTAAACAAAGACTTTTCAGACCAAATACTGACTTTGTTTACTGCTCTTTATAAAAATTCTTATATACTATAGAAACATTGAATTTGATTATTTTTGAAGGGATATTTGTGCTACAGCATTTCTTGGTATATAGACGTCTGCACAGCGTACAGTGCTGTGCAAAAGTCTGAAGGCCTCTGCATGCTCTTGCGACAAGGCTTTCGCAGATAGCTTTTCGCAGACAGTTGTAATTTATCGTTGAGCGGGGAGTAATAGGCGTGCACGATGTTATTCACCGCCACAACGCAAGGGGGCGCGAAGTCGCGAAATCGCTAGGAGTAGTTGGTGGGTGTGGTTAGTAGAGTGTTTATCCTCCGGTTACTTATAATGACTAGAACTGGAGTTGTATAGATGTATGTACTGTACTTCCTCGATCAACCGCTCTTCGTGCTGTTCCATCTTCGCTCGTGTTTTTAAAAATGGCGGTCGTGAAAACAAACCAAACCGGGAAAGTAGGAAAGCGGAAGTGCGTGTACAGTGAATGTAGAGTGGACCAATCAGAGCCCTCTTGTCTGCGACGCTGTCTGCGAGGCTTCTGCGGTGGTCACAATTTTTGGGAGGTGTGCGCAGAGCGTCTGCGAAGGTGGGGGGGCTACGCAGACACTGTCTGCGATGCTATCTGCGAGGACTGGGTTGTCAGCATAAATTGGCCTTTAGGCACCCCGTGTTTTTTTTTTTCATACAAACTTTTATGACTTCTACATTATCGACTCAAAACATTACAAAAACATTTTAGAGTTCCAAATGTTCATTCGTTTTCCAGCACAAAATTAAATGTTACAGAAAAAAAAATTGCATCTGAGCAGCATATTCCATAAGAGAGCACTTTTCAGATTAAAAAAGAAAACATAATGAAGACTGCTGGGTTTTGGTGCAAAATGAAGAAGCGAGTGTGACAGTCAAAGGCTACATTCACACTGCAGGCTGAAGTGACTCAAATCCGATCTTTTCGCCCATATGTGACCTGTATCCGATCTTTTATTGACAATATGAACGACACAGATCCGATTTTTTCAAATCCGACCCAGGCCGTTTGGATATGTGGTCCTAATTCCGATTCCTATCCGCTCTTTTCATATGCGACTTCAGTCTGAACCGCCAGGTCGCATTCATCCGACTTACACGTCATCAACAAGCCACAAACGTCACTATTCTGCGCTGAAGTAGGCGGCGGGTCTCTCAAAAAAAGTTACAACAACATGGCGCATAAACACGGGCGCAGATAGAGGGTGGGACTCGTCCCACCCAGATTTAAATTCACCTCGTTCAGTCCCCCCCACTTATAGGGAGGAAAAAAACGTCTATGCTGTCTTTCTTTGCATAAGGCAAACCTCACGGAAAAATCAAAAGACTAATTACCATTTGGTTTATTGAGGTGCACAGCAGTGTATGCATAGTTGCAACAACTCACATAAAACAAAGACTGATATTCGGTTGGTTGAGCTGCGCAGACTGCACAGGTTGCGAGCTCGAGCTTGGTTGCTATGGTAACCCACAACAAGTTTGACAGGCATATCGGGGTTGGGGTTGGTTTGCTGGCAGCTTTGTCCCACCCAGTTTTTTGTTCCCCCCAGTTCAAAAAATGTATCTGCGTCCCTGCGCATGACATCAATGCGAGGGACGCTTCGGGCTGTGAAGGTTCTGAATCTTCTCAATGGAAGGACGCAGAGGTTAGGGAGCTGATTTCCATTTGGGGGGATGCAGCTATTCAAGCTAGATTGGATGAGTCATACCGCAACCGGGCGGTTTTACTTCCCTAAACACTGGCCATGCTCACTGCGTGTGACGTCGTCGTATCCTGCAGTGCGCATGCGGAACACTTTTAGGTCGCTTTTCGTTCATACTGAGGATCACATACAAGTCGCATATATTTGTTAATGTGAACGACCTCACAAAAAAATCGGATTTCACAAAAAAATCGGAATTGAGCATTAAGCCTTGCAGTGTGAACGTAGCGAAAGTGTCCAGAAGAACTGTGGCTGGTTCTGGAAGACGCTCAGTAAAACCTACAGCTCATTTCCGCATAAAACTGAACTCACTGGTTTAAAAAAAAAAAAATTTAAGCAAAGAGTCGTCTCACACCAAATATTAACTTTGTTTAATTTATTATGGCTGACTTGTAAAATTTATAGTATTTTTTTTAAAAATGTTGAAACATTTCATTTCATTATTTTTAAGCCATTTTTGCTCAACAGCATTTCGTTACATGTACCTGAGGCTTTTGTACAGCACTGTACTGTATATGTATGCAAATATACAACATACCTTAGATATACAGTAAATATCAGACATCTCAATAGTTAATGATGTTATTTCATCACCAGATGCTGTACAAGTGCTCCAGCTGAATATAGTATTTATCTACTAATAGAATCATTAGCTCGGTCAGCTAGACAGTTTTCTTTGAAAATATTAGCTAGTTATTTTATCAGTATTAGGCAGTTTATCAGATATTATTACACATACGGGCCACTTTTTCCATGGAATAAAAACAATTATTTTTTTCACGGTCCTGTTTCCATCAAATCCTGCACTCTGATTGGCTGGCGAGTGGGTCCGTATTCTACGGTACAGACCCCGGTTATGGACCTCTGGTAACTCGCTCATTCACAACAACAAAAACAACAACAAGCATAGTAGCAATTTTTGTCAACATTTATTTTCGCATTTCTCAGGAGAATAGCATTAATTTTACATCATGGATAGCGATAACAACAGTGTTCACAGCGAAAGCGAGTTTTACTACCCTAAGGAAGAAGAAATAAAAGAAAACATTGCAGGAGAAAGCTAAAAACCTGTAACTGTTGCGAACGGCGAGCAAAAACATGGCTGAATCCTGAATGACTCCTATGTGTATAAATAGGGGACTACATAGGCGGCAAAATGTAGTTTTTTTTCCTGCCATGGAAGTGCACTTGTGTACCAAGGAGGAAGCCATTTGCATTACAGCCGTGAATGAGGATTCAAAATAGCATTAATTTTACATCATGGACAGCGATAATGACAGTGTTCACAGTGAAAGCGAGTTTTACTACCCTGAGGAAGAAGAAATAAAATAAAACATTTCAGGAGAAAGCTAAAAACATGTAACTGTTGCTAACGCCAAGCAAAAACATGGCTGAATCCTGAATGACTCCTATTTGTATAAATAGGGGACTACATAGGCGGCAAAATGTAGTTTTTTTCCTGCCATGGAAGTGCACTTGTATACTGAGGAGGAAGCAATTTGCATTACAGCCGTGAATGAGGATTCAAAATAGCATTAATTTTACAGCATGGATAGTGATAACGACAGTGTTCAGAGTGAAAGCGAGTTTTACTACCCTGAGGAAGAAGAAATAAAATAAAACATTTCAGGAGAAAGCTAAAAACCTGTAACTGTTGCGAACGGCGAGCAAAAATATGGCTGAATCCTGAATTACTCAATTTTGTATAAATAGGGGACTACATAGGTGACAAAATGTAGTTTTTTTTCCCTGCCATGGAAGTGCACTTGTGTACCGAGGAGGAAGCCATTTGCATTACAGCCGTGAATGAGGATTCAAAATAGCATTAATTTTACATCATGGACAGCGATAACGACAGTGTTCACAGCGAAAGCGAGTTTTACTACCCTGAGGAAGAAGAAATAAAAGAAAACATTTCAGGAGAAAGCTAAAAACCTGTAACTGTTGCTAACGCCGAGCAAAAACATGGCTGAATCCCGAATGACTCAATTTTGTATAAATAGGGGACTACATAGGCGGCCAAATGTAGTTTTTTTTCCCTGCCATGGAAGTGCACTTGTGTACCGAGGAGGAAGCCATTTGCATTACAGCCGTGAATGAGGATTCAAAATAGCATTAATTTTACATCATGGACAGCGATAACGACAGTGTTCACAGCGAAAGCGAGTTTTACTACCCTGAGGAAGAAGAAATAAAAGAAAACATTTCAGGAGAAAGCTAAAAACCTGTAACTGTTGCTAACGCCGAGCAAAAACATGGCTGAATCCCGAATGACTCAATTTTGTATAAATAGGGGACTACATAGGCGGCCAAATGTAGTTTTTTTTCCCTGCCATGGAAGTGCACTTGTATACCGAGGAGGAAGCAATTTGCATTACAGCCGTGAATGAGGATTCAAAATGGCGGCTCACCTCGGGTTTCCCTTTCGGGCGCTCTCGTTTTCTGTTAGAATTTGGTAAAGAAATAAATATATTATTTACCAGCTTAAGGTCGGTCCGTATGGTGAAATACCATGACCGAGGTCTTGAAAGTACTGAGCGAGGCCCTCTGGGCCAAGGTCGGTACTTAAGGCCGAGGTCACGGTATTTCACCATACGGACCGACCTTAAGCTGGTAAATAATATATTTATTTCTTTACCAAATTCTAACAGAAAACGAAAGAAATAAATATATTATTTACCAGCTTAAGGTCGGTCCGTATGGTGAAATACCGTGACCTCGGCCTTAAATACCGACCTCGGCCCAGAGGGCCTCGCTCAGTACTTTCAAGACCTCGGTCACGGTATTTCACCATACGGACCTCCCAACTGGTAAATAACATATGTATTCTATTTCCTTTTACTGGGTTTATTGATGGCGTGCAATATTTTTATCATATCACTTATCCTCCATGTATTAAGCCGCTCTCCCCAATGGAGAACGAGTGTGCAATATTGTTATAATATTGCACGTTGTCGAGACAACACGATGCCACACATCAGAGGTCATGCGAAGATCCAATGACACAACTTTTCTGCTGAGCATGTGCAAAATCATTTCTTTGTCGGTCGGGAAAGAGAGAAAACGAGGCTAATCCAGTGCTAGGATTAAGCACTAAATAAATAAACTGAAAACTGAAACTAAAGACACGCTGAACACTCGAAAAGCTACCAAAACTTCATTATATATTCTTCATGCATATTTACAAGAGAAAAACATACCAACGGACATCGAAAAACTGGAAGAGAGACACGTCAGAGATGTAAAACTTCCATGCGAGCGAGTGACTGTGACAGTTTGTAAACAAACATGGCGGCGAGGTTTGCTTCACTGAAAGCGGCAGATTTAAAGAGAAAGACGCGCTGAACACCCAAAAGTCTACCAAAACTTCACTGGATATTCTTCACGCATATTTACAAGAGAAAAACATACCAACGGACATCGAAAAACTGGAAAAGAGAGCAATAGTGGAAATATTGTCAAAGTTCTTCTTGGAGGTGAGGAAAAGTGACGGAGACTTTTACAAGAGGACTTCACTCAGCAAAGCCCTTTTGTTTTGAACAACTGCAATGTAACAATTAACTACGACCAAAAGTAACTTTCAACTTGAACTGTCTACCAGGATATAGCTTGTGTATAAGTTGGGTTGTTGTTCAGGCTTGTTGGACTTGTACCATTTTTTATTGTTAGAACTTTGACTTTGTACAGTACATTGGACTGACAGAACATTGAATTACATTCGATCAGAATCAGCATTCAATATTGGTAAGTTACCGCCCTGTTTTTACTTTTGATAAAATCTATAATTGTTCCATCGAATGTGTATGTATAATAATAATAATAATAATAATAATAATAATAATAATATTGGCTGGCTTTTTTCATGGTATATCAGATATATTCTATTCAGCTACTTGTCTTTGACTCGTTCAATATCATGCTAGCTGAATGGAATATATCTGATAGACCACCAAAAAAAGCCAGCCAATATTATTTAAATATGCTCTTCTAGAGTGTACACATGTAATGGATAAGAAATTACAGGCCCCTGTATGTTATTAACTTCAACAGTACGAGTTTGGTGTTGTTTTTTTTTAAATTAACATTTCAAATATGCAAAAATGCATTGTAGGAAGATAAATTTCTGCAGAAAACCACAACAGAAAATCATTAGAGAGGCACCTTGACTAGCACGTTTAGTGTTTCTACTGTATAACACACACGCACACACACACGTGCGCACACGTACCTGCTTGTCTCACTGGTCCGCTGTCCACACTGCCTCCAAATCCAGCTTTATCACAGAAAGGGGGAGCCCAGTGTGCTTCACAGTGACAGTTCTTTTTATTATTACACACCTGTACAGGTGAGACAACACACACACACACACACACACACACACACATATATATATATATATATATATATATATATATATATATATATATATATATATATATATACACACACATACACACACACATTATATATATATATATATGGGTTGTTGACGTGACATAGCAATTATGCTGTCCAACGATCTAAAATGTATTTTAATTCATTCTTTCAAAATTTAAAATGTTGTAAATGGTTAAACTTCTATCTATTTAATACAACAAAGCAACTTTAAGAAATCCATACTTAAAATAAAAAACTAAAAAATTGAGCGAAACGTTGAAATTGTCCTATGGTGTGACTGTCCCAAGCTCAATTTAACAGGTAGTAACTTAAATAATTAAATAATAAGAAGGTCAGGCCTTTCTATAAAAACCCTGGCATAATTGTGAAAGTGTCTATTTTAGTAAGTGTTAATGCATTTTTCTATACATACTTTTCAAAAAATGTAGGGATTTGTGAAATGTTGTCACTAAAAACGATGTCCTATGGTGTAACACCGAATTCCTATTTTTACACGGGCAATTTCATAGACAACTATATCTTGTTGAAGCTCCGCCTTGAAATGTATGTTTCTGAAGACCCCAAAGAAGCCCATGACATGTTCACATGGTAAGTTTTTCTGTTAGACTTGATCAAATATTCAATAATGTTTTCACATCAGTGAAAGTGTTAAGTTTTGTTGTCCTTTGGTGTGACACCCTTAAATTACATTTTTTGATAAAAAATTGTGTTTTTATTAACCTTGTTGTGGAGAAATATGCAAATGTATTTCACTAAATGCTAATGGAGAACTAAGCTAGCAATGACAGGGGTTTCAACTGAAGCTAAATGCTAAATGTCCTTTGGTGTGACAGAAAATATCCTATGGTGTGACAGATTGGACCGTCACACCAAAGGACAAATGTGTCACACAAAAGGACTGCATCTCTGAGAATGTGCTTTGAAAACAAGTAATTTTAGTTAATTTATAGTTGAATTTTGTATTTATAGTTTATCTTATTTATTCTTTTCATTGTTTATTGACTATTGGCATACAGGCATTGTTTTTATGGATATATGATGGATATTTGCTGTTGATTACAGATACTGTCTAGTGTTCTTTAATTAAAAGCTTTATTGATGAGATTTCATAACAATATTGATGAATTGTGACCTTTTTTAGAACAGTAAGATTTGAGGGCGAGATGAGTGGGAGAGAAAGGACGAGAAAGTATAGAGACCGAATCAACAGTGATCCACAGAGAAGGGAGGCAATCCTTGCAGAGCGACGGAGAAAGTAAAGGAAACTATTGCAGCACAACACATGATTTACATACATTTTAGAATTCCTTCCTTTGTAAATACACTGAGTGCAGAATTATTAGGCAAGTGAGTATTTTGACCACAACATCCTTTTAATGCATGTTGTCCCACTCCAAGCTGTTTAGGCTTGAAAGCCTACTACCAATTAAGTATATCAGGTGCTGTGCATCTGTGTAATGAGAGGGGGTGTGGTCTAATGACATCAACATGCTATATCAGGTGTGCATAATTATTAGGCAACCTCTTTTCCTCTGGCAAAATGGGTCAGAAGAGAGATCTGACAGACTTTGAAAAGTATAAAATTGTGAGATGTCTTGCAGACGGATGCAGCACTCTTGAAATTGTGATGTTGAAACGTGATTACCGAACAATCAAGCGTTTCATTGCAAATAGTCAACAGGGTCGAAAGAAGCATGTGGGGAAAAAAAAGGCGCAAAATAACTGCACATGATCTGCGGAAAATCAAGCGTGAAGCTGACAAGCAGCCATTAGCATCCAGTTCTGCCATATTCCAGAGTTGCAACATTCCTGGAGTGTCAAAGAGTACAAGGTGTGCAATACTGAGGGACATGGCCAAGGTAAGGAAGGCTGAAAAACGACCACCACTGAGTAAGGCACACAAGATAAAACGTCAAGACTGGGCCAAGAAATATCTTAAGACTGATTTTTCTAAGGTGCTGTGGTCTGATGAGATGAGAGTGACTCTTGATGGGCCAGATGGATGGGCCTGTGGCTGGATCAGTAATGGGCACAGAGCTCCACTCCGACTCGGACGCCAGCAAGGTGGAGGTGGAGTACTGCTATGGGCTGGTATCATCAAAGACGAGCTTGTTGGACCTTTTCGAGTTGAGGATGGACTCAAACTCAACTCCCAGACCTACTGCCAGTTCCTGGAAGAAACCTTCTTCAAGCAGTGGTATAGGAAAAAGTCAGCATCTTTCAAGAAGAACATGATTTTCATGCAGGATAATGCTCCATCTCATGCGTCCAAATACTCCACTGCGTGGCTAGCCAGTAAAGGTCTGAAAGGTGAAAAAATAATGACATGGCCCCCTTGTTCACCTGACCTAAACCCCATAGAGAACCTGTGGTCCATTATAAAACGTGAGGTCTACAAAGAGGGAAAACAGTACACCTCTCTGAACAGCGTCTGGGAGGCCGTGGTTGCTGCTGCACACAATGTTGGTCGTGAACAGATAAAGAAATTGACAGAATCTATGGATGGAAGGCTTTTGAGTGTCCTCATGAAGAAGGGTGGCTATATTGGTCACTGATTTGTTTTTGTTTTGTGTTTGAATGTCAGATATGTTTATTTGCAAATCTGGAGTTGTCATATCAGTGTACCTGGTGAAAATAAATAAGTGAAATGGCTACATATTTGGTTTTTATTAAGTTGCCTAATAATTCTGCACAGTGAAAGTTACCTGAACACATACATATTCTCCTAAAATGGCCAAAACTAAAAACACCCCACTCTAACTTCCATACATATTCAGCTTTGATATTTATGAGTCTTTTTGTTTGATTGAGAACATAGTTGTTGTTCAATAATAAAACTAATCCTCAAAAATACAACTTGCCTAATAATTCTGCACTCCGTGTATGTGAGATATTAATAGGGATATCATGTTTGAACACAAGTTCCTGATTATTATCTGTTACATTAATATTAATGTACGTATTTTACAAATCTATTTTCTACTTTCTTTTAAAACAGATATCAACAAAGGAAGGCTGAAGGAAAACTGTCTCATCTCATCTCATTATCTCTAGCCGCTTTATCCTGTTCTACAGGGTCGCAGGCAAGCTGGAGCCTATCCCAGCTGACTACGGGCGAAAGGCGGGGTACACCCTGGACAAGTTGCCAGGTCATCACAGGGCTGACACATAGACACAGACAACCATTCACACTCACATTCACACCTACGCTCAATTTAGAGTCACCAGTTAACCTAACCTGCATGTCTTTGGACTGTGGGGGAAACCGGAGCACCCGGAGGAAACCCACGCGGACACGGGGAGAACATGCAAACTCTGCACAGAAAGGCCCTCGCCGGCCCCAGGGCTCGAACCCAGACCTTCTTGCTGTGAGGCAACAGCGCTAACCACTACACCACCGTGCCACCCGAAGGAAAACTGTGTGCCTTTGATATCAAATCAGTACCAAAAAGGAAGCAAGAACATTTGCGAAAGATATGGAAGGAATCCAAAAAAAGATGCAGAGCCAGGGAAGAAGCATTGAATGCTATTCTGGACACCACCCCACAGTCTCCTGAAAGCATACTGGTGGAGCCAGTGGTGGAACCAGAATGTCCTCCAGAAGAACCAGGGGTGGAACCAGAACATCCTCCAGAACAGCCTGTGGGAGTAGCATGTTCTACACAGCACCTATTGTTTATTAAAATGAAAACCTGATCAGATTTTAAAATAAACAAGTTCAAAATCTATTATCTCTCCAAGTCTTGTATTTGTTTTTCTCTCCGTCCTTTAGTGTGACTTGGATGTCCTATGGTGTGACATTTTTAAAACCTGCATAATTTTGTTTAATGTTATCAATGTCTTTATAAAACATTATATATTGTATGTGGGGACACAAAATAGTCACCTCTGAAAATTTAGTACAGTTTCCAACAAAATTGTACAATTGACAAGAAAGTTATCTGAGCATTTCCAGGAAAAGTCTCATCAGTCCCATCTGTAAGTAGGAAAAATGCCTTTAATGGTGATTTCATGTGAAATAAAAACTTAGAAATGCATAACAAGGGTGTGAATATGAACATAAAACTCTCAAGCCGTCTCTGTATTAATAAATATGTATATATTTCTGTATTCTTTGCATGTCACACCAAAGGACATATTTGCCATGCACTGAATTACAAATGTAAAAAAATAGGTAATTAGTTGTCTTAAGATTGTGACCACTTGTATTTTTTGAAAGATCGGTTCTCATACTACATAAATATGTAATTTTTATCTTTATTAATGATGTTTCACAAAAAAAACTTTTTTGGGGGTCTATCTGTCATCTACCCATATATATATATGCGCAATGTGAAGAATGGGTCAGTGAGTCTGTCACAGGTTCACCGTAGAGCTGACTCAGATTAGTTTACTGTATGATTAAGGAAGATTATTATACATACAGGACACCTTTTCGCTGGAATAGAAAACACGTGTTCTATTCCCTTCTAGCGGGTTCCATTCATTTGGTTTGATAGCATGCAATATTGTTAGCATATCGCTTATCCTACATGTATTACATCACTCTACCCCATGGAGGACGAGCGTTGAACATGGTTTATGATATTGCATGGTTGTCAAGACAACATGCCGTCACACGTCGAAGCTGATGTGAATATCCAATGAGAAAGTTTTCTGCTGCATATGCGCACAAGCATTTCTTTGTTCGCCAGGAAAGAGGAAAGACAAGGCTAATCCAGTGTTACTGCTAGGATTAGCTATGCTATAATTACACTACCGTTCAAAAGTTTGGGGTCACTTTGAAATGTCCTTATTTTTGAAAGAAAAGCACTGTTCTTTTCAATGAAGATCACTTTAAACTAATCAGAAATCCACTCTATACATTGCTAATGTGGTAAATGACTATTCTAGCTGCAAATGTCTGGTTTTTGGTGCAATATCTCCATAGGTGTATAGAGGCCCATTTCCAGCAACTCTCACTCCAGTGTTCTAATGGTACAATGTGTTTGCTCATTGCCTCAGAAGGCTAATGGATGATTAGAAAACCCTTGTACAATCATGTTAGCACAGCTGAAAACAGTTTAGCTCTTTAGAGAAGCTGTAAAACTGACCTTCTTTTCAGCAGATTGAGTTTCTGGAGCATCACATTTGTGGGGTTGATTAAATGCTCAAAATGGCCAGAAAAATGTCTTGACTATATTTTCTATTCATTTTACAACTTATGGTGGGAAATAAAAGTATGACTTTTAATGGAAAACACAAAATTGTCTGGGTGACCCCAAACTTTTGAACGGTAGTGTAAGCAGTAAATAAATAAACTGAAAATAAAGACGCACTGAACACCCGAAAGGTTACCAAAACTTCATTAGATATTCTTCACACATATTTAGAAGAGAAAAGCATACCAACAACCATCAAAAACTGGAAAAGAGACATGTCGGAGATGTAAAACTTCCACGCTAGCAAGCAACTGTGACAATTTGTAAACAAACATGGCCGCCAGGTTTGTTTTGTTAAATACGGAAGATTTTGTGTATAGCTGTCAATGTTGATTTTAAGAGTAACTAAGTGAATGTGCTTCTCTTTATCAGGGAGTGTGAAGTATTCTGTCAGAGATGGTTGGGAGACGGATGTAAGTGCAGAAGGTTATTAATACAAGTGAAGACGGGAAACAATCTGGAACGGCAGGCAAAATCATAAAACAGTGAAACAGGCGATAGGTCGAGCGAGGCACAAACAGGCTATCGTAAACTCGGCAGAATCAAAGACGAGAAACAGGAGATCAGGGATCAGGAAACCAAACAAGGAAATAAGGCTCGGTAATGTATCAGCAACGCAACTCAATACTTCGCAAAGTAAGTGTGTTTTCACAGTTTTTATATAGACGCACCGATTGCGCCTTAATCCTGTGCAGGTGCGAGTTGTTTACGGTGCACGTGCGAGAGTCCGCTTGGTGTGCGTGCTGTCCAGAGCGCGCCCGAGAGTCTATCTGATGCACACGCCAAGGTGCACAGGTGTGACACTCTTGCACAAAATTAGTACAAAAATTAATGTAGATATAAATATCTTATGCCAAATCATTATGGCATGTTACAAAAAATAAAGAAAAAATCTGAGTCCTCGTCTCCAATTTACGAGTCTGAATGCAGTCAGTGTATGAGTCCGAGTCATCAGTGCTCAAGTTCAAGTCAAGTCACGTCACCAGTCCTTAAAATTAGGGCACGAGTCGGACTCAAGTCCAAGTCCTGGGCTCGAGTACTCCAAGCCTGTCACGTATATAACAAAGAAACATTATCCAAGTTTTCTAGGCATTTTTCTCCGCAAACAAACATCATGCATGGGTGCAACAAAGACTGAGTTGTTTGTATGCACAGTCCATTTTCAAGTACGTGTATGCTTGTAACAGCTGAATTTTTTTGAAGCGCACTGCCTTGATCTTTAATAACCTTCTGCCATTTAAAAGCCTACTTTGTGCAAATATTAGACCATAATCATGACATTTTGAAAGAACCAGATAATATTAGTGTTACTATAGGAACAGTCTACAATTTGAGTCAACAGTTCTTCCATGCTTGGTGTATGTCTTCTATGCCAAGCTGATGCCAACATTTTGTAAAAGATTTTAACTTATAGTGGTTTAAAACCTGTGATTTTGTAGCACATTTCCTTAAAGGGGAGCTGAAGTCATTTTTAAACTTGTTTTATTTCTTAATTAACATGCTAATCAATTACGTTTTCGGTTTTATTCACCTTATATCATGACTCGTACTGGCATATTATATTACACTTATCGGCCTTTTCGGTTTTTAGCCATGTTGAATGTAGTTCGTTTGGTCCACGGTAGGCGTCGCTTATCCGTGCGATCTTCACGAGACTTGTGTGAGACTTCAAACGTGAAGTGTCAGCGCTGCCATTTTGAAAACTGTTTACACAGCAGCCAGATCACCATATCATTCCAATTTAGATTAATTTCGAGATTTGCCGGCTTCATCAGTGATGTTGATTATTCCATACAACTTCAAACCAACGTGGAGTAGAGAAGAGTTGGAAAGACGACAGGATAAGGACTCGCTGGTATTTACGTCATTACTGTCGCACAATTAAAACGTGCCAGATCAGGCAGCTGGTGGGTTTTCAAAATAATAAATACATGCATGTATTTTTGTGATAAATACATATTATACTGAGCGCATTTCCCACATAATCCTCACTAAGGTTTCGGACAGCACTACAAAATGGCGTCCACACTATATAGTGCCTTATATAGTGAGTAGGGAGTGATTTCGGACACAGGGAAAACTTCTGGCTTGATTACATCAGCATTTGAAAGAGGGCGTGTGCGTCTTTTGACAATGTTGCAGATGTTGGTCGCTTTGATTTCCGCTGTATGTTTTACTTCCATCCTACGATGTCTCACACAGGTCTCAGCGAATCCCCATTGCTTTGACATATGAACTGATATATTACATAGCATATTTCAAACACTCGTAAATTGCTATAGCAGTGACAAAATAGTCAAGTCAAGTTTATTGTCAAATATGCTATACATGCTCGACATACAGCACAGATGAAATTTCAGTCCTCTTTGACCCATGGTGCAAACAGGCAATGCAATAAATAAAAATAAAAATAGAATAATTGAAAAAACAAACAATATAAACAGTATAAACACTCTAGATAGGAACTAGACATAGACTAAACACTCAGACAAACAATATAAACAGTATAAATAAACAGTATAAACACTAGATATGAACTAGACGTAGACTAAACACTCAGACAATATAAACAGTGTAAACACTAGATAAGAACTAGACATAGACTAAACACTCAGACAATATAAACAGTATAAACACTAGATATGAACTAGATGTAGACTAAACACTCAGACAATATAAACAGTATAAACACTAGATATGAACTAGACATAGACTAAACACTCATATATATATATATATATATATATATATATATATATATATATATATAGGCGGCACGGTGGTGTAGTGGTTAGCGCTGTCGCCTCACAGCAAGAAGGTCCGGGTTCGAGCCCCGGGGCCGGCGAGGGCCTTTCTGTGCGGAGTTTGCATGTTGTCCGCGTGGGTTTCCTCCGGGTGCTCCGGTTTCCCCCACAGTCCAAAGACATGCAGGTTAGGTTAACTGGTGACTCTAAATTGAGCGTAGGTGTGAATGTGAGTGTGAATGGTTGTCTGTGTCTATGTGTCGGCCCTGTGATGACCTGGCGACTTGTCCAGGGTGTACCCCGCCTTTCGCCCGTAGTCAGCTGGGATAGGCTCCAGCTTGCCTACGACCCTGTAGAACAGGATAAAGCGGCTAGAGATAATGAGATGAGATGATATATATATATATATATATATATATACACACAAATTGGTTCAATAGCTGTCAGAAATGCTTTCCTACATTTAATAAAATGAGATAATAGAATTTTGATAATAAAAAAATTTTGCCTTCAGTTCTCCTTTAAACTCTTTGGAGCATGTCAGGAAGCATGTCTCTTGTAGAGAAATACCGTAAGTATTTAAATTTGTTGTAAAAAATGCATCTTGGTGCATTTATAACTGCCTTTTTATGTGCATAATCCCTATTCGGTTCTAATCCCGATCCCGTTACTGTGAGAAAATGACCAGGTGTAAAAGCAGTCCATGAGATTACATCTCTCTGGAGTTTTTGCTGCAGGAGTTCAAGCTGCAAAAACAGTCTCCAGCTTTCAGATAATTATATATGGTGTAGTGGAAGTACAGAACGACACACCTAGTTACCACCTGTCCTTAATCATCTTAAAACAAAGCCTGCCAAACAGCTACAATAGGCTCCATATGGACCCAGTGCTGCATTTCCTTCATTCTGTAACTCCAAAGTATCACACATTGCATCCATATGGTGCAGATTATTAAACACCATTTCGCCAGTGAGGTGATGAGGAGCAGATGTGAAGCTCCATAGTGCAGAACAGATCTACATCAGAGAGTTTAAGGATCAGTGATTTTTAAATTAATGCAAGGAACCTCTCCATTTCTCCATCCCAAGTCTGTTCGTCTGTACTGTATACTTGCACCTGTCTCTCTCTCTCTCTCTCTCTCTCTCTTTCTCTCTCTCTCTCTGTCCCAGAACGTCAAGGACAGAGTCGCTCATCTGGCCTGCCATCAAAACAACCATGACGACCAAAACACCTAAACAGAACTGAAACGTGACAATGTGAGAGAGGACCAACCTCCACGACAAATTGTTTACAACAGGAAAATCAACAAAGGACTAAATTTTGTTCCATACAATGACCAAGTGTTGTGCAGAAGGTCGAGTTCTTTCAAACAAAACAATCAGAACTGAAATCCATTGAGAACTGCAGGAGGAGATCCGGTTTTACGGGAAATAAACAAAGTTGTAAACAAATTGCTTACGACAAGAAAATCAACAAACAAACGACCAAGTTTTGCTTCTCAAGCAAAGATCTATCCAAAACATCGATCAGAAAAGAAATCATGAATGTGGAGATAAAATTCTAGTGAGAGGCCTGGAAAATTCGTTAATTTGACTTAATTAGTAACTCAGCAAAAAAATTTGACAAAACAACAATCAAGTTTTGTGCGGAGTGATGAGTTCTTTCAAACAAAACAATCGGAACAGAAATCCATGGAGATTTGACAGAGGTGATACAGTGTCTTGCAAAAGTATTCATCCCCCTTGGTGTTTGTCCTGTTTTGTCACATTACAAGCTGGAATTAAAATGGATTTTTGGAGGGTTAGCATCATTTGATTTACACAACATGCCTACTGCTTTAAAGGTGCAATTTTTTAATAATTGTGATACAAACAATAATGAAGATGAAGAAACAGAAATCTGGAGTGTACATAGGTATTCACCCCCAAAGCCAAGACTTTGTAGAGCCACCTTTTGCTGTAATTACAGCTGCAAGTCTCTTGGGGTATGTCTCTATTAGCTTAACACATCTAGCCACTGGGATTTTTGTCCATTCCTCAAGGCCAAACTGCTCCAACTCCTTCAAGTTAGATGGGTTGCGTTGGTGCACAGCAATCTTCAAATTATGCCACAGATTCTCAATTGGATTGAGGTCTGGGCTTTGATTAGGCCATTCCAGGACATTTAAACGTTTCCCTTTAAACCACTCCAGTGTAGCTTTAGCAGTATGTTTCAGGTCATTGTCCTGCTGGAATGTGAACCTTCATCCCAGTCTCAAACCTCTGGCTGACTCAAACAGGTTTTCCTCCAGAATTGCCTTGTATTTCCATCTTTCCTTCAGTCCTGACCAGCTTTCCTGTCCCTGCAGATGAAAAACATCCACACAACATGATGCTGCCACCACCATGCTTCACTATAGGAATGGTGTTCTCAGGGTGTTGGGTTTGTGCCACACATGGCATTTCCCATGAAGGCCAAAAAGATCAATTTTAGTCTCATTTGACTAGAGAATCTTCTTCCATGTGTTTGGGGAGTCTGCCACATGCTGTTGGGCAAACTCCAAACATGTTTTCTTAAGCAATGGCTTTTTTTCTGGCCACTTTCATAAAGCCCCGCTCTGTGGAGTGTACAGCTTAAAGTGGTCGTATGGACAGATACTCACATCTCCACTGTGGATCTTTGCAGCTCCTTCAGTGTTATCGTTGGTGTCTTTGTTGCATCTCTGATTAATGCCCTCCTTGCCCGGTCTGTGAGTTTTGGTGGGCGGCCTTCTCTTGTCAGGTTTGTAGTGGTGCCATATTCTTTCCATTTTGCTATAATGGATTTAATGGTGCTCCGTGGGATATTCAAAGTTCGGGATATTTTTTATAACCCGACCCTGATCTATACTTCTCCACAACTTTGTCTCTGGCCTGTTTGGAGGCTCCTTGGTTTTCATGTTGCTTGCTTAGTAGTGTTGCAGAGTCAGGGTCCTTCCAGAACAGGTTGATTTATACAGGCATCATGTGACAGATCATGTGACACTTTGATCGCACACAGGTGGATCTTAATCAACTAATTATGTGACTTATGAAGTGAATTGGTTGGACCAGCTCTTATTTAGGGGTTTCATATGAAAGGGGGTGAATACCAATGCACACTCCAGATTTCTGGGTTTTTTTTCGTCTTTATTATTATTTGTGTCACAATAAAACAACAGTTTGCACCTTTAAAGTGGTAGGAATGTTGTGTAAATCAAATGGCGCTAACCCTCCAAATATCCATTTTAATTCCAGCTTGTAATGCGACAAAACAGGACAAACACCAAGGGGGATGAATACTTTTGCAATGATTTAACTGAATTGTGGACAACGGACACCATACCATGGCAATAGCTCAACAGCTTTATGGCCAGATGAGCTAATAAACATGCACAGATATGCCATTTGGGATGACGGTGGTATGATAATTCCTGCAAAAATAGTCGATAAGAGTTAAACTATAAATTATTTCATTTCCAATCAGATTCCCATAAAGAAAGTGTGTATGTGGAGTCCTATACGCATTCCGCATGAAATGACTTTCCATTTTACAATACTGCCTCTACATTATGATAGACAGATACACAAGCAGTTTGGAGATGCACAGTAGACGTGTGCTGGAGAGAAAAATGCGTATTCAATTTTCCGTATTCGTTTGAGAAGAATAAGCATAACGTTTTCAATTTCACACTCCTAAGGCCAGCCTTATTTTTCACTTTGGGGTAAAAAAGAAATGGAAGAAATCCTGCATCAGTGCTTCTGTCGTTTTCAGAAATCGTCAAATTCAGACAGATGTGCACTTGTATTTTCTCCCCAAACAAAGTCCGCTCATGAGTTTCACCACAGCGGCCACACAAGGATGACTGGCTTGCCGTCGGAATATGATGAATGGCTCATTAAGGTGGACCAAGTAAAGCTATTACGGCTGATTGACTGAAGTGATGAGAAGCCTGGGAGATTGATAGCAAGATATTGTTGTATTTTAAAGGTAAATTACATGTGCAGTATGCAGGTCTGAGAGGAAAGAAAGAGCAGATGATACAGTGGATATAAAATCACTGAGAGAGCAAAAAAAAAAACAACCCCCAAAACTCTCAGCATCAATACACTGAATAAAAGACAAAGTCCTTCAAAATTATCACAATTTCAAAGCCCTTTTTCTGATGTCTGGCAGCAACAGTGTCATGCGGCTCTACGAAGCCAGGATGTTATTAATAATGGAGCTAAAATTCTCAGCCTCATATATTCCAGAGCATCTCCTATCATTTTCATACTTGTCACACATCAAGCTGTGAATATATGTTTCATTTTTAAAATGTTTTCAGGATCCGGTCATCACCGAACCACAAAGTGTGTTGATAAAGAGAGCTGAACAAAAGTGAGCCCAGGATCAGACCCCAAATGTATAATATATAGTTTGATTTTGGGTGCTCCATTTGCACCCTGGGAATATAGTCTCAATACTTTACCATCCATCCATCCATCCATCCATTATCTCTAACCGCTTTATCCTGTTCTACAGGGTCGCAGGCAAGTTGGAGCCTATCCCAGCTGACTACGGGCGAAAGGCGGGGTACACCCTGGACAAGTCGCCAGGTCATCACAGGGCTGACACATAGACACATGCCCCTTTTCCACCAAATCAGTTCCAGGGCTGGTTCGGGGCCAGTGCTTAGTTTGGAACCGGGTTTTCTGTTTCCACTGACAAAGAACTGGCTCTGGGGCCAGGAAAACCGGTTCCAGGCTAGCACCAACTCTCTGCTGGGCCAGAGGAAAGAACCGCTTACATCAGCGGGGGGGGGCGGAGTTGTTAAGACCAACAACAATAACAAGACCACGAAAGATCGCCATTTTTAAGCGACGAGAAGCAGCAGCTGTACAAACGCGAAGTCATCCATTATTATTATACTTGTTGTTGTTGCTGCTGCTTCTTCCGTGTTGTTTTTGCTTTGATATTCGCGCCAAGGTTTATGTAAACGTAGCGCCGTAACTGACGTATACAGCGACGTAACTGACGTATACAGCGACGTAACTGACGTGGCTCCGCTTAGCACCACGAGCTATGGAAAAGCAAACTGGTTCTCTGCTGGCTTGCAAGTTGAACGAGTTGTGAACCAGCACCAGCACTGGCCCCGAACCAGCCCTGGAACTGATTTGGTGAAAAAGGGGTAACAGACAACCATTCACACTCACATTCACACCTACGGTCAATTTAGGCTACGTTTACATTAGACCGTATCTGTCTCATTTTCTTCGCGGATGCACTGTCCGTTTACATTAAACCGCCTGGAAACGCCGGGAAACGGGAATCCGCCAGCGTCCACGTATTCAATCCAGATCGTGTCAGCTCCGGTGCTGTGTAAACATTCAGAATACGCGGATACGCTGTGCTGAGCTCTAGCTGGCATCTCATTGGACAACGTCACTGTGACATCCACCTTCCTGATTCGCTGGCGTTGGTCATGTGACGCGACTGCTGAAAAACGGCGCGGACTTCCGCCTTGTATCACCTTTCATTAAAGAGTATAAAAGTATGAAAATACTGCAAATACTGATGCAAATACTGCCCATTGTGTAGTTATGATTGTCTTTAGGCTTGCCATCCTTCCACTTGCAAGTGGTAAGTGATATGCGCTGGGATCACACACACAGCGGCTCAGTCCCGAATCACAGCTTGTTCACTTCACTCGCGCACTCTGTGAGCTGCGCAAGGCTGGAGTGCGCACCCTCCAGAGGGCACTCGCTGTTCAGGGCGGAGTGATTTGGAGCGCAGGATGCCTGCGGAGCCAAGCGTATCCATGTATTGGTGTTGCTGTGTGCACGCAAATCGTGTATTGGTGTTGTTGTGTGCACACTAATCGTTTTAAAAACGTTAATCTGATGATCCGCTGATACGGTCTAATGTAAACATGGGCTTAGAGTCACCAGTTAGCCTAACCTGCATGTCTTTGGACTGTGGGGGAAACCACGCAGACATGAGAAGAACATCCAAACTCTACACAGAAAGGCCCCTGTCAACCACTGGGCTCAAACCCAGAACCTTCCTGCTGTGAGGCTACAGTGCTAACCACTACACCACTGTGCCACCAATACTTTACCCTATTTCAGTAATATACAGGCGGCACGGTGGTGTAGTGGTTAGCGCTGTCGCCTCACAGCAAGAAGGTCCTGGGTTCGAGCCCTGGGGCCGGCGAGGGCCTTTCTGTGCGGAGTTTGCATGTTCTCCCCGTGTCCGCGTGGGTTTCCTCCGGGTGCTCCGGTTTCCCCCACAGTCCAAAGACATGCAGGTTAGGTTAACTGGTGACTCTAAATTGACCGTAGGTGTGAATGTGAGTGTGAATGGTTGTCTGTGTCTATGTGTCAGCCCTGTGATGACCTGGCGACTTGTCCAGGGTGTACCCCGCCTTTCGCCCGTAGTCAGCTGGGATAGGCTCCAGCTTGCCTGCGACCCTGTAGAAGGATAAAGCGGCTAGAGATAATGAGATGAGATGAGTAATATACAATCATTGGAGAAAGACCATATGATGAAACAAAAATCTTTTTAAAAAAACATTAGTGGTTGAAAAAAGGTCAGCTTATTAACCTTATATTTCAGCAGGTTTGTTATTGATATAGTACTCAGAATGTTAATATTACTGATAATATTTAATAGTTATTCCACGAAATCGAGTCGTACATGAGCTGATAGCTGATGAGACGTGTGGCACCGAGTTGACTATAAGCCGTGTACGACGATATTGAATGGAATAACTGTTTTATTCTATCCACATTCACTGGATTTTGAGAAGCAGAGCATTTTTATTTTTAGCAAATTCAGTAAATAAAAACTTTATACAAAACATCCAACAAAATCATTTCCGCTTAGGCAGACGTCTTAAAAACCTATCGATGGCTGCATTAATTTACTTTAGTGTTGCTGTTTTTGTAGAAAGTGCCGTCTTGCTGTCGTGCCGAGGTATAGAATAGCTTTAGACATTTATTTAATTCTTTCTTGGACATTTCAGTGATGTAATTTTTAAACTTCTTGGAGCTTTTGAACCAGTCTAAAAAAATTCAACAAATTTTAATGCTTAAGGATGAAGAATATAAACAAACCGGCGAAATGACAGGAGCAATTTGTGAAAAATGCTAATAATAATAATTCTGGAAAAAATAAACAAAAGATATATTCTTATCATCAAAGACTTTTATCCCATATTTTGTTGCTTTTTTTTTATTTTTTGGGGTTTTGTTTTCAAGTAGAGTTTTTATTTCATCCTAAGTTGGTTCAGCAAAATGCTCCACCATTTTGTTTTTCTCTATTCATGGTATATGAGCTGATATCCTAGTAGTAGAGTAGCCAATCAGAGTGCACAATTGCTCATATCCAGTGAATGTTGATAGAATATCCCACTTGTGTAAGAAATGTGAGCTAATTTACTAGTTACTTAAATGTATTTAAGTGCAGATGTGTTCCTAAATCAGCTGAGCCATAGAAGGTTCACGCTGCACGCTGCATGCTGCATGCTGCACGCTACACGCTACACGTTCACGTGAAGAACCGGACCCTGGGCCATTAAACTTCAACTTTTCTCGGTAGTCGTCCATTTTATCTCCCTAGACCCGTTCTGATTGGCTGGCGCGGCGGTGACCTTGGGGTCGTGCATGCATTGACTGGAATTTCCATCTTCACGCCTAGAAAAAAGTGTGCATGTTCATTTCTCGCTTCACGCGTGAAGTGTGCAGCGTGCAGCGTGCAACGTGAACGCCGTTCTATGGCCCAGAGCAAGTCATGCTACGTTTGTCCACTTTTCTTTACACGCGTGTAGCGTGTAGCGTGCAGCATGCAGCGTGCAGCGTGAACCTTCTATGGCCCAGCTGCCTAAAGGGACGGCATGGTGGTGTAGTGGTTAGCACTGTCACCTCACAGCAAGAAGGTTCTGGGTTCGAGCTCAGCGGCCGATGGGGGTCTTTCTGTGTGGAGTTTGCATGTTCTCCCCGTGTCTGTCTGGGTTTCCTCCGGTTGCTCCGGTTTCCCCCACAGTCCAAAGACATGCAGGTTAGGTTAACTGGTGACTCTAAATTGAGCGTAGGTGTGAATGTGAGTGTGAATGGTTGTCTGTGTCTATGTGTCAGCCCTGTGATGACCTGGCGACTTGTCCAGGGTGTACCCCGCCTTTCGCCTGTAGTCAGCTGGGATAGGCTCCAGCTCGCCCACAACCCTACACAGGATAAGTGGTTATGGATGGATGTGTTCCTAAACCAAAAAAAAATGCTAATATATAAACACTAAACCATTTACCGTTCTGTATAAAGCTTTAATGGTTCAAAATGATATGTTCAGGGCTAAATTAATCCCATTGAGAAGCTGACTCATGTGTATGAAAGCAGACTGAACACCACAGTATTAGAGTAATGGTTGGCTGAGGTGTTTTTTTTTCCCCCCCGAGATGACAGCATGCTGGTAAGGAAAATTTGCTTGTTCATGGAAAAGAAATAAAAGTGTCTAACCCCACGTCCGCTGCACTTGGCCGCACACTCATGGACGCCAAAGATGCTGATGTTTTGACACTGCCGATTCAGACACATCTACGAGAGAGAGAGAGAGAGAGAGAGAGAGAGAGAGGGCATTTAAAAGACTTCTACTTCCAAGTTTTCCACTAAAACAGAACAAGACCCAGTTTCTGTACAGACTAGTCCTCCAAAGCCCAATTATAGCTATGGCCTATATTCATACAGGCAGCCCACAATCCCTCCACCCAAATATAATGAGATTTAGGAATGAAACTCAATGACAGATTCATCCAAAGGCTGAGTAATCAGAGATGGTGGAATAATCAGCTGAGTAAGAAGGAGAATCTGATGTTGAAAAGCCTGACATGTTTATTGCAATTAACTGTGTCATCTCACATGAGGGGATAAGTGATAGACGACACGAGAGACAACTGGTCAGACACACAGCTGTGAAACTGTGTCCGAGTAACAGTGTGATGTCAGGCTTTCCGTTCTTCCTGCTCACTGCTGGGGATGATGAGGCCTTTCTTTCCCTTATTAACATTTCACTGTGTTTCACACACACAAACCATAAACACACGCACACACACACAAATCCAAGACTGACTCATTACAGAATATGACATATGGGACTATAAACCCTACAAAATGGACACAAACTGAATTCATATAAACACACACACACACACACACACACACACACACGGTCCTTACGAAACCCTAGACCTGAAATCGTTCACAATTTGCCCTTGTCAATCCCCAACACACCTCCACACCTCATGATTACTATGATAAAAGCAGGCTTGTAGTACTCGAGTCTGACTCGTGCCCTAATTTTAAGGACTCGTGACTTGACTTGGACTTGAGCACTGATGACTTGGACTCCGACTCGGACTTGTGCATTAACTGCATTCGGACTCGTAAATTGGAGATGAGGACTCGGACTTTTTCTTTATTTTTTGTAACATGCCATAATAATTTGGCATAAGATATTTATATCTATATTAAACTTTGCACTAATTTCATGTAAGAGTGTCACACCTGTGCACCTTGGTGTGTGCATCAGATAGACTCTCAGGTGCGCTCCGGACAGCACGTGCACCAAGTGGACTCTCGTACGTGCCGTAAACGACTCGCACCTGCACAGGATTAAGGCGCAATCAGCGCGCCGATATAAAAACTGTGAAAACACACTTACTTTGCAAAGTATTGAGTTGCATTGCTGACACATTACCAAGCCTTATTTCCTTGTTTGGTTTCCTGATCCCTAGTCTTTGATTCTGCCGAGTCTACAATAGCCTGTTTGTGTCTTGCTTGACCTATTGCCTGTTTCACCGTTTTACGATTTTGCCTGCCATTCTGGATTGTTTACCGTCTTCACTTGTATTAATAAACACACCTTCTGCACGTACATCCGTCTCCCAACCATCTCTGACAGAATACTTCACACTCCCTGATAAAGAGAAGCACATTCACCTGTTCATACGTCACGTTCAGGAACAAACTAATGTTAATGGCGCTGAAACAGCCACCGTCAAATGGTGCAGTTGGAGTCTTGTTTTCAGACTCGACTAGACTCAATAGTGGACTCGACTCGAAATTTTTTTAACCCCTTCAGATACAAGGAAAAATGCTATGGAACTTCATGTGTACAATTGTATACATTATGTCTGAAGGGGTTAATAAATTGAACTTGACTCAGACTTGAACACTGGGGACTCAAGACTGGACTCGGACTTGAGGTTTAGTGACTCGACTACAACACTGGATAAAAGGAATACTCTGGACCATCTGGCATCTTTTCTTTCCATCACACCACACATTTTGGGCAGCTTTGAGGACCACAACCTTTCAATTCACAAAATAAATGATTACCCATTACTGTTTTGATGTACCATAGGCACATTTTAATTTTGTAAAAATCATTGCTTTCTGAAAAACACACAGTGCTCTCACCATATTGTTGCCACACTTGGTTCCAGTGAGTACCAGCCCTGGGTCAGGCATGTCATCACCCAGGTACACGTGAGTCCCCCGGCACAGGATACGCCCACCTTCCGGCAGTGGGATGTTGGTCTCTATGGAGACCGCATTGGTTCCAATTACTGGCCGGTTTGCCCCTCCCTGGCATTGGATCTTCCCACATTTCGCATCTCTGCATAAATATTAGGAAAAAATGAACAAGACAAAGACATTTATTTTATGCCACATAAATTTTAATATATGGCCGTCGTTCATCAACTCTAGATTTCTAAACATAAACCAGCATGGCAGTCCGGAGATGGATGGAAGACCTGCCCAGGATGAACCCCCTGCCTCTCGCCTGAAGTCAACTGGGATTGGCTCCAGCTTCCCCCACAAACCCGATGTATAAGTGCTATAGATTATGAATGGTTGGCTGGGGAAGCCATGGCCTAATGTTTAGAGAAGCAGCTTTTGGACCAAAAGGTCACCGGTTTGATTCCCTGGACCAGCAGGAATGGCTAAAGTGACCTTAAGCAAGGTACCTAATCCCCAACTGCTCCCTAGGCTGCCCTGGGTATGTTGTACGTTGCTCTGGATAAGAGCATCTCCTAAATGTGTGTAATGTAATGGATGGAACCAACATGGCACATATTGAAGATCCTCTGTTAAAGTTTATTCAATCATATGCATTGATATAAATTATGTTCAGCTAAAGGCAGCCCATCACAGCCACAGCGATAGACATCAACTCAGAAATAGTAGAGTTTTCACTAACCTTTATAGATTTTCATTTTATTTACCTTCTTGTCTCTTCCCAGTTTGGTCACCTGTCAAGTCCCACCCACCAGCCAGCTCACACCTATCATACAACAGCTAACAACCAGGGAGGACAAACGCTATCGCATGCTTCCTGCTTCTTCCACGACACATGAAGCCAACCTCCACATCTTTTCAAACTGTAATACTCTCTGAGGAAATAACTATCCATCCTCTTCCACATACAGTGGTGCTTGAAAGTTTGTGAACCCTTTAGAATTTTCTATATTTCTGCATAAATATGACCTAAAACATCAGATTTTCACACAAGTCCTAAAAGTAGATAAAGAGAACCCAGTTAAACAAATGAGACCAAAATATTATACTTGGTCATTTATTTATTGAGGAAAATGATCCAATATTACATATCTGTGAGTGGCAAAAGTATGTGAACCTTTGCTTTCAGTATCTGGTGTGAGCCCCTTGTGCAGCAATAACTGTAACTAAACATTTGCGGTAACTGTTGATCAGTCTTGCACACCGGCTTGGAGGAATTTTAGCCCGTTCCTCCGTACAGAACAGCTTCAACTCTGGGATGTTGGTGGGTTTCCTCACATGAACTGCTCACTTCAGGTCCTTCCACAACATTTCCATTGGATTAAGGTCAGGACTTTTACTTATTAGAATTTTAGCATTTTATTACACCTATTAGGTGTTATTTATTCATTCTCTTATTTATTTATTTACTTACGATGTTTCTTGCACTTTTAGGCACCTTGTATGATATGGATGCGCATATCTATTGTATGTTTGTTATTGTATTGTATGTTCTGTGTTGTGGTTGCAGCATGGGCGAATGGCCCAGAACAAATTTCTCACTTTGTGAGACAATAAAGTTAATCTTGACTTGGCCATTCCAAAACATTAACTTTATTCTTCTTTAACCATTCTTTGGTAGAACGACTTGTGTGCTTTGGGTCGTTGTCTTGCTGCATGACCCACCTTCTCTTGAGATTCAGGTGGGGTTTACATTAGACCGTATCAGCGGATCATCAGCTTAACGTTTTTAAAACGATTAGTGTGCACACAGCAACACCAATACACGATTTGCGTGCACACAGCAACACCAATACACGGATACGCTCGGCTCCGCAGGCATCCTGCGCTCCAAATCACTCCGACCTGAACAGCGAGTGCCCTCTGGAGGGTGCGCACTCCGGCCCTGCGCAGCTCACAGAGCGCGCGAGTGAAGTGCACAAGCAGTGATTCGGGACTGAGCCGCTGTGTGTGTGATCCCAGCGCATATCACTTACCACTTGCAAGTGGAAGGATGGCAAGCCTAAAGACAATCATAACTACACAATGGGCAGTATTTGCATCAGTATTTGCAGTATTTTCATACTTTTATACTCTTTAATGAAAGGTGATACAAGGCGGAAGTCCGCGCCGTTTTTCAGCAGTCGTGTCACATGACCAACGCCAGCGAATCAGGAAGGTGGATGTCACAGTGACGTTGTCCAATGACGATGCCAGCTAGAGCTCAGCACAGCGTATCCGCGTATTCTCAATGTTTACACAGCACCGGACCGGACACGATCTGGATTGAATACGTGGACCCTGGCGGATTCCCATTTCCCGGCATTTCCAGGCGTTTTAATGTAAATGGACAGTGCATCCGCGAAGAAAACGAGACAGATACGGTCTAATGTAAACTTGGCCTCAGTTCATGGACAGATGTCCTGACATTTTCCTTTAGAATTTGCTGGTATAATTCAGAATTCATTGTTCCATCAATGATGGCAAGCTATCCTGGCCCAGATGCAGCAAAACCAGCCCAAACCATGATACTACCACCACCATGTTACACAGATGGGATAAGGTTCTTATGCTGGAATGCAGTGCTTTCCTTTCTCCAAATATAACGCTTCTCATTTCAACCAAAAAGTTCTATTTTGGTCTCATCCGTCCACAAAACATTTTCCCAATAGCCTTCTTGCTTGTCCACGTGATCTTTAGCAAACTGCAGACGAGCAGCAATGTTCTTTTTGGAGAGCAGTGGCTTTCTCCTTGTAACCCTGCCATGCACACCATTGTTGTTCAGTGTTCTCCTGATGGTGGACTCATGAACATTAACATTAGCCAATGGGAGAGAGGCCTTCAGTTGCTTAGAAGTTACCCTGGGGTCCTGTAACCTCACCGACTATTACACGCCTTGCTCTTGGAGTGATCTTTGTTGGTCGACCACTCCTGGGGAGAGTAACAATGGACTTGAATTTGCTCCATTTGTACACAATCTGTCTGACTGTGGATTGGTGGAGTCCAAACTCTTTAGAGATGGTTTTGTGACCTTTTCCAGCCTGATGAGCATCAACAACGTTTTTTATGAGGTCCTCAGAAATCTCCTTTGTTCGTGCCATGATACACTTCCACAAACGTGTGTTGTGAAGATCAGACTTTGATAGATACCTGTTCTTTAAATAAAACAGGGCACCCACTCACACCTGATTGTCATCCCATTGATTGAAAACACCTGACTCTAATTTCATCTTCAAATTAACTGCTAATCCTAGAGGTTCACATACTTTTGCCACTCACAGATATGTAATATTGGATCATTTTCCTCAATAAATAAATGACCAAGTATAATATTTTTATCTCATTTGTTTAACTGGGTTCTCTTTATCTACTTTTAGGACTTGTGTGAAAATCTGATGATGTTTTAGGTCATATTTATGCAGAAATATAGAAAATTCTAAAGGGTTCACAAACTTTCAAGCACCACTGTACATGAACTTAAAGACACCTACAGTTGGCTCCTGTCACTGAGATTGACAAGGAAGAGAGTATGTCATCCCTCCCACCGAGAGAGCATGATCAATTTTTGGTCCCTTGTCTCCCTGCCATGGATAGCTGTGGAGAACACATTTCTGTTATGAAAGTTTGAAGTTGTGTTTTTTCCCCCCTTTTTTTGGGTTGTTTTTCAGATTTCAACCATAGTGTCATTTGGCAGGGTTTTCCAGACCACCACACACATTACTGCAGCAGATGTGAATGGTAGGAGAAGTCTTGGAGAAGAAGTGGGTAATTGAATGAGTGTGTACACCTGTGTATGATTACTGGTGGTCTATTTATACTCTGCGGCTCTTTCTTATTGTCATGGAAGGATTCTTTAAAGGCTGTGTTTCAAAGATGCCATGTCATGTTATCCCTTTGAAGGACTGTTCTGATGTCTAAGATCCTTCAACTTCTACCAAGGACCACATCCTTCATTCAGAGACTTTTTCAAGGATTCCTTGGTGTTTTTAAAATCACCCACAATCCTATTCACATGTAAATATTTAAATATGTATTCATAAAGCCCATTTCCAGAAAAGTTGGGATATTTTCCAAAATGCAATAAAAACAAAAATCTGTGATTTTTTTAATTCGTATGGACATTTTAATTAACTGTCAAAAGGACAAAGAAAAGATTTTCAACAGTTTTACTGACCAACTTAATTGTATTTTGTAAATATAAATGAAGTTAGAATTTGATGCTGCAACACACTAAAAAAAAAGTTGGAACCGAGGCATTATTACTATTGTAGTATATCTCTTTTCTTTTTAATAACACTTTTTAATCATATGGGATCTGAGGATACTAATTTTTGCAGTTTTGCAATTGGAATTTTTGTCCATTCTTGCTTGATACAAGACTTCAGCTGCTCAACAGTCCGTGGTCACTGTTGTCTGATTCTCCTCTTCATGATCCGCCATACATTCTCAATCAGAGACAGATCTAGACTGGCAGCAGGCCAGTCAAGCACATGCACTCTGTGTCTCTGAAGCCACACTGTTGTAGCCCGTGCAGAATGAGGCCTGGCATTCTCGGGAAGACGTGTTGCCTTGATGAATATGTCTCTCTAAAATCCAAATATATGCCTTTGCATCAATGGTACGTTTACACACACAGACACAGACACACACACACACAACTCACCCATGCTGTGGGCACCGACACCCCCCGTACCATCACAGATGCTGCCTTTTGTACTTTTCTCGGATAACAAACTGGATGGTCGTGTTCACCTTTGCCACTGAGAACTCGATGTCTGTCTGGTTTTCCCAAAACCAAGCTGAAATGTGACTCATCTGACCACAGCACATGTTCACAGTCAGTGCGTTTACATGCACATAGAGAGAATCGAATTTCTGCTGTTGCTCGACTGAAATCGAAGTTCAAAATGCCATGTATACACCTTAATTTGGCTGAAATTGAACCGAACTTGATTTCTCGGAATCGAGCTACACGACCTAGATTATGCGATTTCTGCCGAGCTACTTAGTGCATGTAAACCCTATCGAGCTACGTAGTCGAGCTACTTACTTCAGCACTGCCCCTTCCAGAAGTGACGAGTGACGAGACCACAAGCGGGAAACACAACAGCCTCGGTCGGCATGACAATGAATCATGACAACGGCATGAATCTTTTCTTTTTGTGGCATTGTTTGCACTGTTAAAATTTAGCTCACTTACTGTATCACCAAATACATCTGTACAGCTGTTGCATAGCTGTGAATTGCGTACATAAACAAGTCATTGTATGTGTGTGTGTGTGTGTGTGTGTGTGTGTATATATATATATACACATGTCCAACATCTGAAGAATGTCAATAAAAACAAAACAATTGAACTTTTTGTGTGTTTATTAAGACATAAGTTAAATTGTAAGCAAAAAATGGACTTTAGAAAAAAAATTTTTGTAAGCAAAAAATGGACTTTAGAAAAATATACAATTGTGCAAAATAAGTTGTCTTACAAAACAGTGGTCTGCGCAGGACAGTTTGTAGCCATACAGTCTGTTAGAGCAAGCCTAACAGCTTGAGCACGGAACTTGTGAACACAGAACTGCCAGTGTTGCCAGATTGGGCGGTTTTAAGTGCATTTTGGCGGATTTGAACATGTTTTGGGCTGGAAAACGTCAGCAGTATCTGGCAACACTGCTGATAACTTTGTTTATACTCTTGAATAGCTCTTCTTCATGATGACAACCGGAAGTGTACCAACACGATGGGGCGTGTAGCGCCACCTGTGGCTCGGGTGCACAATGTACCTCACACAATAGCTCGATTTCCTTGTGTGCATGTAGGATTGGATTTCTCTGGCACCCCTGCTGGGACCCTTTGCTCGATTACCGACAGCAGCTCGATTTGGATGTGCATGTAAACGCACTGACTGTCTTTCAGTCCATCTGAGATGAGTTCAAGCCCAGAGAAATCGGCGGCATTTCTGCATAGAATTGAAGAATGGCTTCCTCCTTGCGTAATACAGTTTCAGGTTGCATTTCTGGATCCAGCAGCGGGCTGTGTTAAGTGACAACAGTTTTCTGAAGTACTCCCAAGCCCATGTGGCTATATTTGTCACATTAGCATGACGGTTTTTCAGGCAGTGCCGCCTGAGGGCTCGAAGGTCACGCACATTCAACAGTGGTTTCCGACTTCACCCTTTACATACCGAGATGTCTTCAAATTCCCTGAATCTTTTCACAATATTATGCACTGTAGATTTTGAAAGATCGAAAATCTTGCATTGGGAAATGTTCTTTTTGAATTGACAAACAATTCTCACGAATTTTGGCACAAAGTGGTGAGCCACGCCCCATCCTTGCTTGCAAAGACTGAGCCTTTGGTACATGATCCTTTTATACCCAATCATGATAGCAATTAACCTGTTTACTGTGGAATCTTTCAAAAAAAAAAATGGTGTTACTTGAATATCTGATAAACTTTTAGTCTTATTTTGTCCCAACTCTGTCCCCAAATTTTTTTTGAGTGTGTTGCAGGCATTAAATTCTAACTTTGTTTATATTTCAAAAATACAATTAAGTTGGTCAGTAAAACTACTGAAAATCTTAGTACTTTTGTCAGTTAACCTTCAAGCGACCAAGCTATTTTAACGACTAATATGACCGGGTGGGGTCATTTATGACCCCGCTATATTCTGTACATGAATCTGTATACCTAGTTATTTTCTCTTGGTTTTACATACATCTACCACTTCGTGTTGAAGACAGATATTATAAAAATATATATAATAAATGTAGATAGGTATGGTACACATTTTAATGCAGAAAGAAGGTAAAGAGACGCAGCATAAGAAGAATATAACGCAATCTAGACAGTCTTTATTATGTCTTATTGGAACATTTATTTAATTCGACAACACTGACTGAATATGTATCATGAAAAGAAAAGTATGAGCAAAAACATTTGTTGCAGTGTCGATTGGATCTTTAACATCAAAACTACTGACTAACTAATATGCTAATACTAGCTAACATGCTATTTCTAGCGGATATGCTAATACTAAAATTAATCATCTCCATCAATTGAGCTATTTATCGACACCACTTTGGGCCTCAAGTATCTGTCTCAATGCTTCTGCAGTTGTAAATCTAGCTATTCTTGGTCTACTTGCCATGGTTCACTGCACCAAAAGTATAACATACAGATCAGTAGTTGTTAAAAGTAAAATTCAATAAGGAATTACTGCAAGAAATGACCCTGCACAATTTTTCATTACTCTTGCCACGCCATTCGGCTGATCCCTGCAAAAACCTACGAACAGTTGTCGGATGAGTTAAAGGGGTACCAAATATAATATATACAGTTGCTGATGTGACAAAGTAACGTATTCTTAAGTATTCTATCAAATTTATATACTAGAAAACAACGAAATATCTTGGTAATTGTAAATATAATAGTCGGTACGCTAAACGGCACAAGAGTCGCCATTTTTAAAAGACCGTGACGTCAGCCCTACCCACTGCACTAGGAGAGAAGCATGTAATCATGGCGTCGGGCGCATCAAGTGAAAGCGACAGCTCTGTTGAATCATACGAAGAGATCCCGCAAGACACACTGCAAGCAGGCTATGGCTTAGAAGGGTACCAGTTTGAACCTAGGAGAGGTACTCTCGACTCCGGTGATGACGAAAGAAGAGAAGAAAGCTCGAACTCGCTTGGTGTTTTTCAGCGGAAACGAGTGAAAAGACACGTCTGGAGGATCGTTATGCTTTCCATCAGTCCTGTTATTACACCCGAAAGCAACACACTGTGGCATTGTGTAGCCGATCACTTACAATTCGTCCTACTTTCCGATTCACACGTGCTATTCCCAACCTCAATGAGCCAACACAACTGGGCACATGCATACGTCATGAGTGTTACGCAGAGAAAATGAACGTGCATTCTGACTGGATAAAATTAATATCATGGCGGGCTGTTCAAACTGCGGAAATAGTTTGCTCGAGCTACTTTCAAAGCACTATAACTTTCCAACCTTAGAACAAAAAAATTTTGTAAGTCTTGAATAAGGTTCGTTAATGTGTGTTTTATTGTTATATTTACTCTATATATTGCCCTCTGTTCCCCTTTAAGTGACAAATTCATGGCAGGAAATATTTTTCGGATCCAATGTATTAAAACTGCACACAAAATTATACGCCTGGGGTCATAAATGACCCGACTCGGTCGCTTGAAGGTTAAATAAAGGGCCACATGAATTAACAAGTCACACCCTGTGTCCGAAATCGCGCACTCGTTCACTACTCCCTATATAGGGAATTAATATATTCCCTATATAGGGAATAGGGAGGCACGGTGGTGTAAGCACGGTCGCATCGCAGCAAGAAGGTTCTGGGTTCGAGCCTTTCTGTGTGGAGTTTGCATGTTCTTCCCGTGTCTGCACGGGTTTGCTCCGGTTTCCCCCACAGTCCAAAGATATGCGGTTAGGTTAATATGGGACAGCCTTGGGCTGAGGTGCCCTTGAGCGAGTTATCTAATTCCCAACTGCTCCCCGGGCGCTGTTAGCATGACTGCCCACTGCTCTGGGTATGTGTGTGCTCATTGCTCACGTGCATGTGTGTGTGTTCACTGCTTCAGATGGGTTAAATGCAGAGAGGAAATTTCACAAGCATGTGATGAATCAAAGTTGTTGTTGTTCTTCTATAGAGGACTATATAGTGAGCGCATTGGTAAAATGAAAAATCGCTTTCGGACACTAGTCCGTCGCGCTGGTATTTACGTCATTACTGTTGCACAATTGAAACGTGCCAGATCAGTCGGCTGGTGGGTTTTCAAAATAGTAAATACATGCATGTGTTTTTGTGATAAATCCATATTATACTGAGCGCATTTCCAACATTCATCAATACAAAGTCCCTGCATCTTTCAGTTCTTTTTAAATCGAAGCTGAATACTGTCTTCTTTGCCGCTGCCTTTTATTAAATCAAATTTGAGACTTTTAATTTGATTTCTTTCAGCGCGACTGCAATGCATGATGGGATATATTGCTTTGGTTAGTGACCATCGTTGTACACTACTTTTTGTGATGCATTGTGGGATACTTTGAGTGCACTATATAGGGTGTAAATAATCCTCACTAAGGTTTCGGACAGCACTACAAAATGGCGTCCTCGCTATATAGTGCCCTATATAGTGAGTAGGGAGCGATTTCGGACACAGGGACAGTTTTGTTTTTATTGCATTTTGGAAAATATCCCAACTTCTGTCATTGTAAATTTGTTGTCATCATCTCATCTCATCTCATCTCATCATCTCTAGCCGCTTTATCCTGTTCTACAGGGTCGCAGGCAAGCTGGAGCCTATCCCAGCTGACTACGGGCGAAAGGCGGGGTACACCCTGGACAAGTCGCCAGGTCATCACAGGGCTGACACATAGGCCAAGTTTACATTAGACCGTATCTGTCTCGTCTTCTTCGCGGATGCACTGTCCATTTACATTAAAACGCCTGGAAACACCGGGAAACGGGAATCTGCCAGGGTCCACGTATTCCATCCAGATCGTGTCTGGTCCGGTGCTGTGTAAACATTGAGAATACGCGGATACGCTGTGCTGAGCTCTAGCTGGCATCGTCATTGGACAACGTCACTGTGATATCCACCTTCCTGATTCACTGGCGTTGGTCATGCCATGTTGGTCTTGCAAGTGGTAAGTGACGCGCATGCCTGATATGCACTAGGATCACACACACAGCAGCTCAGTCCCGAATCACTGCTCGTGCACTTCACTCGCGTGATCTGTGAGCTGCGCAGGGCCGGAGTGCGCACCCTCCAGAGGGCACTCGCTGTTCAGAGCGGAGTGATTTGGAGCGCAGGATGCCTGCGGAGCCGAGCGTATCCGTGTATTGGTGTTGCTGTGTGCACGCGAATCATGTATTGGCGTTGCTGTGTGCATGCTAATCGTTTTAAAAACATTAATCTGATGATCCGCTGATACGGTCTAATGTAAACCCCACCATAGACACAGACAACCATTCACACTCACATTCACACCTACGGTCAATTTAGAGTCACCAGTTAACCTAACCTGCATGTCTTTGGACTGTGGGGGAAACCGGAGCACCCGGAGGAAACCCATGCGGACACGGGGAGAACATGCAAACTCCGCACAGAAAGGCCCTCGCCGGCCACGGGGCTCGAACCCGGACCTTCTTGCTGTGAGACAACAGCGCTAACCGCTACACCACCGTGCTGCCCCCTGTTGTCATCATAAATGTTTTAGATTATTTTCATCATTAAATATGTGCGGAATCAAAGGCAGGATCTTTTCAATATGATGCTCACCTGTACACTCGCTAAACTGTTCCCTTACGTGTTCTCCGAATGCTAGGAAGGAGTTATACTTTATTTTCTGGGTTTTTTTTAACTTGACTATGCTGAAATGCATGGAGATTTAAAAAAAAAAATGCAGCACGATTCTCTCTAACACCTGCTTCCTGATTCTCCTTATGCACACCAGGGTGTCACAATTACATATGTATTTTTAGGCATGTCCTGGTGAGTGGTCAAGCAAGGAGAGAAAAAAAAAAAGAGAGAGAGAGGGGAAGATTTTTTGGTGAATGAGTAATCAGCTCTCTTCTTTCCACCTCCCTCTGCCCTCTATCAGTGTCCACTTGAGTAATTTGGGCAATTACATTCATCAGGAAGTGATTAGTGATCAGCGAAGTACTTGAAGTACCTGCCAATCTATTTCCTAAGAGAACAAAATGTTCAACAAGTGCTTCCTGTTTATGTAAATTGCACTGGTTCATCTGCTGCTTCGTTTTGTTCTGTCCCTGTCACACACAGGAAACTGTAGGCTTTTGTACATACAGGAAACCAAGTCAAAGAGTAATAACAGTAGAAATAAAATGATGCTAAGCACTCTTTTTTTTTTCCCTTTCTTACTTTTGCTTCTCCGTTTCATTATTCTATTTATGGAAAGGAAGAAAGAAAAGTCTCACTGTGCTTCACACTTAGCGAATGAACCCTTGGAGTCTTTTCCACAGTTGCCATAGGGGTCTCCGGCTGAATTCACCCTCTCGAAACAGATGCCTGGAGCTGGCTTTGCACCTACAACACACACACACACAGAAAGGCGCACCCATAAGCTTACAATTACTCCCTATAACCTTCACACTCTGTTTGTTAGAAACGTGACGTGAGTGTGAAATGTTTATTATATTGTGGAAAGTTAATTTTGTGATTGCGAGCATATTTTGCAATGTGACCCCAAACTTGACCACATGACGGTTCATTAAGTTCAATCAAATTTTAAAAGGTGACCCCAAACTCTCCAAGTTTCTCTTTGTATTACAGTTACAGTTGGGCGGCATGGTAGTGTAGTGTAGTGGTTAGCGCTGTTGCCTCACAGCAAGAAGGTTCTGGGTTCGAGCCCAGTAGCTGATGAGAGCCTTTCTGTGTGGAGTTTGCATGTTCTCCTTGTGTTTGTGTAGGTTTCCTCTACAGTCCAAGACATGCAGGTTAGGCTAATTATACCCCTTTTCCACCAAATCAGTTCCAGGGCTGGTTCAGTGCTGGTGCTGGTTCACAACTCGTTCAACTTGCGAGCCAGCTGAGAGCCAGTTTGCTTTTCCATAGCTCGCGGTGCTAAGGGAAGCCACGTCATTACGTCGCTGTATACGTCAGTTATGTCGCTATGTTTGCATAAACCTTGGCGCGAATATCAAAGCAAAAACAACATGGAAGAAGCAGCAGCAACAACAACAATAATAATAATGGATGACTTCGCGTTTGTACAGCTGCTGCTTCTCGTCGCTTAAAAATGGAGATCTTTCGCGGTCTTGTTATTATTGTCGGTCTTAACAACTCCGCCCCCCCGCTGACGTAAGCAGTTCTTTCCTCTGGCCCAGCAGAGAGTTGGTGCTAGCCTGGAACCGTTTTTTCTGGCCCCAGAGCCAGTTCTTTGTCAGTGGAAACAGAAAACCCGGTTCCAAACTAAGCACTGGGCCCGAACCAGCCCTGGAACTGCTTTGGTGGAAAAGGGGCATCAGAGGCTCTAAATTGACTGTGTGTGAATGGTTGTTTGTCTAATGTGTCAGTCCTGTGATGACCTGTTGACTTGTCCAGGGTGTACCCTGCCTCTCACCCATAGTCAGCTGGGATTGGATCCTGCAACCCTGCATAGGACAAGTGGTTACGGATAACGGATGGAAGTTTTTACACTTGTCTCAATACCATATCTACTTTTTCAAAACATTTACCATATCAGTGGCCGATTGGCCCTTTTCCACTGCATGGTACCGGTTCGAATTGACTCTACTCTACTCGCTTTTGGTATCAATAGTTCATTTTCCACTACAGCTAGTTGTCATAGCGACGCCGCATGAAATTGCTGTGACGTCATCTGAAATGCGACTCGCACAGGAAATTCTCAACGAAAACTGTGTGTGAAGTGAAGTGAAGTGTGTGTGTGTGTTTAGTACTTATCTGTAACTATTCATTCCATAATTATTTTATGGGGGGGGCGGGGCGGCACGGTGGTGTAGTGGTTAGCGCTGTCACCTCACAGCAAGAAGGTCCGGGTTCAAGCCCCGTGGCTGGTGAGGGCCTTTCTGTGCGGAGTTTGCATGTTCTCCCCGTGTCCGCGTGGGTTTCCTCCGGGTGCTCCGGTTTCCCCCACAGTCCAAAGACATGCAGGTTAGGTTAACTGGTGACTCTAAATTGACCGTAGGTGTGAATGTGAGTGTGAATGGTTGTCTGTGTCTATGTGTCAGCCCTGTGATGACCTGGCGACTTGTCCAGGGTGTACCCCGCCTTTCGCCCGTAGTCAGCTGGGATAGGCTCCAGCTTGCCTGCGACCCTGTAGAACAGGATAAAACGGCTAGAGATAATGAGATGAGATGAATTATTTTATGGACATAGTCTTTCCATTGTTGTTTTAGTGATTCTGTGGACATTGTTTAGGTTAGGAGGAATGGTATTTCATTCTTGATTGTCATTTTTTCCCCACACTTTCGTACAATAATAAAATCTTGAACATCTCGATTATTATTAATACTATGACTTACATGTGCACGTGTGTGTGAAATGGTGTTATGTCAACCTGAAGTTGGCACAGTTTGTAACACATTTTTTAAATTAAAAAAGTGCCGTCCAGACTGTCAGGATGTAACAGTAATGCCCAGGTCAGACGGCAGGCTGCAACTAGTTTTCAGCTACTTTTGTCTACTACCTGAGATAAAAAAAAAAAAAAATCGCAGGTACATGCAAGACAGGTCTTGCGTCGATGCATGACGACGCAGGTAATGGCAGAGTGTTGCAGAGGGTCTTTAGTAGAGGCAGGCTGACGCAAGTGGACCACGATCTGTTCACATTTCAGCTGTGATTCGCTTCCAATCAGTACAAATAGCAGGTTGAATAGCATGTAGAGGCAGGCGGTCGTGCAACGCTTGAGCGACCAATCGCAGGTTGAAAAAAGCATGATGGAGTCCAGAAACGCAGCCCCGCAAGGGGAAAGAGCTCTCAGTTCAAAAAACAGAGTTCAGAAGTTCAAAAGTTCAAAGTGCTTCCGCATTGGGAAAACAACGCGCTCACAGTCCCAATAAAAGCAAGGCCGGATTAACTATATGGGCCTGCGGCACAGTGCCCAGGGGCACTAACCACTCACAGCCAGTGGGGGGGGGGGGGGGGGGGGGGGGGGGGGGGGGCACCACATGACAGAAACTTTAAAATTATTTTTCGTGAATGTTTGTACACTTAAAATGGTTATACACTTGACATTGTTAAATAGTCATATATAATTCAATGTAAACACTAATTTCATAAGAACAACAACAATCATCATAATTCTGATTTCTGAGCAAGAGTGGCCTATGTGACCATTAACCCCCCTTTCCTCAACCTGTCAGTTGAGCCAGTCCACCTACGGTGAAATGTATCAATTTTTTAAAAACCGCGGTAGAAATGAAAAATGGACAGACATCAATTGAGTGGTTGTGCGAAGAGAAAATTAAAAAAATAAAAAGACTCCAGGCGTGTAGCTCAGTGGCGGCTGGTAGTCTTTCAAACAGGGGAGGCTGGTCGGTTACGATATTTCCAGATTTTAAAAGAAAAAACATCAATTTTGCCCATACTCTTGCCTCTGATCTGGCTGATTGTTGGCAGGGTCACAAACTGTGAAATAACAGGTTCTTTTGGCCCATTAGCCTACTGTCCAATATACATGATGGTGGTGTTGGGGGGGGGGTATATTTTAACATTTTATATTTTAAAATTGTGGCATGTTGTTTAAAAATTGATCATTATTGAAAGCAGCTCTTTGTCAGGAACCTCAGCAGTAGAGCTGGGTGCCACACATTTCATTCAATGACACTTTCCCTATATTTTACTTATTTTGACTGAGAAATGTTTTATTGACAATTTTGATAACCCTTCACTTTTAATCCAGGTTTGTAGTGTGAAATGTTCTCGGCTGTGTTTTTGTTTAAAAATGTTTTCCAAATTGTAGCTGTGTTTAATTCATATCCAGAGAAATATATATTCCAATATAATATCTCATCTCATCTCATTATCTCTAGCCGCTTTATCCTGTTCTACAGGGTCGCAGGCAAGCTGGAGCCTATCCCAGCTGACTACGGGCGAAAGGCGGGGTACACCCTGGACAAGTCGCCAGGTCATCACAGGGCTGACACATAGACACAGACAACCATTCACACTCACATTCACACCTACGCTCAATTTAGAGTCACCAGTTAACCTAACCTGCATGTCTTTGGACTGTGGGGGAAACCGGAGCACCCGGAGGAAACCCACGCGGACACGGGGAGAACATGCAAACTCCGCACAGAAAGGCCCTCGCCGGCCACGGGGCTCAAACCCAGGACCTTCTTGCCGTGAGGCGACAGCGCTAACCACTACACCACCGTGCCACCCCCCAATATAATATACTCAGCATAAACATTTTAAATAGATTCTATATTTTTGGTCCATCCATGACATATTACTAAAGTAGCCTATTTACTGTTGTTGATGTGGGTCACTTGCTGTTAGCCAATTCACTTTCTTGTACCAGGAGAGCTGAAAGGAACGAGTATTATTCCCTACCTTTTTCACCAAGTCAATTTGAGGCGTTGGTCTACCCTGCTCTTTAATTTTAATTTTTTCCTCGAAAGGAAGACTGGCAAATGGCTTCGCCAAAATTAAATCAGCAATGCTTGGCATCCGTGCGCAGCTTTCTTGCTAGCTGACTAGCCCCCTCAAGTTCAAGTTCAGTCACTCAAATAAACGAAATTTCTGGAACTAAGATAGCAAACTTGACAACACTATATTTACACTTTATTTACAGTGAAAATATATACAAACTAAAAAAGCTGGTAGAAACCGTATGTAATGAATGAAATCGAAATGTAAGCTGATCTCTTACAATACCCCACACCACTTGCGAATCCGCATGGGACTGAACTGAAATTCACCACTGCCTGTCTATATTTGAAACGAGCTGTCAATCAAAGAAAATATCCGGCCGCTTTCACCAATCACCAGTCTCCTCACGGAAACTGCCATGTCCCTCCCATGTGAGGCTGGGAGTCCGTAGGCGGGCATTTTCGCAGTATTTGTCCAATAATCGTCTTGCATTTTGAGATTGAAAAGCGCAGAGCTCCCAAATGCCATTGAAGTCCACTGAGGCTGGGCTGCATCGCGCTGTCACGAGGGGGAAAAACTCACGCACACATTAAAGTTATAAGGGAATGATTTCGCACTGTAGTGGGTTGAGCACATATATTTCTATGATTCTGGATCTGAAATAGCAATGTTATAAGGTCGGCTATAACATAAGGCTAGCGCAATTCATCCTACACGATGTTCGTCATTTTTAGAGGAGGCTGAGCCTCCCTCGTTGTCTTAGAGCAATTGCCCGTGGTGTAGCTGCAATTAAAAATGTTCCAGTGTTAGATCTTTTTTTTTATAAAAACATCGACAACTGCTGTCACTACCAGCGCTGAAGCCGAAGCTAGTGAAATCAGCGATGCTAGTGAGGGAGATGGCCCTGCTAGCACTAGCCGGGGAGATGCTACAACCACAGCCAGTGTTAGCCGAGGGGTCGGCGATGACGAGGATCCCCTTGAGGAAGATGGGAGCGAGGGAGACCCCGGGGAGGAGGATACAGTATGTGCGAAGCCACTTTAAGCCAGGTAGAGATCAGTTCACACCATGGTGACGAGAAGGAAGACGAGGGATGTTATTTGAATTTATATTTCGAATTGAGACATTTGAATATGTTGCCTAGATCGATGCTATTTTAATGGATACACATTTTGAATTGACACATTTGAATATGCTGTATTGTATATAGATGGATGCTGTTTAAATTGCTGATGCTGTTTGAATTGATACACGTTTTGAATTGAGACATTTTAATATGGATAGAATAGAGTATGGATGCTTTGAAGGTTTTTATTGAGACATACAAATATATGCTGCTCATTTTTGAATAAGACATTTCAATATGCCTACATGCATATCGTTGGTTGTTTTCAGTGAATTTGATGGGCTGATGTAGCCTACTTAATAAATTTTCAATGAGGAAGAATGACCTTGTTTATGTGTACTATTGTTTATGTATATGCTACTATTTTTGACAGCAAAGGGCAAGGTTTGTGAGTGTGTGCAGGAGGTTACTGAACGCGTGCGCGCAGGGTGGTGATGGTGGGGGGCACTTGAGGTATAGTGCCCAGGGGCACTAGCCTGGGCCCGCCCATCCTAAGTGTGACGCAACACGGGGGCCTGTTGCGAGCTTAGTCTGGCAAGGCAAGCTATCTCCAGCTCTTCCAAGCTCCCGAAAAATCAGGAGCCAATCAACTTTGAGCATCTCCAACGGCCCTGGGTAGAGGCGTGTTCAAGGCAGTGACGTAGTAGAACTGCGACTGGAAGCCATAGATTGTTTACAGAATCTATGCCATAAGCGCTTCATTCACTAGAAACATTACGAACATGGAGCAGCGGCAAGCCTTTGACACAGCGGTAGATGCTGTATTGAAAGCATTCAACGGGAAGTTCTCATTGAAAACGGAGCAAAGAGCAGCCCTGGAGGTATTTATCTTCTTCCTGTTACTCAAGCAGTTTCCGTCGCGTCACATACGTCAGAGGAAAGAGTGATGTGACTGGTTTAAGCTTCGTCACAGCCTTTTCTGGCTTCGACCAGTAGCAAACTGAGGCATTTCAGGGATGCGGGTCAACCACGCGCTTTGGGAAACGGTTGGGCTTAATATCTTTGCCAGACCAAATGCTCGCAGAGCTTTGAAGTTGCGTTAGCCAAACTACAGGGGCACCGCATTGGCTTAATACGGCACTGAATAAAAGATATCCACAGAAGAGTGAAATACTCCACAGCACGCAGCAGAGTAACAAAATAACAGAATACAAAAACCAGAGGAGAAAAAGGGGCGAAAAACCATATCCTGAGATGAAGACAATCCCGCGCTGAATGAATATCTGAGCGGTATAATATAGAGCTGCGGATGAGCTGATGAGAGACAGGTGTGCTGGCCACAGCGCGGGGAAAGCTTGGGGAAAACAAGGGAAAGATCGGATCAGGACCTAGATGTTCCCGGCTGGCTCGTGACAAGATTCAGCTTAAAAACTCTACATCTTGTAATACGTCTGACCATAATGAAGGATTTGACGCAAAACGCCTGTGTCCACCTGCAGTCGGTCGCCACCCGACCGATCGCAGGTCGCAGCATGCGTCTTTCTTTCTGCCGTCTGATCTGGGCATAACGGCATGAAAAGTGCCATCAGTTTACAAGCAGCAAAAAAGCCAAGCTGTATACACTCACCGGCCACTTTAATAGGAACTTGTTCTTGATTCTAAGATTCCTGTTCTTGGCTGCAGGACTGGAACCCAACGTGATCTTCTGCTGTTGCTTTTCTGCTCAGATGCTTTTCAGCTCACCACGGTTGTCCATCTGTCCATTTTTCCTCCGACCTCTCTTATCAACAAGGCGTTTGTTTCCACCCACAGAACTGTCGCTCAGTCACTCTCTCGATGTTTTTTTTGTTTCTCGCACCATTCTGTCTGTGTAAACTCTAGACACTGTTGTTGTGTGTGAAAACCCCAGGAGATCAGTAGTTTCTGAAATACTCAAACCAGCAGTCCATCTGGCTCAAACCAACACCCATGCCACAGTGAAAGAAAGTCACACTTTGAGATCACAATTTTTCCCATTCTGATGTTTGAACATCGTGAACATTAACCGAAGCTCTTGATTTGTATCTGCATGATTTGATGCATCGTGCTGCTGTCGAGGGATCGGCTGATTAGAGAACTGCGTAAAACTGCAGGTGGTCCTAATGGGTGTTCCTAATAAAGTGTCTGGTGAGTGTACCCTTACAAAAAAGAAGTTTATTCAAGTGTGCTTCTAGTATACCTCTTTTAAACTAAAAATAAGAGTATGCTTTCAGTTTACTTTTTATTTACTTATCAGAGATCTCATCTCATCTCATTATCTCTAGCCGCTTTATCCTGTTCTACAGGGTCGCAGGCAAGCTGGAGCCTATCCCAGCTGACTACGGGCGAAAGGCGGGGTACACCCTGGACAAGTCGCCAGGTCATCACAGGGCTGACACATAGACACAGACAACCATTCACACTCACATTCACACCTACGGTCAATTTAGAGTCATCAGTTAACCTAACCTGCATGTCTTTGGACTGTGGGGGAAACCGGTAGCCTGGGAAGCCAGACTAAATGTGAATATTTAGTTTGGCCTCGATCCGTAGACATTTCCGAAGCGGGTAGGAGGAACAAACCGCTGTCTTTCAAACTGTCTCTGTGCGTATAGGCCAACGCTCTGACCAATCAGCGCAACAGTGACTGTGACATAGTCAGAGCGACAGAAAGCAGTGGGGGAGGCCTTGAAATAAATAATTTTTCAAAATGCGTATTAATTAATAAACAGGTTCTAGATATTAAAAAGTTTGGAGATAATGACCACAAGTTTGGAGTCTGTACCACATACTTAACATACACTCTTATTTTTTTCAAGTGTTTTTCAAGGGTTTGCTTAAACTGTTTTTGAGAGTTTTTATTTAGTGGTGTTTGGTGAAATAATTTCCCTTAAATTTAAAATAATGGGAAAATAAGAAACAATCAAAAAGTAATGTTTCAAAGCTGTTTATTAATTCTTCGTACTGCACAAATTAGCCCCATCCTTTTGGCTACGAGCGGAGCCAGCTGGTAGATCAGACTTTTGCCATAGCCGGTCGGCAAAACAGCGAAAACGTCCTTCTTGAAAAGGAATGAGCGGAGAGCCTCTTCCTGCTCATGTTTCAACGAAAACTCCAAGTCTAATTCTTCTAAAACTGATTCCAAAGCGGAGTCAAACGTGCGCTGTTCACTAGCCTGTAGCCATCTTCCCTGTTGCGCTTTCTCCAGCGTCGCGCAGCCTTGTCGTCACTCCTGCAAAAGCCCGCCCAAAGAATCCAAACAAAATTATTGCGTTGTGATTGGCGGGCACGATTTGATGACTGCGGTGTTTTTGTTTATATGGTGCGAGGCTAGACCCACTCGCTAGGCAAAAAATATTTTTGGCCGCTAGGCCTAGTTTACTAGGCTAGGAAACCCACGCGGACAACATGCAAACTCCGCACAGAAAGGCCCTCGCCGGCCACGGTGCTCGAACCCGGACCTTCTTGCTGTGAGGCGACAGCGCTAACCACTACACCACCGTGCTGCCCTTCCTTATCAGAGATATACTTAATAAAGTTATACATTAGTATACTTGGCTTATACTGAAAAGTATATAGAAAAGTCGAAGTATATTAAGCTTATACTTCAACTTTTGATCAAGATATACTGAACAAAAGTGTAATAAAGTATTAAAATATTTGTGTCTTATGTTTAAGTGGACTTGCCCTGTAGTTGTGCTTATCCTTTTGATAGTAGCCTATAAAATACTTCTTTTTCACACATATTGGCTTCTTTGTGATATACAGCAGCATGTTTTAAATCCCATCTTTTAAACCTACATGTACCATATGTTTGTGGTCAGCTCTGGGGTGGAATACGAATAGTATATTTCCAATATGCTGTAAGGTATACTTTTATAAACTAAAAAGTGGACTAGAAGTGTGTAACGAGTAAACCAATAGTATATTTCCAGTTTACTACAAATCATACTACAGAGTAAACTAAAAAGTGGACTAAAAGTATAAAACAAGTAAACTCATAGTATATTTCCAGTACACTATGAAGTATGCTTTTGTAAACTAAAGAGTGGACTACAAGTACAGAACTAGTAAACTATTCATATATAAGTTTGCTTGTGGTATACTTACAGTACAAAATAAAAAATACTAGTTGTATACTCAGAGTTTACTTCTCTTAGACTTAAAGTATACTTTTTATAAACTAAAAGTGGGCCAGTTTAGTCCCAAGAAGTATTAGATTAGTTTACTTACAAGTATACTGTAAGTAGTAAGTAGCTGGTAGTCTTTCAAACAGGGGAGGCTGGTCGATTACGATATTTCCAGATTTTAAAAGAAAAAACACATCAATTTTGCCCATACTCTTGCCTCTGATTGTTGGCAGGGTCACAAACTGTGAAATAACAGGTTCTTTTGGCCCATTAGCCTACTGTCCAATATACATGATGGTGGTGTTGGGGGGTATATTTTAACATTTTATATTTTAAAATTGTGGCATGTTGTTTAAAAATTGATCATTATTGAAAGCAGCTCTTTGTCAGGAACCTCAGCAGTAACAGCAGAGTGTTCTGGAATAGGCACAAGCACTGACCTTGGGGAGCCAAACATAGAGCTGGGTGCCACACATTTCAATGACACTTTCCCTATATTTTACTTATTTTGACTGAGAAATGTTTTATTGACAATTTTGATAACCCTTCACTTTTAATCCAGGTCTGTAGTGTGAAATGTTCTCGGCTGTGTTTTTGTTTAAAAATGTTTTCCAAATTGTAGCTGTGTTTAATTCATATCCAGAGAAATATATATTCCAAGATAACATACTCAGCATAAACATTTTAAATAGATTCTATATTTTTGGTCCATCCATGACATATTACTAAAGTAGCCTATTTACTGTTGTTGATGTGGGTCACTTGCTGTTAGCCAATTCACTTTCTCGGACCAGGAGAGCTGAAAGGAACGAGTATTATTCCCTACCTTTTTCACCAAGTCAGTTTGAGGCGTTGGTCTACCCTGCTCTTTAATTTTAATTTTTTCCTCGAAAGGAAGACTGGCAAATGGCTTCGCCAAAATTAAATCAGCAATGCTTGGCATCCATGCGCAGCTTTCTTGCTAGCTGACTAGCCCCCTCAAGTTCAAGTTCAGTCACTCAAGTAAACGAAATTTCTGGAACTAAGATAGCAAACTTGACAACACTATATTTACACTTTATTTACAGTGAAAATATATACAAACTAAAAAAGCTGGTAGAAACCGTATGTAATGAATGAAATCGAAATGTAAGCCGATCTCTTACAATACACCACAGCACTTGCGAATCCACATGGGACTGAACTGAGATTCACCGCTGCCTGTCTATATTTGAAACGAGCTGTCAATCAAAGAAAATATCCGTCCGCTTTCACCAATCACCAGTCTCCTTGCGGAAACTGCCATGTCCCTCCCATGTGAGGCTGGGAGTCCGTGGGCGAGCATTTTCGCAGTATTTGTCCAATAATCATCTTGCATTTTGATATTGAAAAGCGCAGAGCTCCCAAATGCCATTGAAGTCCACTGAGGCTGGGCTGCATCGCGCTGTCACGGGGGGGAAAAACTCACGCGCACATTAGGCGAACTGGGGAAAGTTATAACGGAATGATTTCGCATTGTAATTGGGTTGAGCACATATATTTCTATGATTCTGGATCTGAAATAGCAATGTTATAAGGTCGGCTATAACATAAGCCCAGCGCAATTCATCCTACACGATGTTCGTCATTTTTAGAAGAGGCTGAGCCTCCCTCGTTGTCTTAGAGCAATCGCCCATGGTAAGCTGATCTCTTACAATACACCACAGCACTTGCGAATCCGCATGGGACTGCACTGAGATTCACCACTGCCTGTCTATATTTGAAACAAGCTGTCAATCAAAGAAAATATCCAGCCGCTTTCACCAATCACCAGTCTCCTTGCGGAAAGCTTTGCCATGTCCCTCCCACTGTGAGGCTGGGAGCCCAGTGGGCGGGCATTTTCGCAGTATTTGTCCAATAATCGTCTTGCATTTTGATATTGACAAGCGCATAGCTCCCAAATGCCATTCAAGTCCACTGAGGCTGGGAGTCCGTGAGACTCCGTGGGCGGGCGTTTTCGCAGTATTTGTCCAATAACCGTCTTGCATTTTGAGATTGAAAAGCGCATAGCTCCCAAATGCCATTGAAGTCCACTGAGGCTGGGCTGCATCGCGCTGTCACGGGGTGGAAAACTCACGCGCACATTAGGTGAACTGGGGAAAGTTATAACGGAATGATTTCGCACTGTAGTTGGGTTGAGCACATATATTTCTATGATTCTGGATCTGAAATAGCAATGTTATAAGGTCGGCTATAACATAAGCCTAGCGCAATTCATCCTACACGATGTTCGTCATTTTTAGAGGAGGCTGAGCCTCCCTCGTTGTCTTAGAGCAATCGCCCGTGCTCTAAGTACATTGATATCAGTATACTTGGTGCACAAAAGTATACGTAAGGAAATCTACTTTAACGTTAATTAAGTATACTTAATAAAATGAACTTGATGTATACTTCTTTTTGATAAGCGTATATTTAGGCACTGCCTGAAAGCAGAGCTCCCAGTGAGTGTAAAATGTGTTTGTAAATCATCCCGTGTTATTTTTTAAAAAGCAAATTTAAAAAAATAAATTATAAATAAATAAATAAATAAATAATAAGCCTTTATTTGTCACATGCACACTCAAGCATCGGATCCAAACCCATCTATCTTATGTAAATAAAGATACAGATTTCGTTATCCGGTGGTCAAGTGTTGATGATATATGTTGCCTTGGAATTATGATTTCGTCTATGTTAGTAAAAGTGAGGGTCTCGAATGGTTTCTGATGAAAGCAGGAGTCTTTGGTCTGTGGCTTGCTTTAATATGTTTACTGACTACACAGATCAAAAGCAGAGTGTGTGTACACTCATCAGTTTTACCAACAGAGGGTTCGGCAAAATATCAGTACAGGCTGGCTAACTTTAAATGAGTTACCCGCAGCAAAACTTTCCCCAAATTAAATATGCCAAGCAGGGATGTGAACCTACATTTACTGATTTTAAGCCCTGTGTGTTCACCATTACACCATGGCTTTGTTTTTCTGCTTGTAAACTATTTGCATTTTTTATGCAATCATGCTTCTGCACATGCACAGCAGAAAACTCTCTCATTGAATATTCGCCTCAGCGCTGACGTGTGATGTCATGTTGTCTGGACAACCGTGCAATATCGTAAACCATATTCAACGCTCATTCTCCACTGGGTAGAGTGATGCAATACACGTACGTAGGATAAGAAGAAACCTTTATTATTCGTCACATGCACACTTCAAGCACAGTGAAATGCATCCTCTGCATTTAACCCATCTGAAGCAGTGAACACATGCACACACACACACTCAGAGCAGTGGGCAGCCACACCAGAGCACCCGGGGAGCAGTCAGGGGTTCGGTACCTTGCTCAAGGGCACCTCAGCCCAAGGCCGCCCCACGTTAACCTAACTGCATGTCTTTGGACTGTGGGGGAAACCGGAGCACCCGGAGGAAACCCACGCAGACACGGGGAGAACATGCAAACTCCACACAGAAAGACCCTCGCCGGCCGCTGGGTTCGAACCCAGAACCTTCTTGCTGTGAGGCGACCGTGCTTACCACTACACCACCGTGCCGCCCCATAAGCTATATGCTAACAATATTGCATGCTATCAAACCCAATGAATGAAACCTGCTAGAAGGGAATAGAACACGTTTTTATTCCATCGAAAAAGTGTCCTGTATGGATAATAATCACTGACAGTCACTGAGCCTGAGGTGGATAACTGTTTGAGTATAAATACACAGGTGATTATTAAAAAAAAAAATCATATTTAAAAAAATCATTTATTTCAATTTTCAAAAGTGGCATGCAAATGTAATAAAGGCGCGGCACAGACTTGTGTCACTTATCTACGCCGAGTCACATAAAATACTTTGTTTTGAAATCGATAAAATAAATCACAATCCCAGCTTACCTTTGAATAGTTTTAGACCAAACTTCGTAGCATCTTTAGTGCTTTTAGAAGCAGTATTTTCTTTCATCATTTGTAATTCTTCCTCACTTACAGTGACACAGCGCTTGGCGCCATTTTGCAGAGTGATTATTGAGAACTACAGTGCCTTGAAAAAGTATTCATACCCTTGAACTTTTTCACATTTTTCCACCTTACAACCACGAACTTAAAAGTTTTTTATTGAGATTTTATGTGATAGACCAACACAGAGTAGCACATAATTGTGAAGTGAAACGAAAATAATAAATGGTCTTCAAAATTTTAAACAAATACAAATCTGAAAAATGTGGTGTGCATTAGTATTCAGCCCCCCTGTACTCTGATACCTCCAAATACAATCCAGTGCAATCAATTGCCTTCAGAAGTCATCTAATTAGTTAATAGAGTCCTACTGTGTGTAATTTACTCTCAGCATAAATACACTTGTTCTGTGAAGGCCTCAGTGGTTTGTTAGAGAACACTGAAGAACAAACAGCATCATGAAGACCAAAGAACTCACCAGACAGGTCAGGGATAAAGTTCTGGAGAAGTTTAAAGCAGGGTTAGGTTATAAAAAAATTATCCCAAGCTCTGAACATCTCAAGAAGCACTGTTCAATCCATCATTCAAAAATGGAAAAAGTATGGCACAACTGCAAACCTACCAAGACATGGCCGTCCACCTAAACTGACAGAGCGAGCAAGGAGAGCACTGGTCAGAGAAGCAGCCGAGAGGCCCATGATCACTCTGGAGGAGCTGCAGAAATCCACAGCTCAGGTGGGAGAATCTGTGCACAGGACAACTATAAGTCGTACACTCCACTAATCTGGCCTTTTTGGAAGAGTGGCAAGAAGAAAGCCATTGTTGAAAGACAGGCATAAGAAGCCATGTAGGGGACACAGCAAACATGTGGAAGAAGGTGCTTTGGTCAGATGAGACCAAAGTTGAACTTTTTGGCCTAAATGCAAAGCGCTATGTGTGGCGGAAAACTAACACTGCTCATCACCCTGCACACACCATCCCCACTGTGAAACATGGTGGTGGCAGCATCATGCTATGGGGATGCTTTTCTTCAGCAGGGACAGGGAAGCTGGTCAGAGTTGATGGGAAGATGGATGGAGCTAAATACAGGGCAATCCTGGAAGAAAACCTGTTGGAGGCTGCAAAAGACTTGAGACTGGGAAGGAGATTCACCTTCCAGCAAGACAATGACCCTAAACATACAGCCAGAGCTACAATGGAATGGTTTAGATCAAAGAATATTCATGTGTTAGAATGGCCCAGTCAAAGTCCAGACCTAAATCCCACTGAGCATCTGTGGCAAGACTTGAAAATTGCTGTTCACAGACGCTCTCCATCCAATCTGGCTGAGCTTGAGCTATTTTGCAAAGAAGAATGGGCAAAAATGTCAGTGTCTAGATGTGCAAAGCTGGTAGAGACATACCACAAAAGACTTGCAGCTGTAATTGCAGCAAAAGGTGGCTCTACAAAGTATTGACGCAGGAGGGCTGAATACTAATGCACATCACATTTTTCAGCTTTTTATTTGCTTACAATTTTGAAGACCATTTATCACTTTCATTTCACTTCACAATTATGTGCTACTCTGTGTTGGTCTATCACATAAAATCTCAATAAAAAACTTTTAAGTTCGTGGTTGTAAGGTGGAAAAATGTGAAAAAGTTCAAGGGGTATGAAAACTTTTTCAAGGCACTGTAGTTCGAATTTCTCGACTAATCAGCGCACGCAATTTCCTATAATCGCCCCCATATTTATACTAAAATGTATGAACAATGCTGCACTGAATTTTTGCTGCCATTATCAAATTTTCCTGTAATTATTTCTACGCTGGTTTCTCAAGCACCACAATTTCCGTAAAGAAAACTAGACATCGGTGAGTAAACATATTTACTTTGGGGTTTTTAGTAATAAAAACTGAAAGCTCTGTTCACATGAAAACAGAATTGAAGTGTGTGTGTGACCATGCTTAAAGTAAGAAAGGAAAGTTATTGCACTCAGCACAGACAGTACACGCTTTCAGTTCACATGGAGATGTAAAGATAGTGTACCTTTTAAAATTATTTTTATGTCTCCAGAGAACAGAAAAGCATTTGATGAGAGATCGCAAGCTCAAATCCTGATGATGCCACAGCCATCAGTGGCCAGGACACCAAGAGAGCAAAATTGGCCATGCTTTCAGGGAGGGAGGGAGGGAGGGATGGCGTACACTCTCTCTCCCCTGTCAATCACAGCAACACTGGCCCATCACGATCATCTGTGAAGTCATGTATGCCAAAGAGATTCATCAATCATCATGTTGTACGGTGCTATGACTCACCCTGACCCCAGAGTGTGATGCACTGTTGCTCATGCGTTTGGCAGATGCCATTGTAGCAGTGTCCGTCCACACCGTGACACGTGTGACCGTCATGCAGGTAGACATTAGAGGGACAGTGAGGGTCAGAACCTGTACAGAACTCTGGCAGATCACAGGAATTAGTGGACTCTCTGCACAGTGTACCTGCAGGCTTCAGCTGAAACACAAACACACAAACACACACAGTTAGTGATTACTGTCACACATCATGAGACAAGGTAACTCCATTTGTCTTTTCAAATGGAGCATGTGTAAGCAATAAAGCAGTAAAGATCAATAAAAAGACAACAAAAGTAAAGCTTTTAAGACAGTACCGTATTTTCCGGACTATACGTCGCTCCGGAGTTTAAGTCGCATCAGCCAAAAAATGCATTATGAAAACGAAAAAAACATATATACGTCGCACCGGACTATAAGTCGCACTTTTTTGAAGGGTTATTCTATCCATAGAATCTGTGATTGTATCTGATAAGCGGCGCGTGGTTACTGCGCGACTGCATTGTTTATTTAATAAACGAACAGCTGAGCAGTGATAACGCGCCCTTTGCCCTGTAAGTAGCCTAGTCTGATTATTTTAAATATCTACTACTATCTTTAATACTATCACTATCGTTATTACTAATAGCCTATATTATTATTATAACTAATATTAGTAGCCTATTACTGATGCATTAATCAGTTTGCTTTTAGAATATTTTTACCGGTAGGGCTTATTATCGCCCCATGGCTCTTTCATCTGTGTTATTAAAGCTGTAGTCATCATCGAGGAGTGTCATTCTTCATTTTTGTCGAATTTTATTTCATCAAATCAGAGGTCAAGTAGGCTATAGGTATATCATCTCCAAAGACAGGTACGGTAGTAAAAACAACCGCCTAGTGAAAAAAAACAACAACAACAACCGCTTTTAAATCCCCTACTTAAATCCTTAAAATGAGTCATTTAACTCATGTCTTGTGTGATCTGATCTCCAATGGTGAAATAAACCGGTTGTGATGAGTACAGTCTGTTATTTTAGAAGATAAATGTAATATATAATTTAATATATAGACTAATAAAAATTAATATTTTATAATATAATATCACGACATATTACTGTCTGTAACTGTTTGTCACTAAAGCGTTTTCTAAGATCATAATGTCTGATATTATTATTATTATTATTATTATTATTATACACACACAATAAGCGCATGTGCGTAAAGTTATAGTAAACCATCCCCCGCCTTTTTTTTTTTTTTTTTGAGTCGCCGGACCCACCCACCTCCTGCGTTCTGGGACCTCCCACTTCACAAATTAAGCACTGCCTAAAATCACTACATAACTTATTTAAATAACTATAGGCCTATCATTAATAATAAAACACAGGTCAATCAAGTTTATCAAGCTGATGATTTCACTCCAAATCAGCAAATCCATTGAATTCCTCATCCTCGGTGTCGCTTCTGAACAACTCTGCCTCCAGCGGCAGATGAAGCGCCGTTTCCTCTTCTTCTGCGTGGCTGTCGTCAGACTCAGCATCAGCTCCAGTTATTCCGCGGTGAAAAAAAACAAACAAACATATATACGTCGCACCGGAGTATAAGTCGCATGGCCAGCCGAACCATGAAAAAAAGTGCGACTTATAGTCCGAAAAATACGGTAATAAATCATTGTGTTTTGTGTGTGTGTGTGTGTGAGAGAGAGAGAGAGAGTGTGTGTTACCTGACAGTCTTCACAACACTGGCCATGTGCACACACTGCATTCAACTTCAAAGTGCATGAACTGGCATTACAGCATGGGTTCATACATTCCTACAGTGACAGAATAATAACAACAGGAAGAGAAAAGCAGAATTGGGAAGTGAATGAAACAGAAAATGGAAAGAAAATCTATATACTGAAATCCGTAGACACACTTGTACCCCTCTTGCCCCTAATGCAAACAAGGTGCTTGCGCTGATTCAGAGCTGGTTCAACTTGTGCACCTTCTAAGAGCCGGTTTACTTTTCCACTGGCTAGAGAGCCACCACAGAGCCATGTCATTAAGTACATCTCCGCTATATATGTTTGTGAAGCTTCTCAGTCATCCAGGTCATAGTAAACCGTGGGTGCTAAAGAAGGCAACTGGACTTGCTTGAAATCCTTGAAGACGTTTCACCTCTCATCCGAAAGGCTTCTTCAGTTCTGTCTGACTAGCGGGGAGTTCCAGGTATTTATGCTCTAGTGGATCAAAAGCAACCCTAAGGAGAGTCCTTGAGGTCCCTGAGTTATTGAGTCATCCTGTAGATGTTAGGGTTACTGGGGGCCGGGTGTGAACTGTATTAGCAGCCTAGAGAGAGTCGTTAGGGTGATCTGTGGGTTGTTGGCTCTCTTTGCCATCATGTGAGTCACTCACTACGTTTACATGCACATAGAGAGAATCGAATTTCTGCCGTTGCTCGACTGAAATCGAAGTTCAAAATGCCAACCTTAATTCGGCTGAAATTGAACCGAACTTGATTTCTCGGAATCGAGCTACACGACCTAGTTTATGCGATTTCTGCCGAGCTACTTTGTGCATGTATACCCTATCGAGCTAGTTGTCGAGCTACTTCCGGAAGTGACGAGTGACGAGACCACAAGCGGGAAACACAACAGCCTCGGTCGGCATGACAACAGTAGTAGCGAGCAGCAGAAGAGGTCAGGAGGAACAAACGAAGAAGAGAAAATGGTGATGTAGAGCTCTCTGAAGTGTGGGTGGAGCACAGAGGACGGCAGGACAAAGCTTCTGGTACTAATAGGCTTTTTATTGTCAGACTTTTCAGTTTAACAGCCTACTTTTATTCTTGAGAGAAGCGCGCGCGCTGTGTTCTAGTCCCGGGATGAGCTTTCCCCTCTGCTCTCCCTCTGCCTCCTTAAATAGGGCGCGGTTACTGGGAAGACACACAAACACAGGTTAATTACCGTCAGGTGTACCGTCGTTCTGCCACTCACCTTCCCTGGCTCCGCCCTCCTGTCACAGACCGGCGCTTGACCACGCCCCCACTGGCACAGGCAAGCAGAAACGTGCACTTCTGGAGCAATGAGGAGACAGAGTTCATGCTCATTCAGCTTAAGGAGTTGAATATATTAAAATTCATGGACGGGAGAAAAACGCGCAATGGAGAACACGGAACTGATAACTTTGTTTACACTCTTGAATAGCTCTTCTTCATGACGACAACCGGAAGTGTACCAACACGATGGGGCGTGTAGCGCCACCTGTGGCTCGGGTGCACAATGCACCTCACACAATAGCCCGATTTCATTGTGTGCATGTAGGATTGGATTTCTCTGGCACCCTGCTGGGACCTTCAGCTCGATTACCGACAGCAGCTCGATTTGGATGTGCATGTAAACGTAGTCACTGCAGTCAGCTGAGTCTTGGTGTGGATGTGTATTCAGTTTTCTGGGAAGTGTATGAGATGAGATCGGATGAGAGGTGAAACGTCTTTAAGTTGCCTTCTTTAGCACCTACGGTCTGCTATATACGTCTCCACTAGTACCGCTAGCACCAAGCACAACAACAATGACGGACTACACAGTCTCTTTTTCTCCAGCAGACTACACATTACAATAGCTCTGTTGCAAACTTTTAGTTCGTCTTGTTGGTCAGGGTAATCCCACCCCTAGCAAGAACCATCCTGTAGGTGTTAGGGTCACTGGGGGCCGGGTGTGAACGGTGTTAGCAGCCTAGAGAGTCGTTAGGGTGATCTGTGGGTCGTTGGCTCTGTCTGCCATCATGTGAATCATTGAAGTCAGCTGAGTCTTGGGCCCTGTTTACATTATTTCGAATCAGCGGATCATCAGATTAACATTTTTAGAACGATTTGCGTACACACACAAAATTTCTGTGCCCGCAACAAAACCGTTCCCCGTGCACACAGCAACGCCAATACACAAATACGCTAATCACATGACTAATTAGACGGCACGTCACATGATCCCAGTGCATATCGGGCATGCGCAAGTCACTCACCACTTGCAAGCACATAAAGTGTGTGAGAGATTGAGTGAGCGAGTGAGAGAGAGTGAGCAAGAGCGTGTGAGAGAGAGGAGAGAGAGAGAAAGAGAGAGCAAGCGAGCGAGAGTGAGTGAGAGAGCATAAGAATCAAAATTTGAAGTTCTTTATGAAAATCAGGGACGCCGTGTCATTGGGACTAAAGAGGAGAAGGTTTTTCAGCAGTTGCGTCACATGACCAACGTGGCATGACCAACGCCAGCGAATCAGGAAGGTGGATGTCACAGTGACGTTGTCCAATGACGACGTCAGCTAGAGCTCAGCACTGCGTATCCTCCTTCCTCAATGTTTACACAGCACCGGATCAGATACGTACTGGGTTGAATACGTGGGCCCTGGCGGATTCAAACTGTTCCGCCTGTGGAGTCGTTTCCGGGTGTTTTAATGTGCACGGACAGTGCATCCACAACGACAACGATACGGATACGGTCTAATGTAAACACCACCTTGGTGTGGATGTGTATTCAGTTTTCTGGGAAGTGTACCAAGGACTGCATTGTAGGTGGCTGATAAGTGGTGTCTCAGACCACATCTGGTCAGCGATGGACTGAATACACATCCACACCAAAACTTAGCTGACTTCAATGACTCGCATGATGGCAGAGAGAGTCAATGACCCACAGATCACCCTAATGAGTCTCTAGGCTGCTAACACCGTTCACACCCGGCCCCCAGTGACCCTAACACCTACAGGATGACTCAACGACCTCAATGACTCTCTTAGGCTACGTTTACATTAGACCGTATCTGTCTCGTTTTCTTCGCGGATGCACTGTCCGTTTACATTAAATCGCCTGGAAATGCCGGGACACGGGAATCCGCCAGCGTCCACGTATTTAATCCAGATCGTGTCAGCTCCGGTGCTGTGTAAACATTCAGAATACGCGTATACGCTGTGCTGATCTCTAGCTGGCGTCTCATTGGACAACGTCACTGTGACATCCACCTTCCTGATTCGCTGGCGTTGGTCATGTGACGCGACTGCTGAAAAACGGCGCGGACTTCCGCCTTGTATCACCTTTCATTAAAGAGTATAAAAGTATGAAAATACTGCAAATACTGATGCAAATACTGCCCATTGTGTAGTTATGATGGTCTTTAGGCTTGCCATCCTTCCACTTGCAAGTGGTAAGTGATATGCGCTGGGATCACACACACAGCAGCTCAGTCCCGAATCACAGCTTGTGCACTTCACTCGCGCGCTCTGTGAGCTGCGCAAGGCCGGAGTGCGCACCCTCCAGAGGGCACTCGCTGTTCAGGGCGGAGTGATTTGGAGCGCAGGATGCCTGCGGAGCCGAGCGTATCCGTGTATTGGTGTTGCTGTGTGCACGCGAATCGTGTATTGGTGTTGCTGTGTGCACACTAATCGTTTTAAAAACGTTAATCTGATGATCCGCTGATACGGTCTAATGTAAACATGGGCTTAGGGTTGCTTTTGGTCCACTAGAGGATAAATACCTGGAACTCCCCACTAGTCAGACAGAACTGAAAAAACCTTTCGCATGAGAGGTGAAACATCTTCAAGGATTTCAAGCAAGTCCAGTTGCCTTCTTTAGCACTTATGGTCTGCTATATACGTCTCCACTAGTACCACTAGCACCAAGCACAACAACAATGACAGACTACACAGTCTCTTTTTCTCCAGCAGACTACACGTTACAATAGCTCTGTTGTAAACTTTTAGTTCATCTTGTTGGTCAGGATAATTCCACCCCTAGCACCTCATGCAAGCGGTATTTGTTTCTAGACCATTACATTAATGTCATTTAGCAGACACTCTTATCCAGAGTGAGATACACCAGGAGCAGCTGGGGGTTCCCCTTTCTTAAAGGCACTTCAGCCATTCCTGCTGATCCAAGGAATCAAACCGGAAACGTTTTGGTCCCAAAGCTGCGCCTCTAACCATTAGGCCATGGCTTCCCCCAGGAAAATGTTAGTGCTGCTCTGAAACCAGCTTTTCTGACTGAGAGTCGATTATTTGACTGTTGAAATGTGAGGAACTTGTTTGAGATTAGGCTCCAAATCGGCCCTGGAACTGCCTTGGTGGAAAAGGGGTATCAGAGAATCCAAACTGGATTTTTCTTAAAGATAGACTGCCTTTCGGATTTTTCAAGCGTAGGCCATAATAAGAATTTTCCCCGACACCCAATTATTTTTGTTTACTGGATTAAAACCTACTGAATTTGAATCACAGACTTCCAATTTTATTATTTTTTTTAAATAGAGCAGTTAATGAATTTAAGGCCACGTGGCCCTAAATTCTCCACTATTTTTTCCTGCTTCACCATGACCCAATTCAAGATACTACGTAATGCATGACGTGGTGGGCTTTCCCCATTCGCACAAGGCATTGTGGGATACAAATTTGAAACAGGAGAGAAAAATGGAGGACATGAGTGTGCAAATGAAACATGAAAGACCGACTACAGTAACGGAAAGCGAGGAGAAAAGACGTTATGTTATATACGAAGGAAAGGAAACGCAGGACCAAACTAATAAATATCGGCGCTCAGCGAGCACCTCGGTTCGCAACCTTTGTCTTTGGGAACCTCTTGTCCTGCATGTTTTAGTGTTTTCCCTGCTCTAACACATGTCTCCGAGCAGGGAAATGTGCAGGACGGGACGGGAACCTGTGATTTAGTCTATACATCCTCAACTCCATTATCCTCAAATCCTTTGTTTCACAGAATCATAAAAAGTTCCACCATCATTCAAAGTCTATAATTTAAAAAAAAAATGCACTCAAGGTTTTATATTTGTTTTCCCTATCAGTAAGGATTCCAGAGAGAACCCTTTCACTGAACATTTAACTACAAATAATAACACTTGAGGAACCCTTTTTGTTTTCCTTAAAGTGCTTCCTATGTGGAAGTCATTTGGAGCACATGGTACCAATCAAAGCAGGGTTCTCATTTACTGTACTCTGTGTTCGAGTCCAAAATCCATCCAAACTGGGACTGGCTTTGAGGCTCAAAACAATGCAACTATAAAGACATTCACATAAAAAATAAGACGCAAATAAAAATAGGACTAGACAAATAGAAAGAAAAATGGGGGTTCTCATGGGTCCTTTGAGTGTTTTACACTTCTAGCTTTCCAAATGGTTTCTACTTAGAACCTTGTCTGAAAGGAAACACCTCTGTTGAATGGTTTTCATTGGAACCTCAAAGGATTCTTCTGAGAGGGACAAACAAAACAACTCTACAGCCTCAGAAGCAGACGTAACACACTGAACTTTTCCTTGTCGTTGGGGTGGGACTATCAAGGGGACATCTTTTGTACCTTAATAAAGATCTTTTACCTTTAAAATGATTGAAGACTGACCTTAAGCACCAATGAGGAGGTATGTTTTTATTTATTTTACAGTTATTCCACGAAATTGAGTCGTACATGAGCTGATAGCCGACGAGGTGCGTAGCACCGAGTTAGCTATAAGCCATGTGCGACGAGATTGAGTGGAACAACTGTTTTATTCTATCCACATTCCCTGGATTTTGAGAAACAGAGCATTTTTATTTTCTTTTTTTTTGTAAATGTGATAAACAAAAACTTTATACAAAACGTCCAACAAAATCATTTCTGTTTAGAATCTAAACAAACCGGCGACGTGACAGGAGCAATTTGTGAAAAATGCTATAATAATAATTCTTGAAAAAACAAAAATATACGTTCTTACCATCAAATACTTTCATCCCATGTTTTATTGCTTTTTTTGTATTTTGGGGGGGTTTTCTTCTCCTTCAGGTTTTTTTTTTTGGTGGTTGGCAAACCAACATAAAGGTGCATTACCACCACTGACTGGGCTGGAGGGTGGAACAGGAGATATTGGGGCAAAAAAAAAACTATATTCTTTTAGCTATTTCTGTTTCTTTTAAAGGTCCCATGGCATGGTGGTTTGTTGATGCTTTAAACGGGCTCGTGGAGGTTTCCGGATGTTATATCCGCAGCCTTTCTCGAAATGAACCCTCGGCACGTAAATATAGCCTCCTGGGAGAAAGCCCCATTTCAGTGCTTTTCCCAGTGCGTCGTTTTGCTAATGAGAAGCAGGAGGCGGGGAAGGGTAGAGGGTGGGGGCGGGCCATGGGGGGAGGGGGAGGGGCTTGACCAAGCTGCGGCCATGCTAGCTGTGTGTGAACAGTAGCAATGGCAATACTGATACTGATCTACATACTGACAGAAAATTATGGGGACACAAAAATAAATATGAGAAATACATAACATAAGAATAAATGACCACTAATCAGGTTCCTTCACAAGTCTAAATAAGGGAGTGGGAAAATGTGTGTACAACACTAGTAGTATAGTATAGTAGTATAGTGTTTGCATGCACACACATACTCGCTGCCATCAGCGCCTGTAGCCACGCTGCTAAGACAAAACCCCGTTCTCCCTCGGACTCCTTTCGTAAACTCAACGTGACACAGAGAACAGAGAGTGAAAGTGTTCAGAGTGGTAGTTTACGAACGTATAATACCCTAGGCTTGAACACGCACTCCATAACCAAAGAGGATGGAAGCAGCACCTACAGCAACATATCGCTTATCCCACAGAAGACATGCATTGCGGAGCAATAGTCAAACATAAGCTCATAAGTTACAGTCAATTTCCAGACTAAACTCAGTTTAACAGAGCATGCTGCATGCTCTTTAGTTTTGTAGCGCAGATTACCTGGCTAACTGCAGGAAGCGGTTAGCTGCACAGCTAATGTAGCCATTGCTAGGCTAACGCACCAATTTTAAAACACGGCAAAACGACCAGTTATACACTTACTTGTTCGGTGTTTGTTGCTGATGCGGCAGGGATGCTTGGTACGGACCCAGGCTTCAGTGACAGTTGATGTGCAAAACCTGCCCTGTACTGTCCCAAGTTGTGGAAACATTCCTCAGGAAAATGCTTCCGACAAACATACACCGTCTTAGGTAGACTCGACGGCGTATTATTGAAGTAAATAAAATTAAGCCACTGCGTCTTCAGGGGCTCTCCTGTCGGCAGTAAAAACAGACTCCTTTCTGTGTTGTCACATCCATGTACAGCGCAATTTCCATGTTTCGCTCGCTTAGGTGATGCCATGTTGTCGTGTCCTCTATGGTCTCCTCACTACAACTGGGCGGGCAATCCATACGGTGGGTGGGAATCCAGAGGGGGGGCGTGGGGATCATCTCCCTTGCTGACGTAGTAAAGGGAAGAGCTTATCAACGCGCCGTTTTGACGCGCCATTCTCAAATGTTGGGCATAGTTTGGTTTACACATTATGAAATTTCTAGCCACTGGGGTGACTTAAGAAGGTCAGAGGAACTCATTTTAACGTTAAAAAACCTCAGAAAGTGAAAATTTCATGCCATGGGACCTTTAAATACTTGATAACAATTTTTGGGGTTTTGTTTTGAAGTAGAGTTTTTAGTTCGTCCTCGGTTGGTTCAGCAACGCGCTCCATCATTTTGTTTTTCTCTACTCGCTGTATATGAGCTGATAGCTGTATATGAGTAGAGTAGCCAATCAGAGCGCGTGATTACTCATAGCCAGTGAATGTGGATAAAATTATATGTACTCGTATATATGCACGTGTGTGTGTGTGTGTGTGTGTGTGTGTGTGTGTGTGTGTGTGTGTGTGTGTACATACTGGTGACAAGGAAAAGTACCTTATACGAGTATTTCTGAGAGTGTTGATGGAAGTGATTTTTTTTTTCTAGTGGAGTGTGGAGGCTGATGCTCAGACCAACACTGTGTTTTTCTGTTTTCTGTAACTCACACTGCGTGTTTGTGTGTGTGTCTCTCTATATAAGAAACATTAGTATTACAGATGTGGCCCTCTTGGCCCATAAACTTGTGCCAAAGCATTGATGGAGACAGAAGACTGAGGCAATTTTATTGCTCTTATGAGCTGCCATTGCATTTTGGGTTGCCAGAAATAAAGATCAATAAACAGATTTGGAGAGCAATGTGATTCCTACAGGACTATGTCACTAACTACACTAATGTGTGAGAGGTTTCAAAGCATAGTGTGCTTCCCTGGGCCTGCCCCGTGTGTGTGTGTGTGTGTGTGTGTGTGTGTGTGTGTGTGTGTGTGTGTGTGTGTGTGTGTGATAGAGAGAGAGAGAGAGAGAGAGAGAGTCAGATTTCTGGGGATTTCTCCCAGCATGGTCCGGGCCAAAGCATCTGCCTGAAGAGTGTGTTTATGTCACTTGTCACAGATTTGGATCATAATATACTGTAATGGGCCATGACTAATGCTGGTTTGTTAATGCTTGGACTGAGAGACTGAATTAATACACACACACACGCAGAGAGAGAGAAAAACGCAGTGTCCTTATTAGACCCTTACATCACTCAAATGAGAGACAGATATAAAAAGCAGTGTAAATGCCACATGGTCTTTAAATCATAACTGTTTTTTAGTTCTTTAAGTGAAATAGATGCAGATATCGCCATACCTTTTATTCCGTCTTGTATATGCTCAGTGTTATGTTACAGTGATTATACAATATGTGAAATAACATCTGACAAACTTCATGGCGTCACCTCACATGAAAACTACAAATAACACTGTTCTATTGCTGATCATCACCTGTTCTGACAACTTACGGACAGTATACTGTACAACGGGCATGACAGGTGTATGACATGATTACATATGTCATGACGCAGCACTGTCCCAGACACATACCTGATGACATCCGTCATAAAACTTAACACATAAAACTCATAGAAATTAATTTTACTTTACATTTTTTAAAATAAAAGATTTTCCTTTCCGGTATGATCTTATGGAGGCCCTGGATACGGTGCTTGAAAGAAAGATGTTGCACAAACTGCTCAACATAATGGACAACACTTCACATCCCCTGCATGACCTACTGGTCAGACAGCAGTGTTTTCAGCCGGAGACTGATTCAGCTCCGCTGTAACAGACCGCTACAGGAAATCTTTCCTGCCCACTGCAGAAGTAATATATAATGACACCCCTCTGTGCTGGGAGAGGAGACTGATTCTCTGAGTGGCATCGCATAGGGTGTTTAATTTGCACAGTTTTATTCTATTATTTTATTTTCTTCTATTTTTAGTCTTTCTTTAGTGTAATAGTATAAGTAGTTTGTATCGACATATATTTGTAAATACTCTTTTAACTTACTGTCTGTTTTGTGTAAGTTATGTGTGTTTGGTGATTTGTATGAATTTGCTGCTGCAGCATTACACTTTCCATTTAGGGATTAAAAAGCAATCAAGCAATCAGTCAGTCAATCTTTTACTCAGTCAATCATTCAATCAATCAATCAATCGTTCAATTATTCAATCATTAATTCAATAATGTATTCATTCAATCAATCAGTCAATCATTCAATAATTCAATCAATTATTTAATCAGTCAATTGTTCAATCAATAATTAATTAATTAATTAATTAATTAATTAATTAAATCAATTGCTCATCAATCATTAATTTATTCAATCAATCAATGAGTTGTTCAATCAATCATTCAATCGTTCAGTCAATCAATCAATTGTTCCATCAATCACTCGTTCAATCATTCAATCAATTGATCACTCATTCAGTCAATCAATTATTCAATCATTCAATCAATCATTCATTCATTCATGCAATCAATCGTTCAATCATTCATTCAATCAATTGTTCAATCAACCAATCATTCATTCATTCACTCAATTAATCTTTCAATCAATCAATGAATCGTTCAATGGATCATTCAATCGTTCAGTCAATCAATCATTCAAATGTTCAGTCTATCATTCAATTAATCAATCAATCGTTCAGTCAATCAATCATTCAATTAATCAATCAATCGTTCAATCATTCAATCAATCATTCAATCGTTCAATCATTCAGTCAATCCTTCAATCAATCAATCAATCAATCAATCAATCAATCAAGCTATCTATTGAGCTATGAGGGAGTATTACTCCAGAATCATAAAGCGTGAGTCATGACCTTGAGCCAACATCAGCCTTTCTATCCAGTCAGCGCTGTCAGGGTTGTTATGAAACGTGTTTTCAATCATTAGCAATAATTATTAATACATGATAATTTAATCTATTAACAACTGATTATTAATAATATTTGCAATGCCTTAAAGATTAATGCTGATCTGATGACAATACAGCTAACTCATTAAGAGTGCACGCTGCATTATGACCATGCACAACTATGAACGTCTAATAAATACTACCCCCTTTTTTAGATTTACTAAGTTCCCCAATTTAAAGCATGAATAAACAGACATGCTAAAGTTTCCGGTTAAAAAACCATCATAACATCATCATATACATTTATCTCTACTTGACGTACCTCGAGATCTCCACAGTCGCACTCCTCCCCCTCTTCCACGTATCCATTGCCACACTTCTGCCCTCCGTAGAGCACTTTCATCTCAGGCATGTTGAAGAGACACATCCCCACTCCCTTATCCAAACTCACCAACAGGTCTTTCTTACTGCACGAACTGAACACAGTGGGGAAGGGGTACCTGCAGAGACGGGGACGTCTTAACACTTTCAACACTTTAAAAAAAATAATGCTGCTTTCATTCTACGTTGTAAATAGTAATTTGCAAGTTGTAATAACATTCTTTCCCACCTCAGCACGTTTGACGTGTTAAGTGGGAAAAAAACAAACCATGGTGTCCTCAAAAGCTTGTCTTTTGTTTGCTCTGTCAGAGCAAGTAATGCTGATAAAAAGCTATTTGAAAACATCATTATCACCCTAACACTTTAAATACTCCTTCGCCAAACTGCAAAAGAAAGAAAGCGAAAAGAGAAATACAGTAAGTAGTAAAAGCGTGAGACCAAGAAGACATGGAAGTCATGGAAAAAGAAAGCTCGAGAGGGATCTTAATCCAATCAACTTGTAAATCAGCGAGAAGACGAGGATGAGCGTTAAGTGGATGAGTGATGAGTGGAGCGAGATGAATGGACACCATCTCTCATGACATGTCTGCTGAACTCATCTCCTGGGCTCTCCTCGTGAACGCCAGACGTATTCACTAATCAATTCATCAGCATGCAGCTGACGTGCCAGCAAGTGCGGTGTCAGGATGGTGCTGAGTCATGAGATTCGCCAAGATAAAGGGTATTTATAAAACGACACACACACTGTCTCAGTCAAGTCATCTCTCAGCCTTATATTACAGACAGAAAGATGAGTTAGATGTTTCTATTTCGTGCTGCCAATAGTTCAGTTTTACTGCAAAATGTTTGCGAGAGAGAGAGAGAAAGCGAGAGAGAGAGGAAGAAGAGAGAAACAGGCAGAGAGAAACAGAGTACGTCCAAGGACATCCCTGTTTCAACCAAAACACAAAAACAAAGACAGTCGAGAAATACATGAGTGGATTTGTTTTTTTGTTTTTTGAATAATCATAAAATCTTTGTCAAGTTAAAATCAGGGCGGCACGGTGGTGTAGTGGTTAGCGCTGTCGCCTCACAGCAAGAAGGTCCGGGTTCGAGCCCCGGGGCCGGCGAGGGCCTTTCTGTGCGGAGTTTGCATGTTCTCCCCGTGTCCGCATGGGTTTCCTCTGGGTGCTCCGGTTTCCCCCACAGTCCAAAGACATGCAGGTTAGGTTAACTGGTGACTCTAAATTGACCGTAGGTGTGAATGTGAGTGTGAATGGTTGTCTGTGTCTATGTGTCAGCCCTGTGATGACCTGGCGACTTGTCCAGGGTGTACCCCGCCTTTCGCCCATAGTCAGCTGGGATAGGCTCCAGCTTGCCTGCGACCCTGTAGGACAGGATAAAGCGGCTAGAGATAATGAGATGAGATGAAGTTAAAATCAATTGAACCAGTGAGAAAGTATTCAATGTGAGGCTTACGCTAACATTTTACAATGATCATCGTCTGAAATCAGAATTTCCAGATCCAGGACATATTATGACGTTTTATATCAGATTAAAGAAATCCAACACACCTGAATCTCAGTCCTGTGCAAAAGTCTCATCTCATCTCATTATCTCTAGCCGCTTTATCCTGTTCTACAGGGTCGCAGGCGAGCTGGAGCCTATCCCAGCTGACTACGGGCGAGAGGCGGGGTACACCCTGGACAAGTCGCCAGGTCATCGCAGGGCTGACACATAGACACAGACAACCATTCACACTCACATTCACACCTACGGTCAATTTAGAGTCACCAGTTAACCTAACCTGCATGTCTTTGGACTGTGGGGGAAACCGGAGCACCCGGAGGAAACCCACGCGGACACAGGGAGAACATGCAAACTCCACACAGAAAGGCCCTCGCCGGCCCCGGGGCTCGAACCCAGGACCTTCTTGCTGTGAGGCGACAGCGCTAACCACTACACCACCGTGCCGCCCTGTGCAAAAGTCTTAGTCCCCATATTTTTTTTTCCATACAAACTTTGGTATAGATTTCTATTTTATGACTTCTAGTCGACTGCAAGCTGGCCTAGTGGTTAGCATGTCCGCCTCTTGACCAGGAGAGCATGAGTTCTACTCGCCGTCGGGAAGAGATGGACAAAGTACAGATCCCACTGGTCAAATGTTACTCCGATACAAGTGAAAGTTCTCCAGTCAAATTTTTACTCAAGTTAAAGTACTGAAGTACTTGCTTTTAAAAATACTTAAGTATTAAAAGTACATTTTCTGTCAACACATTGTTGTATTATTGTCACAATGCTTATAATACCTCATGCCTCTGAAGAGGCCGACTGGATTATTTTGTGAATTCACAAAATGAACGCATGCTGTGCCATCATGGTGGTTTAACGTTAAGCTAGCTTGTCAGTGAAGCTCCACCTGACATGCTAGCAAACTCTTTTCAAACTCAAAATCATATTGGGTAGCTAACGCTACTAGAAAAGAAATATTTCTACATTCTATTCTATTGGCAAGATTATGCTTAAACATATTTCTGAAAAGACTTCAGATAAATTAACGTTATTCATGTTAGCGTAACTCTATTTTTACATGCTAACTAACAGTGTCCAAGTTAACTAGCTATGTGTTAACGTTAGCCGTGGACAAGGCGATGGCAACTTGGTGGGCAAATCCATAGAAAGTCATTTGACTAACCAGACTGCATAGCTATTGCAACATTATCGCTAGCTCTAAAAGCACAGACAACTTCATTGCAAGCTTTCTCTTGGAATAAAACGTTTACATCCCTCAACATGCTTCTGCAGGTTTGACGGCGAGTTTTTGTAGGCCGTGATGTGCTCCATTTTAGGAAAACAAAGCAAACATTTAAAATGAAACGACTCCTTATTCCTTTCAGAAAACTGAAACATGGGTTCTAGGTATGGCCATGGGTGCGTGCGTTCTCCAGAAGAACCGCCTCCTTCCATTCTGCCAACAACTGATCGTGTTCAAATAATGCTGCGGAGAAATCAGTGATCTTGATTTTATACAGTCTATGGACGTGACATGACCCTAGTGATTACTGACCAGCTCTCAGTGTCACCTGCGAAAAAAAAACAATCATGTTTTAGAAAAGAAAAGGAAAAAAAAACATCCACTTTCAAAGCCGCTTCATAGTAATGAGGACCTTGATAGAAATGTAGTGGAGTGAAAAGTACAGTATGATATTTGTCTTTCAAATGTAATGAAGTTAAAGTCATGAGTTTCCAAAAAAAAATACTCAAGTAAAGTACAGATACTCAAAAAGCGTACTTAGTACAGTACTCAAGTAAATGTACTTTGTTACTGTCCACCTCTGCCGTCGGGTCATACCAAAGACCATCACAAAAATGGTACTTACTGCCGTCTGGCAAGGCACGCTGCAATACAGGTGCATGTGGGGGAGTCAAACTTTTGTGGTTATCAGAGAACTAGCCCCCCACTGTAACCCTAGGTGAGAGGCTGAGGGCTATCGAAATGGAGATTGGTTCCGCACCCATACGCCTTAAAGAGCTGGTTAGGACTAGGACAGGAGACTGCCTGGGAAGATCAGATTCTGGCATGAGAGGGACTTTGACTTTTGACATTATTGAGTCAGTATGAAAACATTTTAGAGTTCCAAATGTTAATTTTCCAGAACAAAATGAAACACTGCAGAAAAAAAGCTTGTATCTGAGCAGCATATTACACAAGAGAGCACTTTTCAGGTTAAAAAAGAAAACATAATGAAGGCCACTGGGTTTTGGTGCAAAATTAAGAAGCAAGTGTGACAGTGGCGACGTAGTGGTTAGCACTGTCGCCTCACAACAAGAAGGTCCTGGGTTCGAGCCCAGTAGCCGACGAGGGCCTTTCTGTGTGGAGTTTGCATGTTCTCCTCGTGTCTGTGCGGGTTTCCTCCAGGTGCTCCGGGTTCCCCTACAGTCCAAAGACATGCAGGTTAGGTTAACTGGTGACTCTAAATTGACCGTAGGTGTGAATGTGAGTGTGAATGGTTGTCTGTGTCTATGTGTCAGCCCTGTGATGACCTGGCGACTTGTCCAGGGTGTACCCCGCCTCTCGCCCATAGTCAGCTGGGATAGGCTCCAGTTTGCCCGCGACCCTGCACAGGATAAGCGATTACGGATAATGGATGGACGGATGGAAGTGTGACAGTCAAAGTCTGTCTGGTTCTGCAAGATGCTCAGTAAAACCTACAGCTTATTTCCTTATAAAACTGCACTCATTTTTTTAAAGCAAAGGGTCGTCTCACACCAAATATCGACTTTGTTTCATTTATTATGCCTTACTGTTGACTGTTTATAGTATTTCTTTAATATTGAAACATTTCATTTCGTTATTTTTTAAGCCATTGTTTCTCTATAGCATTTCTTTACATGCGCCTAAGACTTTTGTACAGCACCGTATATCTGAGCGTATCCACAAGTCGGAAGTGTTTCGTTTTAGGCATCCACATCAGATTATTTGCTATTATCAAACATCTTAAGGTGGATTATCTTGCAATATTGCAGAACCAACAGCTCCAGCAATGGTTGTAAGAAAAATGCATAGAATAACATAAAATAAACAAGGCTGATTTCTTTCCAGCCCAAACTGTAGGTTTGTGTATTTCAGTGACAGTCATGTTTGGTAAGTGAAAAGTTATTACATTATCCAGGAGATCTTGTGATATAATGTATTTCTCAACCCTAATAGTTTCCTTGTCAAGCTATTAACAGTTATTCCATGAAATTGAGTCGCACATGAGCTGATTGCTATAATCCATGTATGACGAGATTGAGTGGAATAACTGTTTTATTCTATCCACACTCACTGGATTTTGAGAAACGGAGCTTTTTTTTTTTTGCAAATTTGATAAATAAAAACTTCATACAAAACATCCGAGAAAATAATTTCCACTTAGAATGTAAACAAACCGGCGAAATGACAGGAACAATTTGTGAAAAATGCGCTAATAATAATTCATGAAAATTTTAAAAAAGATGCGTTCTTACCATCAAATACTTTCATTCCATATTTTGTTGCTTTTTTCTATTTTGGGGGTTTTTGTTTTCGAGTACAGTTTTTATTTCGGGCGGCACGGTGGTGTAGTGGTTAGCGCTGTCGCCTCACAGCAAGAAGGTCCTGGGTTCGAGCCCCGGGGCCGGCGAGGGCCTTTCTGTGTGGAGTTTGCATGTTCTCCCCGTGTCCGCGTGGGTTTCCTCCGGGTGCTCCGGTTTCCCCCACAGTCCAAAGACATGCAGGTTAGGTTAACTGGTGACTCTAAATTGACCGTAGGTGTGAATGTGAGTGTGAATGGTTGTCTGTGTCTATGTGTCAGCCCTGTGATGACCTGGCGACTTGTCCAGGGTGTACCCCGCCTTTCGCCCATAGTCAGCTGGGATAGGCTCCAGCTTGCCTGCGACCCTGTAGAAGGATAAAGCGGCTAGAGATGATGAGAATGAATGAGTTTTTATTTCATCCTCAGTTGGTTCAGCAACACACTCCGCCATTTTGTTTTTCTCTACTCGCGGTTTATGAGCTGATATCCTAGTAGTAGAGTAACCAATCAGAGCACACGGTTGCTAATATTCAGTGAATCTGGATAGAATAAAAACTATTAGTCTCCCATCAACTATCACCACCAGCTTTCACTGAGAACCAGAAAGAGAAACATCATGTTGTCCTTCTTCAAAGAGGCAGCTGGAAGAAAGACATTATGTGCAATTTGTGACATTATATTGAAAAAAAAAACCCTAATAAAGTCTGAAATATATGTCATATCCTTCCATAATTGTTTGCTGGTTTATTTGGGGTTTTCGTAATGACTTCAAAAGGGGAGCATGTGTCATGTATTTCGGAAGAAATTATTTTTTTTATTGTTATTGACTGACTCATGTAGCCCTGAAGTTTTTTTTTTCCATTGTTAAATTGTTTAAGTGCATGTAAACATTTTTTGGGGGGGCCAAAATTTCACTTCTTATAGTCATCAGATTTGTTTTGTGCATATAAACATATTCATGTAAATATTTCATTTTTCAGGCACACACATCCTTCAGATGTGTAATCACACTGTTTTCTACATAGTGCACTGAAAGAAATAATGGCTCTTTAAGGGTTATTTGAATAGTTAAAGGTTCTAGGTTTATAATTATGTTCTATTTGGAACCGCTTCTGAAAGAAAAACCTATTATATTCCCACAGAGGGGCAAATCAAGGGAACTTTCAGGGTGTAATATGGAACTTTTTAAAACGCTATTTCATGGTTCTTTGATGCAGTCAGTATACATACATACATACACACACACACACACACACACAGACACACACATATATATATATATATATATATATATATATATATATACACACACACACACACACTCGCGCGCACACACACGAGAGAGAGAGAGAGAGAGAAAAACACTCACGTGCATTCAAGTATTTAGGCAATGACACAATTTTCATAATTTTGCCTCCATACCCCACCACAATGGATCTGAAATGAAGCAATCAAGATGTGATTGACGCGTGGACTTTCAGCTTTAATTCAAGGAGTTAAAAAAAAAAATCACATTAACCATTTAGGAATTACAGACATTATTTATTTTTTTTTTTTAACATAGTCCCTCCATCTTCACAGGCTCAAAAGTAATCGGACAATTCACTGACAAGCAGTTTCTTGGACAGGTGTGGCCTGTTTACTTGTTTTTCTCATAACAATTTAAGGAAATAAAAGAGCTGGAGCTCATGGGGGAAGCAATGGCCCAATTGTTGGAAAAGCAGCTTTGGGACCAAAAGTTCAATTCCCTGGACCAGCAGGAGTAGCTGAAGTGCCCTTAAGCAAAGTACCTCACCCCCCAACTGCTCCCCAGGCTGCTCTGGGAATGTTGCACGTTGCTCTGGATAAGTAATGTAATGAGTCAAGTTAAGTGTTGCATCTGGCAGCTGTTCAGAAGAATTCTCAATATGTGGTTGTAGCAGTTCGGATGGGTGGGTGGAGCACAGAAGGACGGCAGGCCAGAACTGAGTTCACAAAACCCATTTATTTTAGCTTTTCAGCCTTAACTACACACACACACACACACACACACACACACACACACACACACACACACACACACACACACACTCCAGTCATCTGGTTGGGGAGAGAGCCCGATCTGCTCTCGCGCTCTTCCTTAAATAGGGCGCGGTCACTGGGGAAGACACACCAACACATTAATCAACCTCAGGTGCAGTGATTCTGCCACTTACCTTCCCTAACTCCGCCCTCCGGTCACAGACCGACGCTTGACCACTCCCCCACTGCCACATGCCCCCACCACCCGACTCAGGCCGGGCAGCTGTCCGGCCTGCAGCCGACTCCCCCCCCCCCCCCCCCCTTGACGGGAGAGGAAGTCCGCCATGACCATCTGTGCCCCCGGCCTGTGGACCACCTTGAAGTTAAAGGGTTGGAGTGCCAGATACCAACGGGTGATCCGCGCGTTGGCATCCTTCATGCGGTGGAGCCACTGGAGGGGCGCGTGGTCCGAACAGAGGGTGAAAAGGCGTCCCAGCAGGTAGTAACGGAGGGTGAGGACCGCCCACTTGATGGCCAGGCACTCCTTCTCTATGGTGCTGTAGCGCCCCTCACGCACTGACAGCTTACGACTTATGTACAGCACTGGGCGATCCTCCCCCTCCACCTCCTGGGACAAAACAGTCCCCAGCCCTCTGTCCGACGCGTCCGTCTGCAATATAAAAGGGAGAGAAAAGTCAGGAGAGTGTAACAGTGGCCCCCCACACAGTGCAGCCTTTACCTCAGAAAAAGCCCGCTGGCATTGCTCCGTCCACTGGACCGGATCTGGTGCCCCCTTTTTAGTGAGATCAGTCAGCGGGCTGGTGATGTCCGAATAATTAGGTATAAACCTACAATAATAGCCAGCCAGCCCCAGGAACTGTCCCACCCCCTTTTTGGTCTTGGGCCTCGGGCAGGCCACAATCGCTGCCGTCCTGTTAATTTGGGGATGCACCTGCCCATTGCCCAAGTGGAAGCCCAGATACCGTACTTCCACCCGCCCAATCGCACACTTCTTCGGGTTGGCTGTGAGACCCGCCCGCCTCAGCGACCTGAGGACGGCCCTCAGGTGTTGTAGGTGCCGCGGCCAGTCATTACTATAAATAATGATGTCGTCAAGGTACACGGCCGCATAGGTGGTGTGGGGGCGGAGGACCCTATCCATCAGCCACTGAAACATAGCGGGCGCCCCAAACAGCCCAAAAGGAAGTGTGACAAACTGGTGTAAGCCGAACGGTGTGGAAAAGGCCGTTTTTTTCTCGGGATAATGGAGTCAAGGGGATCTGCCAATAACCCTTCGTCAAATCCAGTGTCGAGTAAAAGCGAGCCGTGCCTAGTCGATCAAGCAACTCATCAATACGAGGCATTGGGTACGCGTTGAATTTAGACACCGCGTTGACTTTTCTATAGTCCACACAGAACTGGACCGACCCGTCGGCCTTGGGTACCAAGACCACCGGGCTGCTCCAGTCGCTGTGGGACTCCTCGACGATGCCCATTTCGAGCATGGCCTCGAGTTCTTCCCGAACCACTTTTTTCTTGTGTTCGGGTAGCCTGTAAGGGCGGCTACGCACTACCACCCCCGGGGGCGTCTCAATGTGGTGCTCTATGAGGTCGGTGCGGCCGGGCAGGGGCGAGAACACGTCCAAAAATTTGGTCTGCAACTGGGCAACCTCCGCGAGTTGGGTCAGGGAGAGGTGGTCTCCACAGGGGACCGGAGAGGTGCACGATGCCAATGCTCCCTTTTGAACCTCTGGCCCCAGATCCACCTTCTCCAGAACCACCGACACCAACACTACGGGGACCTCCTCATTCCAGAGTTTGAGCAGATTGAGGTGGTAAATCTGTAGCGCCCCACCCCTGTCCGTTCGCTTCACCTCATAGTCAACATCCCCGACTCGCCGTGTGACCTCAAAGGGTCCTTGCCACTTGGCGACTAATTTGGAGCTTGATGTGGGCAACAATACGAGTACTATATCTCCCGGTGCGAACTCCCTGAGGCGCGTACCCTTGTCGTACAGGCGGGTTTGTCGTTCTTGGGCCTGCCGCAAATTCTCCTGGGTTAGGTGGGTGAGTGTGTGGAGTTTTGCACGCAGGTCAATAACGTACTGGATATAATTTTTACTTCGTGAAGGTCCCTCCTCCCAATTTTCCCGCAGCACATCTAGAATGCCATGTGGCTTACGCCCGTACAACAATTCAAATGGGGAGAACCCCGTGGAGGCTTGGGGGACCTCTCGCACTGAAAACAACAAGGGTTCGAGCCACTTATCCCAATTACGTGCGTCCTCACTTACGAATTTTTTAATTATATTCTTGAGGGTGCGATTGAACCGTTCAACTAAACCGTCCATTTGTGGGTGATAAACGCTGGTGCGGATCGGCTTAATACCCAACAACCTATACAGTTCCTTAAGTGTACGTGACATAAACGTGGTGCCTTGGTCAGTCAGAATCTCTTTTGGGATTCCAACTCGGGAGATAATGCGGAAGAGCGCCTCCGCAACACTGCATGCTGAGATATTGCGAAGAAGCACCGCTTCCGGGTATCACGTTGTATAGTCCACCAGAACTAATATAAAGTGGTACCCTCGTGTTGACCGATTTAATGGCCCGACGAGATCCATCCCAATTCTTTTGAACAGGGTCTCGATTAATGGGAGAGGGGGCAAAGGCGCTTTTGGAATGGCCGCTGGATTTACTAACTGGCATTCGCGGCACGCCGTACACCACCTACGGACATCGCTGCGGATCCCTGGCCAATAGAACAGGGCCATTATTCGGGCTAGTGTTTTATTCTGCCCTAAGTGTCCAGCCATGGGATTAAAGTGAGCCGCCTGGAATACCAATTCCTGGCAGCTCTTTGGAATCAACAGCTGCGTGACTTGCTCTTTGGTTTGAGTGTCCTGCGTCACTCGGTATAATCTATCCTTCATTGTGAAGTAGGGGAAGGACGGGGTGGCGTTTGGCTGGAGCATTTGACCATCGATTACTTTCACGTGGTCAAATGCATGCCGCAGAGTCTCGTCTCGTGACTGCTGTAATGGAAAATCCGCGAGAGATTCCCCGAGAGAGAGAGGAAGAGCCGGCGGCTCCTCACTCTGACGCGGAGCTGACGTAGACGGCTCTGTGACAGCTGCTCCCACCAATGCGACACCGGGACCTCCCCTTATTAAACTACGGCAGGACCCACTCTTCACTAGGTGACTCATTAATTCCCCAAATCCCAGCCAATCCGTCCCCAAAATCATTGAGTGGGTAAGGCGAGGATTAACCGCCGCCTTCACTATAAATTTTTCCCCTCAAAAAAAAATGTGGACCGACACTAAAGGGTAGCTGTGAACATCCCCGTGCACACACAACACCTTCACCAAATGTGCTCCCCCCAATGCCTCGTCTTGCACCAGGTTTTGGTGGATTGAGGTCTGATTACAACCAGAATCCACAAACGCCTGATGTGTATCCCCTTGGATACTCACCGGTATGCGATACGCTCCGGCCCGATCGAGGGCAGCTCCTGGCGCATCGGGGATCCGAACCACCGCGCCCACCTCCATTACCGAGCACTGCTGTTGGAGGTGGCCCGGCTCCCTGCAGCGCCAGCAAACTGGCCCGGGCTTCCTCTCTGCACTGGTGCTCTGGGGCTCACTCACCTGAGGCGGGGGAGACAGACACAGAAGGGAGAAACAGGAGGGCACCGCGGGTGCGGCGGGCCGGCTGGGGTGGGGCCGGCCCCCGCCTCCACGGTGGGGGAACGGGGCGAGGATGAGACACAGGAGGAGAGGGAGAGAGAGAGGACAGGGGAGAAGAGGTTGTCTGCTGTCCTGCCATTGAGACAGCCACCAAATGGTCCTCCGCCAGCTCGATTGCCTGATCCAGTGACGCCAGGCAGTGGCACTGGACCCACTCTGCAGCTCCGGCTGGTAGACACACGATGAATTGCTCCAGCGCCACCTGGTCGATGATCCCCTCGGCGTCGCGGTTGTTGGCCCTCAACCACCGCCTGCAGGCGTCTTGGAGTTGCTGGCCAAGCGCGAACGGCCGGCCGACTTCCTCCAAGCGCAAAGCGCGGAAGCGCTGCCGTTATTGCTCAGGGGTGTGCCCCACATGCTGGAGGACGGCCCGGTGAAGGTCCACATAGGCCAGCTGGCAGTCGGCGGGGAGCTGTAGCACGGCCAGCTGTGCCTCTCCCGTTAGCAAGGGGAGGAGGCGCGCCGCGCGCTGTTCCATCGGCCACCCCAAGGTCTTTGCCACCTGCTCAAAGAACGTGAGGAAGGCCTCAGGGTCATCCTGCGGGCCCATCTTCGTCAGGGTGAAGGGGGACGGCCCCGTGGCGGTGGACCCCGCCGACGCGAGGAGGTGCCGGAACGCCTGTTGCTCTTCCTGCTGAGCCAGCACCAGGGCCTCGAACCGCTGTTCCTGTTCCTTCTGGAGGGTGACTAGTGCCTGGTGCTGGCTTTGCTGGGCCGTGGCGAGGGCATGGACCAGCTCGGCAAATGGGGAGGACTCCATGGGGCTGTTCTGCTTCGGCACTCCAAGTTCCCAGGTTTTGGCACCACTGTAGCAATTCAGATGCGTGGGTGGAGCACAGAAGTATGGCAGGCCAGAACTGAGTTCACAAAACCCGTTTATTTTAGCTTTTCAGCCTTAACTATACACACACACACACATACACACACACACACACACACCAGTCATCTGGTTGGGGAGAGAGCCCGCTCTGCTCTCACTCTCTTCCTTAATTAGGGCGCGGTCACTGGGGAAGACACACCAACACATTAATCAACCTCAGGTGCAGTGATTCTGCCACTTACCTTCCCTGACTCCACCCTCCGGTCACAGACCTATGCTTGACCACGCCCCCACTGCCACAGTGGTCCAAAGAGGTGTCAATGCAAGTGAAGGAGGCCATTATTAGGCTAACAAACTAATCAGAGAGATGGCAAAAACTTTAGGAGTGGCCAAATTTGCATTTTGAGACCTTCTGAATACATTGGTGAGCTCAGCGACACCAAACGTCCTGGAAGACCACAGGAGACAACTAAAATGGATGATTGTTGAATTCCTTCCTTGGTGGTCAAAAACCCGTTCACAGCATCTCCCAAGTCAAGGCCACTTTTGAGGAGGTGGGCCTGTCATTGTCAAAGTCTACAGTCGAGAGACACCCTCATGAATGTAAATACAGAGGGTTTACCTCAAGATGAAAACCAATGGTAACATTCAAGAATCTACACTACCATTCAAAAGTTTGGGGTCACTTTGAAATGTCCTTATTTTTGAAAGAAAAGCACTGTTCTTTTCAATGAAGATCACTTTAAACTAATCAGAAATACACTCTATACATTGTTAATGTGGTAAATGACTATTCTAGCTGCACATGTCTGGTTTTTGGTGCAATATCTCCATAGGTGTATAGAGGCCCATTTCCAGCAACTCTCACTCCAGTGTTCTAATGGTACAATGTGTTTGCTCATTGCCTCAGAAGGCTAATGGATGATTAGAAAACCCTTGTACAATCATGTTAGCACAGCTGAAAACAGTTGAGCTCTTTAGAGAAGCTATAAAACTGACCTTCCTTTGAGCAGATTGAGTTTCTGGAGCATCACATTTGTGGGGTCGATTAAATGCTCAAAATGGCCAGAAAAAATGTCTTGACTATAATTTCTATTCATTTTACAACTTATGGTGGTAAATAAAAGTGTGACTTTTCATGGAAAACACAAAATTGTCTGGGTGACCCCAAACTTTTGAACGGTAGTGTAAAGACCTGATTAGACTTTGCTAGAAAGATTCTTTGGACAGATGAAACCAAGATGAACACTGCAAAAAATTGAAAACTGAATTTGAGGAGAAAATTACTTAATACTAGTGAAATTATCTTGCTGCATGGACAGATATTTTTACTTGATAAGACATCTTAGAATACGTTGGTTGCAATCTAGAACTAGGTTTAATAATCTCAGAATTGGTGTCTTGTATTCTTCTAATAGGAAATGCTAGCTCGTTTCAACTATTATGATCCAAAGCTGGAACTGGCTCACTGGTGTTTATTGATGATGTGACTGTTGATAGAAGTAGTAGTGCGTAGAGTAGCAGTAGTAGTTTAATTCTGAAGTGTATAGAGTGATACTTTCTGCTCAGATTCAGTCAAATTCTGCAAAATTGACAGGACGGAGCGTCACAGTACAGATGGATAATGACCCAAAACATATTGCAAAAGCAACCCAAGACCTTCTTCAGGCAAAGAAATGGAATGTCCTTAAATGGCTGAATCAGCCCAACTGAGCAAGCTTTTCACTTACTGACGACAAAATTGAAAGCAGAAAGACCAACAAACAAGCAGCAACTGAAGGCAGCTGCAGTAAAGGCTTGGCCAAGCATCTCAAAGGGGGAACCTCAGCATTTTGAGATGTCCATGGGTTCCAGACCTCAGGTGGTCAATGATTTGCAAGGATTTGCATCCAAGTATTAAAAATGATACTTATAAGTGTTAGTTTGTCCAATTACTTTTGAGCCTGTGAAAATGGAGGGACTATGTAAAAATGGCTGTATTCCTTGCTGTTGGAGTTCCGAGATGTTTTGCTGCCCCCTCCCCCCCCACACACACTCACTACGTTTACATGCACATAGAGAGAATCGAATTTCTGCCGTTGCTCGACTGAAATCGAAGTTCAAAATGCCATGTATACACCTTAATTTGGCTGAAATTGAACCGAACTTGATTTCTCGGAATCGAGCTACACGACCTAGTTTATGCGATTTCTGCCGAGCTACTTTGTGCATGTATACCCTATCGAGCTAGTTGTCGAGCTACTTCCGGAAGTGACGAGACCACAAGCGGGAAACACAACAGCCTCGGTCGGCATGACAACAGTAGTAGCGAGCAGCAGAAGAGGTCAGGAGGAACAAACGAAGAAGAGAAAATGGCGATGTAGAGCTCTCTGAAGTGTGGGTGGAGCACAGAGGACGGCAGGACAAAGCTTCTGGTACTAATAGGCTTTTTATTGTCAGACTTTTCAGTTTAACAGCCTACTTTTATTCTTGAGAGAAGCGCGCCCGCGCACTGTGTTCTAGTCCTGGGATGAGCTCTCCCCTCTGCTCTCCCTCTGCCTCCTTAAATAGGGCGCGGTTACTGGGAAGACACACAAACACAGGTTAATTACCGTCAGGTGTACCGTCGTTCTGCCACTCACCTTCCCTGGCTCCGCCCTCCTGTCACAGACCAGCGCTTGACCACGCCCCCACTGCCACAGGCAAGCAGAAACGTGCACTTCTGGAGCAATGAGGAGACAGAGTTCATGCTCATTCAGCTTAAGGAGTTGAATATATTAAAATTCATGGACGGGAGAAAAACGCACAATGGAGAACACGGAACTGATAACTTTGTTTACACTCTTGAATAGCTCTTCTTCATGACGACAACCGGAAGTGTACCAACACGATGGGGCGTGTAGCGCCACCTGTGGCTCGGGTGCACAATGCACCTCACACAATAGCCCGATTTCATTGTGTGCATGTAGGATTGGATTTCTCTGGCACCCTGCTGGGACCTTCAGCTCGATTACCGACAGCAGCTCGATTTGGATGTGCATGTAAACGTAGTCACTGTGTATCCTATGTGTAAATGTTTTGTTGGGATAAAACGTCCCACATTTAACAATTCCAGAGATTGCCGAAGCAAGTGAGCAACAATATCACATGACCACCATGCAGCATGTTTGACCTACTTTTAACCAAAACAAGTCGGCGTGGACAAACATGGCAGACTCCGCTTTCCCGCCAGTTAAGAGGCAGCGGAAAAGAAAAGGAAAGCCTGCCTAGTGAGTGCAACTGCAAGACAGAGCAAGGTTAGATGACGTGTCATTTTTCTGGACAGATAACTAAACCATTCTAGCTAGTGCTTAGCTATCTTAGCCTTAGCATGCATGGGTTTGACTCCATGGTAACGACTATGGCGTTATACACCTAATGTTTTGATCTTACAGAAAGAAACAAGAACACAAAAGCAGTAACAGAGAAAATATGTATTCGTCTTTTGTTTCATGGGTCTATTCATGAAAGTCGACCACAAATTACATCCCTGTGACTCAAAACTCTCCGAGGTCAATGCAGAGTCACGATGTTTTCTGCACGTCACCATCTTGGTGTGATGCAGTTCCATAATTATACGAATTATTTCAAACTCCGTGTGTTAGGCTGTTTCCTGTTTCCCTAAGGCCATACTGTTTACCTCAAGAGGGAGAATATTCGGTCCCAAAATGGAGAAAAGTGACCCTCAGGACATCAAAATAATCACATCTCGTCCGCAAGATATTGTTCTCGTGAGATATTGGAAAATGGCATGCACAATAAAAAATTTTCAGATGACTTTGCAGTCAGCAGCTTTAACTATATTTATTTATTAGGGATTCCACTGTAAATGGTTAAAAAATTGCTCTTTTGCTTTTCGGATGAAAGAAAAAAAAATTGACCTAAAAATATTTAACAGGCTTGCAGTGAAGTGTTAAAACTTGGTGATAATTAGCTAATCTCCTGACAATCTCCTCTACTAGTCAGCACTCATATGTGTTCCAACACTTTCAGTAGCAGCGTCAACAGTGAAAATTTTGGGACATTAAACAACTGATTTTAAAGGATTATCTGAAAAAAATTACTTGCATGTTTTTTTCTTAATATTGTTACACCTTCCTTTAAACCTTCTCTCATTATCTGTAGCCGCTTTATCCTGTTCTACAGGGTCGCAGGCAAGCTGGAGCCTATCCCAGCTGACTATGGGCAAAAGGTGGGGTACACCCTGGACAAGTCAGCAGATCATCACAGGGCTGACACATAGACACAGACAACCATTCACACTCACATTCACACCTACGGTCAATTTAGGTGGGGTTTACATTAGACCGTATCAGCGGATCATCAGATTAACGTTTTTAAAATGATTAGTGTGCACACAGCAACACCAATACACGGATACGCTCGGCTCCGCAGGCATCCTGCGCTCCAAATCACTCCACCCTGAACAGCGAGTGCCCTCTGGAGGGTGTGCACTCCGGCCCTGCGCAGCTCACAAAGCGCGCGAGTATAGCGCACGAGCAGTGATTCGGGACTGAGCCGCTGTGTGTGTGATCCCAGCGCATATCACTTACCACTTGCAAGTGGAAGGATGGCAAGCCTAAAGACAATCATAACTACACAATGGGCAGTATTTGCAGTATTTTCATACTTTTATACTCTTTAATGAAAGGTGATACAAGGTGGAAGTCCGTGCCGTTTTTCAGCAGTCGCGTCACATGACCAACGCCAGCGAATCAGGAAGGTGGATGTCACAGTGACGTTGTCCAATGATGACGCCAGCTAGAGCTCAGCACAGCGTATCCGCGTATTCTCAATGTTTACACAGCACCGGACCAGACACGATCTGGATTGAATACGTGGACCCTGGCGGATTCCCGTTTCCCGGCGTTTCCAGGCAGTTTAATGTAAACGGACAGTGCATCCGCGAAGAAAACGAGACAGATACAGTCTAATGTAAACTTGGCCTTAGAGTCACCAGTTAACCTAACCTGCATGTCTTTGGGGGAAACCGGAGCACCCGGAGCAAACCCATGCGGACAACATGCAAACTCCGCACAGAAAGGCCCTCGCCAGCCACAGGGTTCAAACCCAGACCTTCTTGCTGTGAGGCGACAGCGCTAACCACTACACCACTGTGCCACCCTTCTTTAAACCTGAAATGCTAAAATTGTTCATTTTTCTTTCATTTTTAGGTTATTCTTTCTGAAAAATTAAATCATCATTCCTGATTTTTTTATGGTAGATCACGAGCAGGAAAATCAAATATCAAAAATCCATCTAACACAAGCTGAAATAGAGTGTTTCTTTAAGAGAGAGGGTTTCAGATAATTAGAAATTATTTCAAACCACTGGGAAACTCTTTATTTGCACAGAATAGCTAGATAGGACTCTATGGAACAACTTAGGCCATAATGACAGACTTTAAAGGTACCACAATTAGTGGGAAGTTTTAGTTTAGCAAGAAGAACTACTCGCATTTTGTGTATGAATATTGAAAAGATTTAAAGCTAGACTGCCTTTCAGATTTTTCAAGTGTAGGTCATAAAAAGAATTTTCCCGACACCCAATTATTTTTGTTTAGTGGACCGAAAGCTACAGAATTTGAATCACAGATTTCCAATTTTATTAGTTTTTTTTCTAAAAGAGCAATTAATGAATTTAGATCCACATGGCCCTAAATTCTCCGCTATTTTTTTCCTGCTTCACCATGACCCGATTCAAGATACTACATCATGAATGACATGGTGGGCTTTCACCGTTCACACAAGGCATTGTGGGATGCAAATTTGAAACAGGAGAGAAAAATGGAGGACGTGAGTGTGCGAATGAAACGGGAAAGACTGACGACAGTAACGGAAAGCGAGGAGAAAAGACGTTATGTTATATATGAAGGAAAGGAAACGCAGGACCAAACTAATAAATATCGGCACTCAGCAAGCACCTCGGTGTGATCAGCTGTTCGCTTAGCGACAGAATGATGTAACTGTCAGTGCACGCTCAAAGGTAAACCTGCGTATGCGCGTGCACACACACACACACTCACACACACACACACACGGACTTCCTCTGTCTGCTAGACTGCGTGAAGTGAGCAATTTCATGCACATTATTTGCTTTAATCCCCTGAAATTAAATAACTTCCCAGCCACAGAATGGCCTGATATTTTGTGAGATATTACAGAAATAAACATATATCACAATGACTAAATTTCAGAGGGAACTAAATTTCACTGATTTTATAAAATCGAAAGGCTGTCTAGCTTTAATCTTGAAATTTCTATTAGAAAGTATGACTTTAGCTGGCTCCTGGACAGACAATCACTGATCTATTGTCCTTTTTAATCCTGGGTTTGAGAGATATCACAAAGCACATGCATTATCACACCACACACACACACACACACACACACACACACAGCCTCCCTCCATACCACACCTACTGAACTAATAGCTATTATGTACACATACATTTACATATATTATACATTAATAACCAAATACGGCTAGAGATAATGAGATGAGATTTATTGTTGGCTTTGTTCTTACAATGCACACACACACACACACACAAGGATGTCAACATTTCCGTTCATTCATTAATTCTCTTTCACAGCTTTGCCAAGGGTATCATCACCTGGCATTCACCAAACACAAACACACACACACACGCGCATGTATGCACACACACAAACACACGTATTTATGCACACACACGTATTTATGCACACACACACACACACACACACACACACACACACACACACACACACACACACACACACACACACACACACGTGCATATAATTACAGGAAAATGCCTGTCTGTATAGAGATACAATAATGAATGAGTCCCTATGCTATTCAGGAACAGGATAATGATGACCAGATGGGTATACACACACACACACACACACACACACACTTTTTTTTACGATCTTAATGAAGGTGTGTCCATCTTTTAACCATTTGAATCAATGCTGTGCAAGTTTCTGTCATTTTCAGAGATTATAGCCATCACTTTATTCAGACAACAATCAGTCTTTTTGATGCTTCTCTACTCTATTGGGGATGTGTGGGAGCTCAGAAAGGTAGCAATACAAAATGACACATTATGGAGCTCGGATCAGCTCCTGTAGATTTAAGGCCGTCATCTTATGTGGCAAATCTCCATTCTCCACTTGGCTACACATGCTCAGTGCTCTTCATTAATATAAACTGGAAAGAGAGTACATTCTGTTATACATACTGTCCAGGCCATAGGGTGAAATGGATTCTTGGTGGGACCTCATGTGGTCTTCCATCTATCAACCCATTATCTATACCGTTTATCTGTTACTGGTCGCAGGGAAGCTGGAACCAATCCCAGCTGACTTCGGGCAAGAGGTGGGGTTCACCCTGAGCAGGTCGCCGACATATCACAGGACTAACACAGACATGAACAACTATTCACTCTCACACTCACACCTATGGGCAATTTAGAGTAGACAGTTGACCTAATCCACATGTCTTTGGACAAAAACTGGAACACCCAGAGGAAACCCATGTAGGCACAGGGAGAACGTGTAAACTCGCGACAGAAAGGCCACAGTCATCCAACAGGTTCGAATCCAGAACCTTCTTCTTGTGATGATGTGACAGAGCTAACCAGTGCACCACCGTGCTGCCTAATGTGGTCTGATACAACCCCAAATCAGAAAAAGTTGGAACTGTATGGAAATAAAAAAGGAAAACAGTGATTTATAAATTTACTTTGACTTGTATTTCTTTGCATGCGATACAATGTGATTTGAAACAGGTGATTTGGTACAAAATCAGTATCCAGGAAAGGCCTAGTCTTTGAGGAGCAAAGATGGGCTGAGGATCTCCAGTTTGTCAACAAATGCGTGAGAAAATTATTGAAATGTTTAAAAATAATCTTCCTCAAAGAAAGAGAGTAAGGGATTTGGATATTTCACCCTCTACAGTGCATAATATCATGAAACGATTCAAGAAATCTGGAGGAATTTTGGTGGGTAAAGGGCAAGGGCTCAAGCCTAATCTGAACCCCTGTGATCTCCGATCCCTCGGACGGCACTGCATCAACAACTATCATTGATCTATAGCTGATAAAACCACATGGGCTCAGGATTACTTTGGCAAACCTTTGTCAAGCTACATTACAGAGTTACATACACAAAAACCAGTTAAAACTTGGGCAAAAAGGAAGCCTTATGTTAACTGTGTCCAGAAACGACTTCTCTGGGCTAGGAGGCATCTGGGATGGACCATCACACAGTGGAAACGTGTATTGTGGTCAGACGACTCAGTGTTCCAGGTCTTTTTTTGTCAGAAATGGATCCCGTGTGCTCCAGACCAAAGATGAAAAGGTCCATCCAGACTGTTACCAGGAACAAGTCCAAAAGCCAGGGTGTGTCACAGTATGGGGTTGTGTCAGTGCCCTTGGAGAAGGTAACTTACATTTCTGTGATGGAGCATTAATGCAGAAAAGCACGTTGAGATTTTGGAGCAACATATGCTGCCTTCAAGACGACATCTTTTCCAGGGAGATTTCACCAAGACAATGCAAAACCACATTCTGCACACATTACAAAGGCGTGGCTGCAGAAGAAGAGGGTGTGTCCCTTTTGTCCTAAATAGAGAATGTGTGGTGCAATGAAAAACATGACAATGACAACGCTGTACTGTTGCACACCTTAAGACCTGTTTGCAGGAAGAATGGGACAAAATAACACCTGAAACACTTCATCACTTGGTGTCTTCAGTCCCTGAACATCTTTTAAGTGTTGTGAGAAGGAATGGCAACATTAATTGAAAAGCATTCCAGGTGACTACCTCATGAAGCTGGTGAAGATAATGCCAATATGGGCGGTACAGAGGTGTAGTGGATAGCACGGTTGCCTCACAGCAAGAAGGTTCCGGGTTCTAACCCACTGGCCGGCGAGGTCCTTTCTGTGTGGAGTTTGCATGTTCTCCCTGTGTCTGCATGGGTTTCTTCCAGGTGCTCTGGTTTCCCCCACAATCCAAAAACATGCAGTTAGGTTAATGTGGGGCAGCCTTGGGCTGAGGTGCCCTTGAGCAAGGTACTGAACCCCTGACTGCTCCCCGGGTGTTCTGGTGTGGCTGCCCACTGCTCTAAGCGTGTGCATGTGTTCACTGCTTCAGATGGGTTAAATGCAGAGGATGAATTTCACTGTGCTTGAAGTGTGCATGTGATGAATAAAGGTTTCTTAGTTATTTTTTTTTTAATAGTGTGCAAAGCGTCATCAAGGTAAACGCTGGATACTTTGAAGAATTTCAAATACGAAACATATTTTGCTTTTTTTTAAAAGACTTTTTTGTTTACCACAATTCTGTATATGTTCCATGTGTTCATTTAATAGTTTTGATGTCTTCAGTATTGTTCTACAATGTAGAAAATAGTCACAATACAGAAAAACATTTGCATGAGTAGGTGTGTCCAAACTTTTAACTGATACTGTAGGTCACAGGTCACAATGTAAGTCTACAATTGCTGTCTATAATTCATCTGCTGCTATGCATAATGTGTTACCCACCTTCTAGCCAGTCCATGAATGGCCAGGAAACACCACTGGACGACCATTAAACAGCTTTAATCCTGTTAACTCTGGAACCCTTAAAGATTCTTTTGATTCAATGACTGCTTCACTGTCAGGATATTTCCAAGTAAAATCTTTTTATTATGAGTGTAGGCATGTGTCCAGAGATTTCTGAGCCAGTTTTGGAAATCTCCTGAATAAGAACTGGCTTTTGCAGCGAAAATGTAAAATAGCAAATAAAAAAAAATTGCAGATCAAATCTGACATTTCAGTGAAAAATATGCGGTGAAAAAACAGCGGCACATCATACATAGCGGAGGTTGATTCTGAGGTTAATTGTTCTTCATGATTTCACTCTGTTTTACAAATATGATGTTAATAATGCAGTTTTACGTTAATAAACTAGTTGCAAGTACAATTCCATGGTTTGTGTATAATACCTTGATGTTGCATTGAGTAGTGTGCATCTAGAAGTATGTACAAAATGGACGGTTTGACTGATATTATAGTCCATCCATCCATCCATTACCTGTAACCACTTATCCTGTGCAGGGTCATGGGCAAACTGGAGCCTATCCCACCTGACTATGGGCGTACACCTTAGACAAGTTGCCAGATCATCACAGAACTGACATATAGAGACAAACAACCATTCACACTCATCTCTATGGTCAATTTAGAGCCACCAATTAACCCAACCTGCATGTCTTTGGACTGTGGAGGAAACTGGAGCATCTGGAGGAAATCCACACAGACACGGGGAGAACATGCCCCAACTCCACACAGAAAAGCCCCCGTCGGCCACTGGGCTCAAACCCAGAACCTTCTTGCTGTGAGATGACAGTGCTAACCAGACAGTGCTAGAACCCTATCAATGTTAAGAATAAAGAGCTTAATTGGGGAATTCAAAAGATAACTTCATCTGAAGCTGCACAGCCATTAGCTTTCAATTAGCACTTGCTAAAATTACACCTGGGCGGCACGGTGGTGTAGTGGTTAGCACTATGGCCTCACAGCAAGAAGGTCCTGGGTTTGAGCCCAACGGCCGGCGAGGGCCTTTCTGTGTGGAGTTTGCATGTTCTCCCTGTGTCTGCGTGGGTTTCCTCCGGGTGCTCCGGTTTCCCCCACAGTCCAATGACATGCAGGTTAGGTTAGCTGGTGACTCTAAATTGACCGTAGGTGTGAATGTGAGTGTGAATGGTTGTCTGTGTCTATGTGTCAGCCCTGCGATGACCTGGCAACTTGTCCGGGGTGTACCCCGCCTCTTGCCCATAGTCAGCTGGGATAGGCTCCAGCTTGCCTGCGACCCTGTAGGACAGGATAAGTGGCTACAGATAATGGATGGATGGATAAAATTACACCTTTTCAACATCATAGGTGTTAATATAACACTGTGGTCTTACTGTCTATTACATGTCTGTGAAGATTCTCAGTCATCCAGGTCATAGTAAACTGTGGGTGGTAAAAGAGAGCAACTGGACTTGCTTGAAGATTCTTGAAGACGTTTCACCTCTCATCCGAAAGGCTTCTTCAGTTCTGTCTGACTAATAGGGAGTATCAGGTATTTATCCTCTCATGGATGAAAAGCTCATCTAAGGTGTCGTTGAGTCATCCTGTTGGTGTGGGTCACTGGGGGCTGGATGTGAATGGCCTCGAGAGTCGTTAGGGTGATCAATGGATTGCCCGTTAAGGTGATCAATGGAATGCTGATTCTCTCTGTCCTCCTGTGAGTCACTGAAAACAGCTGGGTTTTGGTGTGCATTCAGTTGTCTGGGAAGTGTGCCAAGGACTGCATTGTAGGTGGCTGATAAATGATGTCTTAAGGCCTCTGCATGCTCTTGCGACAAGGCTTTCGCAGATAGCTTTTTGCAGACAGTTGTAATTTATCGTTGAGCGGGGAGTAATCGGCGTGCGCGATGTTATTCACCGCCACAACGCAAGGGGGCGCGAAGTCGGGAAATCACTAGGAGTAGTTGGTGGGTGTGGTTAGTGGAGTGTTTATCCTCCGGTTACTTATAATGACTAGAACTGGAGTCGTATAGATGTACGTACTTCCTCGATCAACCGCTCTTCGTGCTGCTCCATCTTCGCTCGTGTTTTTAAAAATGGCGGTCGTGAAAACAAACCAAACCGGGAAAGTAGGGAAGCGGAAGTGCGTGTACAGCGGATGTAGAGTGGACCAATCAGAGCCCTCTTGTCTGCGACGCTGTCTGCGAGGCTTCTGCGGTGGTCACAATTTTTGGGAGGTGCGTGCAGAGCGTCTGTGAAGGTGGGGGGCTACACAGATGCTATCTGCGACGCTATCTGCAAGGACTGGGTTGTCAGCATAAATTGGCCTTTAGACTCCCACCTCTGTTCAGTGATGGCCAATATACGATTCCATGCATTCCTCACTGCACTGAATTGCATACACTACGTTGTCCTATTTGTGTCTGGCTATTCTGTCCTTAGGGTGGACCAGTTTCTGCTTCAGGGTGTTGCTGGGCCTGAAATGTACCAGAATGTTGTGTTTGTAGAAGATCCTCCTGAGTTTCTCAGATAGACCAGAAATGTAGGGAATGACACTAAGTGCGTTTACATGCACATAGAGAAAATCGAATTTCTGCTGTTGCTCGACTAAAATCGAAGTTCTAAATGCCATGGAAACACCTTAGCTAGGCTGAAATTGAACCGAACTTGATTTCTCGTAATTGGGCTACACGACCTAGATTATGCGATTTTTGCCGAGCTACTTAGTGCATGTATACTAGGGGTGGGTATTGCCAAGGACCTCACGATACGATACGCATCACGATACTTGAGTCACGATACGATACGCATCACGATACTTGAGTCACGATACGATACTGCGATATATTGCGATATTCTACATAGTTCACTGAAAAATGTAAACGCATTATGCATCTTAAAATCCGAGTTGTATGTACATCAGATGATAGTGATAATTCATGGGACAAACTGAGTCAAAACAATGTAATTCTAATTATCCATGCCATTTTATTGTAACTATACAAGCGCAAGTTACAACATATTTGCAGGAACAACACACTGTCTGGAACACATTGAAAAGTGCAGTGTGCATCTTAGTCTCCCTGAGCACAATTATGAAACAAAGTGCAGTGTGGGTCAGTGTCCACACACTGAAACTGAATTGAAACCTCAGTGAATCACGTTTCTTCTGAACTTTGAGTAAATACTCAAAATAAAATGCAGTGTCTCACACACACTAAAATTGAAAATGCAAAATAAAGTGCAACTTCTTGCCTTTGGTCTTAAATGACAAAATTAAGTTCACAGTTACAGTAAGTCACACATCACTGAAGTAGATGGGAGGACTTTGGCGCTGTCCAGTGTAGTTTGCTTCGGGTCGGGTTTCGGTGACTCCGGCTGAGCTAATATGTCGGGGTGGTGTCGTGCTAAGTAAGTTCGCAAGTTTGTTGTGTTACCTGAATAACTAATTGGAGCGAAACAGGTTTTGCAAAGTGCATACTCTTTGTCCAGCTCACTGTTTTTTTTCTCCTTTCCTTTGGAATCCAAAGTGCCTCCAAACATCTGCCTTAAAGTTCGGCAGCGTCTCAAGTTTTACATTAACAGCCATGCTTGCTTGTTTTTTTTGTTCCTCACTGCAACCACCGGGAAAAAAAGAGAAGACGAAGAGTGCCTTGCAGTGAGGTAGCGGCACAGCGACACCTCGCGGAGTGGAGGTGCGGAAGTCGTACTGGATTTACAACCCATCTGAAACATGATTTATTATTTGAAAAAATATCGATATTCAAATTTTGAGTATCGATATTGAATCGGAAGACAAAGTATCGCGATATATCGCCGTATCGATAATTTTGCCCACCCCTAATGTATACCCTATCAAGCTACGTAGCCGAGCTACTTACTTCAGCACTGCCCCTTCCGGAAGTGACGAGGATGAGACCACAAGCGGGAAACACGACAGCCTCGGTCGGCATGACAACAGTAGTAGCGAGCAGCAGAAGAGGTCATGCTCATTCAGCTTAAGGAGTTGAATATATTAAAATTCATGGACGGGAGAAAAATGCGCAATGGAGAACACGGAACTGATAACTTTGTTTACACTCTTGAATAGCTCTTCTTCATGACGACAACCGGAAGTGTACCAACACGATGGGGCATGTAGCGCCACCTGTGGCTCGGGTGCACAATGTACCTCACACAATAGCTTGATTTCCTTGTGTGCATGTAGGATTGGATTTCTCTGGCACCCCTGCTGGGACCCTTTGCTCGATTACCGACAGCAGCTCGATTTGGATGTGCATGTAAATGTACTGACTGTTCTTGCGTTTGTTCCTGTTATCCTCCTTGTCCGTTATGTTCCTTTTTCTGCTCTTGAAGAACGACCAGTTGGGATACCCGCAGCTCTGAAGTGCTTTCTTGATGTGATTCTGCTCCTTCTCTTTTCCCTCTACCGATCTAGGGATGTTCTGAGCCCTGTGTCGCAAGGTCCTAATGACCCCCAATTTGTGTTCCAGTGGATGGTGAGAGTCGAAGAGTAGGTACTGGTCTGTGTGTGTGGGTTTCCGGTAGACCTCGATGCTAAGGCTTCTGTCTTGTCTAATGTGTACATCACAATCCAAGAAGGCTAGATTATTCCCACTGACATCCTCCCGAATGAAATTGATGTTGATATCCACTGCATTGATGTGCTTAGAGAAGGCTTCCACTTCATGGGTTTTGATTTTAACCCAGGTTTCATCCACATATCTGAACCAGTGGCTGGGAGCAACTCCTGAAAAAGTGGTCAAAGCTTTATGTTCCACTTCCTCCATGTAAAGATTGGCCACAATAGGGGACACCAGTGAGCCCATGGCGCATCCATGCTTCTGTCTGTAGAAACTTTCATTAAACTGGAAATAAGTGGTAGTCAGGCAGAGGTCAAGCAGGGTACAAATCTGGTCCATGGTGAGGTTTGTTCTATCCAGTATGGTGCTGTCTTGAAGGAGTCATTTTCTAACAGATTCGACTGCTTCTGTGGTGGGAATGCAGGTAAAAAGAGAAGTGACATCGTAGGAAACCATGGTTTCATCTGAGTCTAGTTTGAGGTCTGCAACTTTAGTAGCAAAATCTTGGGAGTTTTTGATGTGATGTGGCATATCCCCAACAAGAGGAGCCAGGATGGTGGCTATGTGTTTGGCAATGTTATAGGTGACAGAGTTTATACTGCTGATGATAGGTCTGAGTGGAGCTCCTTCCTTGTGAATCTTGGGGAGGCCGTATATGAGAGGAATGGCTTCCCGAGGGTACAATCTGTAGTACAGAGATCGGTTGATGGCTTGGTCCTTTTCTAGTTGTTGCAGGCAGCTAACAACTTTCTTTTTGTAACAACTGGTGGGGTCTCACCTCAAGGTTTCATAGGTGGTTGTGTCGCTGAGGAGACTGGTCATCCTGGAGTGGTAGTCCACTGTGTTTAGCACTCCCTTTGTCAGCAGGAAGGATGGTGATGTTCCGGTCTCTTTGAAGCAATGTAAGAGCCCTCCTTTCTTGGCTGGTGAGGTTGGAGGGGGGTGCTTTTGCACTGGACAGAGCAGCTGATATCTTCAGTCTAAGTTGTTCTGCCTCTGTGTTGGTCAGATTGTTGTTTCTGATGGCTGACTCTGTGGCTGTGATGAGATCTACCACTGGTATCCGCTCTGGTGAAACTGCAAAGTTAAGTCCCTTGGATAAAACATCTTTCTCTGGTTGGGTGAGTACCCTGTCAGATAAGTTCTTCACCCATTTCTCTTCTATGTCCGGTTGTGTAGCCTGGTCAGATTTCTTCCTCCAAGTCAGCACTTCTGTCTTGCTGGAGGAGATGGTTTTAGACAGCAATGTTTGAAATTTGCGCATCTGTCATTCCTTGCCATTGGTATGTTGTGAAATCTGTGCCTTCTCAGCAAAATCAGAGACTTGTTCCAAAACTTCACTGGGAAGAAGTACGTACTATCAACTCTTCAAACATCAGTTCAGTCTTGTTCTGGAGAGCATCGATGGAGATCTTTGAGAAGGAGAGACAAAGATGTGTATGGAGAAAATACATGATTAATCAGTTGCATTTCAGTTTCATGTGATATAAGTTGAGGATGGAGCCATCTCATCCTAGTGCTCATATTGCAACAGCATGTATTTGATTTGTTGACTCCTGAACATTTGTTTGGGTGTTCAGAGCCATCACAGTACTTGTCTCACTCTCTCATTGAGAAGCTGCTTCTGGGCTTTCTGGAGGATTATTTCAGCTCTGTGTCCTTTGACCGTTGAATACAGGTGTAGGCTATTGGGGATAATGTTGGATTGTCGGCATCTCAGGTTGAAACGCAGATGGTTTCTGTAGTCTGCCAGTTTTCTGGAAGTCCTCTCATACTCCCGCACCAGTCAAAGGGTTCTCATCCCAAAGTGCGTGGAAACATGACTGAGAATCTTCACAGACATCTTCTCAGTCAAGAACTGAAGAAGCCTTTCGGATGAGAGGCGAAACGTCTTCAAGAATCTTCAAGCAAGTCCAGTTGCTCTCTTTTACCACCCACAGTTTACTGTCTATTACAAACTAACCAGGCTTTTTTCTCAAAAAGCAATGCTCAGTACATCTTGGAGATTAGGAGTGAAAACAGACATCCAGATATCCAAGATGTGAACATGGAGACACTGAGATACTCTGTCGAGAACTGATTCTACCACCCTCTTGTGTTTAAGTAACATGATTATGCTGCACCACACATCGTACTGCAAGGAGCTTAAAGTCGGGAAAGTATTCATTTGGTTGTGCTGACAGCTCTCCTGTTTTAAAATGGATGATTGTGTAACAGCAGCACCTCTTACTCTCTGGCCCAGCAGTGACAGGAGAGAAATAAGAGGGACACAATGAAATATATCCTCTCTCTGGCCTCGATTCCTTTGATAACATTCTGAAATTATTGAATAAGTTCCATTTTGTCTTGTTTTTCCATTAACGGACACATTTTTCACTGTCTCTAGATGAAGACAGAACACTCTGGCCAGGATCCTGGAGCTAGAACAAAGCCATTTACACAGACACAACCTAAAATATTTACAGTTACCTGACAATACTATATATCTTACAAACAATGTATATACTTTATTTATTCACAAAACGCATGGCATTTTCATTACAATTTATCACAATTTCTTTAGTAGACAGTCAAAAGTTTTTCTTAAGTTTTCATCCTTCCAATTTGACTTCATTGACGAGCTTTATATTTCCACATCATATTTCCTAAGCACAAGTCAAGCCAAACATACCAAGTCTGTCTGTCTGTCTGTCTCTGTATTTCCAGTGGCTATGCTGCAAATCACCTGAAATCTCCTGGAATATAGTTCCAGAAACCTTTTTAATCCCTTCTCAAAAGTAGATACTTTGCTGTATACCAGGAACTACTCATGTAGACCTTGCTGTACTCCAACTTGATGTAATGACCATCCCTTTTATTTCACAACTTAATACCAAAGCTGATTTTATATCTTTTTTTTTCAGTACCAATCAAGTAAAAGTTTGGACACACCTACTCATCCATAGGTTTTTCTTTTTTCTGGACCATTTTCTACATTGTAGAACAATACTGAAGACATCACAACTATGAAATAACATACGGAACATATAGAGAGGGGGCGGCATGGTGGTGTAGTGGTTAGTGCTGTCGCCTCACAGCAAGAAGGTCCGGGTTCGAGCCCCGTGGCGGGTGAGGGCCTTTCTATGCGGAGTTTGTATGTTTTCCCCGTGTCCGCGTGGGTTCCCTCCGGGTGCTCCGGTTTCCCCCACAGTCCAAAGACATGCAGGTTAGATTAACTGGTGACTCTAAATTGACCGTAGGTGTGAATGTGAGTGTGAATGGTTGTCTGTGTCTATGTGTCAGCCCTGTGATGACCTGGCGACTTGTCCAGGGTGTACCCCGCCTTTTGCCCGTAGTCAGCTGGGATAGGCTCCAGCTTGCCTGCAACCCTGTAGGACAGGATAAAGTGGCTAGAGATAATGAGATAAGATGAGATGAACATATAGAGAGAATATTACACGGTTGCACGATGATATGAAGTTTATCTTCAAGTGGTGAACATATTCACAAGTGAACGAGTGAAAATATTTTCAAAACGAGAAGATAAACTTCATATCTTCGCGACACTGTAATGTTCTGTATATTATATGGACACATCTACAAAAATAGGCAAGTTAATATATACCAGGTTAATATACCAGTATATATATATATGGTAAATAGGCAAGTTAAGAATTTTAATTTTGAACCGGTTTGCAATTTGGACAAGACACGTCTAGTCAGCAGGAAAACACGAGCGTGATGTCATCAGAGTGAAATATCAGGAATTATTATACATACAGGACACTTTCAATGGAATAAAGACATGTTCTATTCCCTTCTAGTAGGTTTCATTCATTTGGTTTGATAGCATGCAATATTGTTAGCATATCGCTTATCCTATGTGTATTACATCACTCTACCCAATGGAGAATGAGCGTTGAATATGGTTTACAATATTGCATGGTTGTCAAAACAACGTGACATCACACTTAGGAAATGTAAAACTTCCGCGCTAGCGAGTGACTCTGACCATTTGTAAACAAACATGGCCGCCATGTTTGCTTTGTTAAACACAGAAGATTTTGAGAGAATTTTGAAAGAGAAAGACGCGTTGAACACCTGAAAGGAACGTATAATAATAATAATAATAATAATAATAATAATAATAATAATAATAATATTGGCTGGCTTTTTTCGTGGTATATCAGATATATTCCATTCAGCTACACTGTAAAAAATGATTTGTTGTTTTAACTTAAAAAAGTTAGTGCAAGGGTTGCCTTAAGGGCTGCCTTAAAATTTTGAGTTCACTGAAATTAATATAGTAAGTTCACAACAATTTAACTTACTATGTGAATTCCAGTGAACTCAAAATTTTAAGGCAGCCCTTGCACTAACTTTTTTAAGTTAAAACAACAAATATTTTTTTTACAGTGTACTCATCTTTGACTTGTTCAATATTATGCTCGCTGAATGGAATATATTTGATATACCACAACACCAGCCAATATGATTTAAATATGTCACTCAGATCCGTGATGTATTTTGTCTGAAAAATGCAAGTTTTTCAACACGAGAACATCAACTTCATATCTTCAAGCCAATGTGTGATTTTCTTCTTATTATATAGACACATTCACAAACAAAAAGTACCCAAATTTATCAAAACAATTCATTGATTACCTCATGAATAACATATCGAGATTTATGTCATGGTGTTGGTTCTCCATGTCCCAGATGGAGCTCGTATAAAAAAATATGAGTGACGTATTTCCCAGTAAAACACTCGTGTCCATATAATATATGGAATTATGTGGTAAACAAAAAAGTGTTAAACAAAATATGTTCGATATTTTAGATTCAGTGTTTACCTTGATGTGACGCTTTGCACACTATTGGCATTATCTTAACCAGCTTCATGAGATAGTCACCTGGAATGCTTTTCAATTAACATGTGTGCCTCATTAAAAGTTAATAAATGCAATTTCTTACCTTCTTAATGTGTTTGAGATCAAACAGTAAATAGTAAATAATAAACATACAGTAAACAGCCCTATTCAACACCACAACTGTAGTAATCCATACAAAATTATGTCAAGAACCGCTCAACTAAGTAAAGAGAAACGACATCCATCATTACTTCAAGACATGAAGAAGTGTCTTTTAATTAACGAATATAAAGAAAAACATTTAATTAGAAGGTGTGTTCAAAGTTTTCACTGGTACTTTATAACATTTTATAGGTGTCATGATCTGCAAAATTTTGTCATTGTATTCCTCAAAAAAAAAAAAACATTGCACAGTTGTATTTAGTTTATGCATTTAGTAACACACTGCTTGTAGGAAGTGAAGAAAAAGACTGGAGAAGAGAGATTGAACTTTGTTATGTGGTTTGTCATATCAGTAAAAAATAGTAACTTCATCCATGTTCACTAAACCTCCACCATGTCTACAGTGTTTCTGTAATGTCCCTGCTTACTGAAACATTGTCCTGGGCCCACAGTTCATTTAGGACATTTCACATTCTCTTCATTGTGGCAGAAAAAAACAACCAGAAATTGTGTAGACTTGATTTTTCAGCATTCCTAAACCTTGTAGAAGCCTTGTGTCAGCAGTGAGGGTTATTGTTCTGGGGTAGACTGTTTGTGAGTCTATTATTTTGGCTCATTATGCTTTCTGGTCTGTAACACCAGAGACCGTATTTAGTGTCATGTCAGAGGAACAGATTAAGGCTCACATGGGAAGGTCACTGAGGACAGCACAGGCTTTTCTAGTACAGATTTCTTGACCAGATGCTCTGTTGCTGAGATTTCAACTCGAATGACCCTTTGGGTTATTTTAATGACTCTCTTAAGGGTGTTTGTGTTTGTTCTTTTGTGTGGCAAGGTTGAACCATGATGTTAGAACACAACCATTCCATAGTAAGCTTCCATAGTGTTTTTTTTTCAGGTGTTTCTTGTACATCGTCGATTATTTAAGATATATTGTCGGGGGGGGCTAACACTTTCAACCTGTTTTATTTATGTGCATTACCTTGAATTCTTACCACAAGCTGGCCTAGTGGTTAGCGTGTCCACCTTTTGACTGGGAGATCGGGAGTTCTACTTGGGGTTGGGTCATACCAAACAACAATGTAAAAACGGTACCTCCTGCCATCTGGCAAGACACGCTGCAATACAGATGTGAGTGGGGAATCAAACTCTCGCTGTTACCAGAGAACCAGCCCCCCACTGTAACCTGAGCTGGATGAGAGTCCGAAGGCTATAGAAGTGGAGATTGGCACTGCCCAATGCGCCTAAGGGCCTGGTTAGTACTGGGATAGGAGACTGCCTGGGAAGACCAGGTCCTGACATGGGAGGGACTTTGACTTTTTTTGACTGCTATCTGGCAAGGCATGCTGCAATACAGATGCAAGTAGGGAGTCAAACTCTTGCGGTTACCAGAGAACCAGCCCCCCACTGCAACCCGAGCTATATGAGAGGCCAAAGGCTATAGAAGCGGAGATTGGCGCTACCCAATGCGCCCTAAGGGCCTGGTTAGTACTGGGACAGGAGACTGCCTGGGAAGACCAGGTCCTGGCACAGGAAGGACTTTGACTTTTTTTGACTGCCATCTGGCAAGGCATGCTGCAATACAGATGCAAGTAGGGAGTCAAACTCTTGCGGTTACCAGAGGACCAGTCCCCCCCACCCCCCGTAACCCTCGCTATGTAATAGACGAGAATGCAGATCAGTGCCATGTCCATGCACCTCAAGAGCTGGTTACTACTGGGACAGGAGACTGCCTGGGAAGATCAGATCCTGGCACAAGATGGACTTTGACTTGACTTGACCCTGTATTCATACCATTGTGTCACATAAGCATCAAATCAAGGGGCATTGAATCAAGGCTTCTTGACACAGGTGCATTTCCATACACATCACTAGTAAGAGGATGAGCAACAGTGCTGCTTTTTTTTGTCAACTCCTGCATTTGATCACAAAATAGAGCACTGTCACTTCACAACAAGAATGTTTTGGGTTCGAACCTCGAGGCTGACTTGGGCCTTTCTGTATGTAGTTTGCATGTTTTCCCTGTAACTGACTGGGTTTCCTCCAGGTCCTCTGGTTTCCTCCAACAGTCCAAAGACATGTAGATGAGGTCAGCTGGCTACTCTAAATTGCCCACAGGTGTGAACGTGAGTGCGAATGAATGTTTGTCTCTGTGTTAGTCCTGCAATAGATTAGTGACCAGCCCAAGGTGTACCCCGCCTCTTGCCCAATGTCAGGTGGGATTGGCTCCAGTTTCCCCTGTGATTCTGAAGGATAAGCGATATCGGTATAGATAATGGATGGATGGAATGGATGTTCATGAATAGCTGTTTAATAATTAACTGAATAAGCCTAGTTTGAAAGCTACCTGAATCCCCTGCTGACAGCCACACCCCTTTTCAGCCACACTCATCTCAGCCAAACCACATGACATCTCCCATATACAGTGGTGCTTGAAAGTTTGTGAACCCTTTAGAATTTTCTATATTTCTGCATAAATATGACCTAAAACATCATCAGATTTTCACACAAGTCCTAAAAGTAGATAAAGAGAACCCAGTTAAACAAATGAGACAAAAATATTATACTTGGTCATTTATTTAGTGAGGAAAATGATCCAATATTACATATCTGTGAGTGGCAAAAGTATGTGAACCTCTAGGATTAGCAGTTAATTTGAAGGTGAAATTAGAGTCAGGTGTTTTCCATCAATGGGATGACAATCAGGTGTGAGTGGGCACCCTGTTTTATTTAAAGAACAGGGATCTATCAAAGTCTGATCTTCACAACACATGTTTGTGGAAGTGTATCATGGCATGAACAAAGGAGATTTCTGAGGACCTCAGAAAAAGCGTTGTTGATGCTCATCAGGCTGGAAAAGGTTACAAAGCCATCTCTAAAGAGTTTGGACTCCACCAATCCACAGTCAGACAGATTGTGTACAAATGGAGGAGATTCAAGACCATTGTTACCCTCCCTAGGAGTGGTTGACCAACAAAGATCACTCCAAGAGCAAGGCGTGTAATAGTCGGCGAGGTCACAAAGGACCGCAGGGTAACTTCTAAGCAACTGAAGGCCTCTCTCACATTGGCTAATGTTAATATTTGTGAGTCCACCATCAGGAGAACACTGAACAACAATGGTGTGCATGGCAGGGTTGCAAGGAGAAAGCCACTGCTCTCCAAAAAGAACATTGCTGCTCGTCTGCAGTTTACTAAAGATCACGTGGACAAGCCAGAAAGCTATTGGAAAAATTTTGTGGACAGATGAGAACAAAATAGAACTTTTTGGTTTAAATGAGAAGCGTTATGTTTGGAGAAAGGAAAACACTGCATTCCAGCATAAGAACCTTATCCCATCTGTGAAACATGGTGGTGGTAGTGTCATGGTTTGGGCCTGTTTTGCTGCATCTGGGCCAGGACGGTTTGCCATCATTGATGGAACAATGAATTCTGAATTATACCAGCAAATTCTAAAGGAAAATGTCAGGACATCTATCCATGACCTGAATCTCAAGAGAAGGTGGGTCATGCAGCAAGACAACAACCCTAAGCACACAAGTCGCTCTCCTAAAGAATGGTTAAAGAAGAATAAAGTTAATGTTTTGGAATGGCCAAGTCAAAGTCCTGACCTTAATCCGATGGAAATGTTGTGGAAGGACCTGAAGCGAGCAGTTCATGTGAGGAAACCCACCAACATCCCAGAGTTGAAGCTGTTCTGTATGGAGGAACGGGCTAAAATTCCTCCAAGCCGGTGTGCAGGACTGATCAACAGTTACCGCAAACGTTTAGTTGCAGTTATTGCTGCACAAGAGGGTCAGACCAGCTACTGAAAGCAAAGGTTCAAATACTTTTGCCACTCACAGGTATGTAATATTGGATCATTTTCCTCAATAAATAAATGACCAAGTATAATATTTTTTGTCTCATTTGTTTAACTGGGTTCTCTTTATCTACTTTTAGGACTTGTGTGAAAATCTGATGATGTTTTAGGTCATATTTATGCAGAAATATAGAAAATTCTAAAGGGTTCACAAACTTTCAAGCACCACTGTACACAATGTCCCATATACACTTTGTTACACAACTACAGGTTGCACAATCATGATCTTGTCATACATTAGTAGTTTATTGACCAGCATATAGAAAGTGTGGGTCAAGTATGCATGTGACATAAAAAAATAAAAGCAGTGTGGTGTGTAGGCTTAAATTTGACACTCCTCTAATGCACCGCTGATGCAATTGGTGTGGATTTAAAATCTTTTAAAAATGGAATACAGTGAGGTCTTGATGTGCCATCTAACATGAAACCTGATCCTGTCACAGATCTACCCAAGTCCTTAAACAGACTCACCCAGTTGAAGGAGTCATGATGCAGCCCCCTCTGTCCGCTGTCACCCTGCACCCACATCCCCGCTCCGGTGTGTCATGGTTCATTCCAAAGTTGTGTCCCAGCTCATGAGCCAAAGTAACTGCAGCTCCAAGGGGGTTATCAGAGTGGTCCTGAGAGGTGGAGGGAGACAAAACAAAATAAACAGAAAGAATGATAAAGCAGGAGTCATTATTAATTGCATCTACACATGTTTACAGATAAATCAATGTCTTCACAGCATGGCACCGCATAAAGCACTTACACGCTTTCCAAAGAGCAATTACTTATATTTCCAAGCGACTAAACCCAATTATGCCCCGGCGTTTGCTTCGGAGAAGGGGTTAGGGGCAATTACACTCCTGCTGCCCTCTTTAGATTGCATTCTTAACATCTCCACATGTGCATTTGTTTTCTTTTAACTGAAAGTAGCAAAGTGATGTTTCACATGAAGGCATTAATTACTAAAATGCAGGCACTACCAGCCTCTGTAATTACTTTTTCACAAACCCATTAGAGAGGCATAAGTCAAAATTTTTGTACTGCTGAAATGAAATGCACCATTAAGCAAAGTCTCCACTAATAAAAAGCTGATTAGGGCTTTTTGTGTTTGTGTGTAGCTACAATATTCCTGAGTCCTATGACACCTTGTGTGGAATATGTATCCAAAAGATTGTCCAGTAGAAAGTGTAAACAAACATTATACTGGATATTAATGCACTAATCATGGGGAACAGCCAACTATCATCACGAGGTCAGAACCGTTGGATATTCCTATCCTTGTAGGGACATCTGGTCCTGACCAAGCTATAACACCCCCCGACACAGAATACCAGAGACCTGACATACACAAAAAACAAAACACATAGACACACTTAGACATTTATGCGGTCAATCAAGTTTTAAAAACATTCGTCATGAAATCTGTCTTCAGAAAATGATAGAAAGCATCCTCTGAAAGAACAAATGCATAAAACACACATTATGTAAGTAAACATTTGATATCTTTTGGCACTGTCAAGGATGATTGTTTTTCCCTTAATTTTTAATGTTGGGAAAAGAAGAAGAAACAGCTCTCCTTGTAGTCCAGAATGGCTCCAGCCCGAGTTTCCTGCCGGCGGCAGCAGCAGGAGTTGTGGAGGGGAAGTCTGAAGACTGATGTGTGCAGTGAAACAGACTGATTTGTAACGCAGGAGGCAGACTGGGGCACACTACCCTTTAATCATCCTGCCAAAGTTTGTGCATGTGCACCAAGCAAAAACCAATCAGCTGGGAAACAGACGAGAACATGGGATAACCTGGGAGAGACATTTCAGCCCCGACAGGGAATGGCACTTTCATTCTAGAGCTGCCAAGTCCTAATGACCTAACAAAGATCTACAGTGAGAACAGGGTAAGGGCTCTATTACATGCCTGTATCCTCTTTAGTCATCACTCCCACCAGCAAGTTTTCTTCCTCTCTTGTGGATATGATGCGTCCCTGGCCGGCCGACCGTTTATTTCTTCTGCCTCATTAGAAAGTAACGGCCAGGACTCTTGTAATCGATACATTCAGGTGATTTATGAGAAGTATCTCTAGACAATCATGCCGTAATGTCTTAAGCAGGTGTACACAGGGTGGGGAGCAGTATTATAACCATATTTATGAATATTAGGGTTGGGGTCAATTCAGGAACCAACTCAACAATTCCAATTGAAACAAGGACATGGAATTGGAATTTGGATTTGATAATGAGACCGTCAACGATGGCGTAGCTCACTCTGGCCCAAATCTGGGTCGAAGTTATATGCATCCTAGGTGCTCCTACCTTCATGCCAGAAAGAATCAAAATCGGTGAAGAATTGAGGGAGAAGAAGTGATTTGTGTGGAAACTGCTCGTTAGGGCTTAATTACTCCATATCTTCATTATTAATTGCAATTATGCAAATTTGGGTAGAAGCCATATGCACCCCAGGCAGACCTACATTCCTGCCAAAAAGAATAAAAATCGGTGAAGAATTGAGAAGCAATTTTTGTGAAATGTGTACAATGGATAACGGAAGATGGACGGACCACGGACAACACAGGATGGCATAAACTCATCGCCTGTTGGCCGGATGAGCTAATAAAACTGAAAACTTTAAATTAACAATTGATGAATGATGAGTGAGCAGTATATAACAGACACTGGTGCCATGATAAAGATATGAAAATACTGTTTATTACCAGTTTGATTTGATAAATGCTACCACATGCTACATGATGTCTCAAACCACAAAATAATGAGTCTCATTCATTCAGAAATGCATGTGAATGTTTTACACATTCAACAACATAAACACAAGCAATTTTATTTGCATTGGCAAATACCCAACATCAACAGCAACATTTATTAGAAATGGATATGAAATCCTTAACTTGTGTAGGATTCTTGTGTAGAAGCGTAGTTCATATATAAATAATTCAAATCTCTGATTTTTCAAATGGCTTGGTCCATAACCAGTATAAGTCACTCTTATGAAGAGCTGTTTCAAGTTTGCAGTTGCTTGGTTGGATCCATGAACAGGCATAACACAAAGCTTACAGAATGCACTGTGCTTATATGAAGTTGTAGGAACCGAGTCACCAAAATGACAGAGATCTTCTCAGAAATTTCAGATTTCTCAGCCATTTCCAGTTTAAGAGGGATTCCAAATCTCAACATTAATATTGCAGTCCAGAGTTTAGACTCTCAAATATCATACACAAATCAGATTCTCAGCACAGTCCAAGATCATACACAAATCAGATTCTCAACACAGTCCAAGATCAGACACAAATCAAATTCTCAGTGGAGTCCAAGATCATACACAAATCAGATTCTGAATACAGTCCAAGATCAGACACAAATTAGATTCTCAACGGAGTCCAAGATCATACACAAATCAGATTCTCAACACAGTCCAAGATCATACACAAATCAGATTCTCAACACAGTCCAAGATCATACACAAATCAGATTCTCAATGGAGTCCAAGATCATACACAAATCAGATTCTCAACACAGTCCAAGATCAAACACAAATCAGATTCTCAATAGAGTCCAAGATCATACACAAATCAGATTCTCAATAGAGTTCAAGATCATACACAAATCAGATTCTTGAAATAGTCCAAGATCATACACAAATCAGATTCTCAACACAGTCCAAGATCATACACAAATCAGATTCTCAACACAGTCCAAGATCATACACAAATCAGATTCTCAATACAGTCCAAGATCATACACAAATCAGATTCTCAGTAGAGTCCAAGATCATACACAAATCAGATTCTCAGTAGAGTCCAAGATCATACACAAATCAGATTCTCAATACAGTCCAAGATCATACACAAATCAGATTCTCAATAGAGTTCAAGGTCATACACAAATCAGATTCTCAGTAGAGTTCAAGATCATACACAAATCAGATTCTCGAAACAGTCCAAGATCATACACAAATCAGATTCTCAATAGAGTCCAAGATCATACACAAATCAGATTCTCAACACAGTCCAAGATCATACACAAATCAGATTCTCAACACAGTCCAAGATCATACACAAATCAGATTCTCAGTAGAGTCCAAGATCATACACAAATCAGATTCTCAGTAGAGTCCAAGATCATACACAAATCAGATTCTCAATAGAGTCCAAGATCATACACAAATCAGATTCTCAATACAGTCCAAGATCATACACAAATCAGATTCTCAATAGAGTCCAAGATCATACACAAATCAGATTCTCAATACAGTCCAAGATCATACACAAATCAGATTCTCAATAGAGTCCAAGATCATACACAAATCAGATTCTCAATACAGTCCAAGATCATACACAAATCAGATTCTCAATAGAGTTCAAGATCATACACAAATCAGATTCTCAGTAGAGTTCAAGATCATACACAAATCAGATTCTCGAAACAGTCCAAGATCATACACAAATCAGATTCTCAATAGAGTCCAAGATCATACACAAATCAGATTCTCAACACAGTCCAAGATCATACACAAATCAGATTCTCAACACAGTCCAAGATCATACACAAATCAGATTCTCAATAGAGTTCAAGATCATACACAAATCAGATTCTCGAAACAGTCCAAGATCATACACAAATCAGATTCTCAACACAGTCCAAGATCATACACAAATCAGATTCTCAATAGAGTCCAAGATCATACACAAATCAGATTCTCAACACAGTCCAAGATCATACACAAATCAGATTCTCAATAGAGTTCAAGATCATACACAAATCAGATTCTCGAAACAGTCCAAGATCATACACAAATCAGATTCTCAACACAGTCCAAGATCATACACAAATCAGATTCTCAATAGAGTCCAAGATCATACACAAATCAGATTCTCAACACAGTCCAAGATCATACACAAATCAGATTCTCAACACAGTCCAAGATCATACACAAATCAGATTCTCAATAGAGTTCAAGATCATACACAAATCAGATTCTCGAAACAGTCCAAGATCATACACAAATCAGATTCTCAACACAGTCCAAGATCATATACAAATCAGATTCTCAATAGAGTTCAAGATCATACACAAATCAGATTCTCGAAACAGTCCAAGATCATACACAAATCAGATTCTCAACACAGTCCAAGATCATACACAAATCAGATTCTCAATAGAGTCCAAGATCATACACAAATCAGATTCTCAATAGAGTCCAAGATCATACACAAATCAGATTCTCAACACAGTCCAAGATCATACACAAATCAGATTCTCAGTAGAGTCCAAGATCATACACAAATCAGATTCTCAACACAGTCCAAGATCATACACAAATCAGATTCTCAATAGAGTTCAAGGTCATACACAAATCAGATTCTCAATAGAGTTCAAGATCATACACAAATCAGATTCTCGAAACAGTCCAAGATCATACACAAATCAGATTCTCAACACAGTCCAAGATCATACACAAATCAGATTCTCAACACAGTCCAAGATCATACACAAATCAGATTCTCAATAGAGTCCAAGATCATACACAAATCAGATTCTTAATAGAGTTCAAGATCATACACAAATCAGATTCTCAATAGAGTCCAAGATCATACACAAATCAGATTCTCAATAGAGTTCAAGATCATACGCAAATCAGATTCTCGAAACAGTCCAAGATCATACACAAATCAGATTCTCAATAGAGTCCAAGATCATACACAAATCAGATTCTCAACACAGTCCAAGATCATACACAAATCAGATTCTCAATAGAGTCCAAGATCATACACAAATCAGATTCTCAATAGAGTTCAAGATCATACACAAATCAGATTCTCGAAACAGTCCAAGATCATACACAAATCAGATTCTCAATAGAGTCCAAGATCATACACAAATCAGATTCTCAACACAGTCCAAGATCATACACAAATCAGATTCTCAACACAGGCCAAGATCATACACAAATCAGATTCTCAGTAGAGTCCAAGATCATACACAAATCAGATTCTCAACACAGGCCAAGATCATACACAAATCAGATCCTCAATAGAGTCCAAGATCATACACAAATCAGATTCTCAATACAGTCCAAGATCATACACAAATCAGATTCTCAACATAGTCCAAGATCATACACAAATCAGATTCTCAACACAGTCCAAGATCATACACAAATCAGATACTCAATACAGTCCAAGATCATACACAAAAAGCAATCCAAAGTCAAACAAAGCCTCTCCAGTCTAACTAACACACACTCTCCAGTCTTTATTTATACTCCTATGTTATGAACAGTCACCTTGCATCAACTGCATGGAAATCTACTTCTTTTAATGATTACTACACATACATCATACAATCACAAAATTCAAAGTAAACCAAGAAAATGTCTTTTCACATCATGCAATTAAATTAATGAACATAAGTTTTGTTTCACACACTACAGAAATGCCACTCACCATGACGATGCCCCCTGACTGCTCGGCCGTACACATGCTCATGATAGGAGCCATGCCAATGGTGGTGCCTTGAAAATACACCCCACTGCAGATGGAGACAGAAATACAGATTTACATACTGATAAAACATGCATATCCCAGTAGATCCAACAGTACTGTAACTCATCTTAGTTTTCCATCCTTTATACCTTGACAGTTCCTATGCAGAACTATGCACAGCTTAGTGTTCCAACAGGTTCAGAGTTGATGAGTTTATTCTCCTTTTCTGGTGGCAGCAGGCTGAGATGTTCAGTCCAGGCGTCTCGTTACTCAGCCACAGAGTTCAGATCCTCTTGGGGAATCCCCAGATGTTCCCAAGCTAACTATGAGATACAATCTGTCCAGCAAGTCCTGGATTTTCATTGCAAGGGTTTACGTCATCTAAGGCTGTCCATCTTTGCCTGCTACATACCTGACTGTCATTGCACATGCCGTGAAGACGTTGCCATTCTGGGCAACCATCTTACCTTGCATGATTTCATCTGCAGACACCACCCCCAGGCCTGGCTCCAGAGGTTGGGCAATATAACCCTAATCTACTGTAGACAGGGTACACTTTTACTGAAAGGTGTACACTTTTACTACTTAGTTTTAGTTTCCTCTAATAAGCTGAACTTATCACAGACCCTTTTTGGTGTGTAATCAATCTTTAACATGCACTTGCATTTGCACTAGATTGTCCTCTGAGTAAAGAACAAGGCAGAAGATTAAGTTAGGATTTGTCTCCTGACCTGATAAGCTGGGCATTATCATGTGGTCTCTGTGGTAGAAGTTTGAGTTTCCTCCAGTCCAGGAACTCATGCAGTGTGGTGAATGGGTCCTGAGAGACAGGGCATTTGTCTGAGTCACTCCACACCTCCAAGCCAACCAGGGCCACACGGATATTCAGTGCTCTGTAGAACTGAAACAGAGGGAGAGTTCGGTGTTAACAAGCTCTTGAAAGCAATTATTTCCCAGACTTGGTTTTACCTCTAGTCATATTTGTGCACTGAATTGTAAAGCCAGTGTGGCTTTCTGATTAGTGCTGATTAAAACTGTTATATCTAAGTATTGATGGATGGCAGGTTGAAGTCTTAACACTTTTGCAATCATGTTACATGCGCAGCATAAAAATAACCCAGATAGCACACCTACGTCGGTCCACCAGAGGTATGACCAGCGGGCCTTCATCGGGCCGACGTCAGCAAGCCAATAAAGGAAAAAACAAAAGGATGCAGATATTCACTTTAATTGTTCTCATATTTTTTTATTCAAAAGATTATTCAATTATAACAACAGCAGGGTAGTATTGTAACTTTTCATTTTCAGAATCTGCAGAATATTTTCAGAATCCAGCGGCCCGCTAGCGACAGTGAGCGGCAAACACATTTGGTGGTCTGTTATTGGACCACCAGCGGCTCGCGGGTGGCAGGACACACGAGAGTAACAAGATCTTAGTTTTTTCCCCTTTATCGGCTTGCCGACGTTGGCCTGACAAAGGGCAGCTGGTCATACCCCTGATGGACCGTCAGCACAGCCGACGGTGTGCCAACGTCGGGCCGACATAGGTGTGCTATCTGGGTAAAGAACTTGATAGATATTAAATCAGAGCAGGTGTGTTAGAAAGGGGGAAAAACATGCTACTGTATTGGGCTCTGTTCTTCTAGCCTCGGACTGCACATTACAGCAAAATGCTGCGTTGGCATTTTATTTGGGTTTACCTTGTCCGCATAGTTGGCGATCTCAGCCAGCCGCTGTTTCACTTTCTCCAGATCCTTGCCCTGTTTCTGATACTGAAATAACAAAAGATGTATGTTTTACACTACTCAAATGAGGCATGTCACATATGGCAAACAATTTTCCAATGTCCAGTTCCAAGCTCCACTTCAGCACAGATGTTAAGGCTCTCTCTCATATTTTGGCAGCTTGAACATGCTGAGCTTGTTTCGGGCCATCAGCCGAGGGAATATAAAAGAGGTTGTGCAGAATCAAAGAATGGAAAAGTTTCTTCCATGTTCTGTATGATTACTGCCTTTAGGGTTGCGAGTCGTGGGTTGTAGCTCTAATCAGAAACTGCTGAACCTTTTAAGTCTCGTTTGCGCTTGCCATTCCAAGAAAGATTTGCGTAACATTTATTCATTTTATTTCTCAGCACAACTAATGAAGCCCTACTGATGAGTGGAGAAACTTCTAGATTATAATACCATAAGTCTTGTCCCTTCGGGTTACCGATTTTCTGCTCTGGTTAAGTAAGGTATGATCAAGGAGGGTTCTTACTGCGAGACTGTCGACTGAACTATAGGCACTTTATTATATACAAGCTCACTGATTACCTAAATACTGTATTCTTACACATTTTTAGAATAAAAGCTAAGTGTTTTATCCACTAACAACCTGGCGCTCAACACCTCCGAAACAAAGGAGCTGGCCATTTGCTTCAGGAGACAGAAAGAGGAACTTGCCCCTTTATACATCAGAGGAGATATCGTGGAAAGAGTGTCCAACTTCAAATTCCTGGGTACACGCATCTCCCAGGATCTCACATCGACTGTCAATACCATCTCCCTAGTGAAGAAGGCTTTATTTCCTGAGGTCACTATGCAAAGTCAATCTGCCCAGGCAGCTGCTGGTGTCTTTCTATCGCAGCGCTGTGGAAAGCATACTCACCTATGGCATCTTAGTTTGGTATGCCAGCTGCTCTCAGGCTGACAAAAAGGCTCTACAGAGAGTCATCAAATCAGCACAGAGAATCAACACTCAGCTGCCTTCACTAGAGGACATTTACAGGTCCCGGTTCCTATAAACATCATCAAGGACTCATCGCACCCTGGTCACCACCTCTTCACCTCGATGCTCTCTGGAAGGTGGTACAGGTCCATTAAGGTTCGCACTGCCAGACTCCAGAAAAGCTTTTACCCCTCTGCCATCAAAGCATTGAACTCTGTCTCATAATATGCACTGCTGTTAGTACAACTCCCACCACCTAGCAACCTAACAATGTGCCATACATAAAATAACTGTGCAAGATACTGAATTATCAGTACCTTACCATACACGTAGCATATGTTAAAAAAAACAACTGTGCAATATACTATATCAGTACCCTGCTATTTACTGTTATTTATTGCTATTTATTTCTACGGATATGTCTGTGTGCAGGTATTGGGGTGTGTAACCTACATTTCTTCCTTAATACTTACTCTTTATATTTCGTATATTATGTGTTCAATCTTATATGCAATGCATATTATACAGTTGTGGTCAGAAGTTTGCATACAGTGGCATGAATGTCATCTTGGATATGAATGTCATGGCAATATTTGAACTTTCAGTGATTTCTTTGAACTGTTCTTTTTCTGATTGTAAAGCATACATCTTTAATAAAAAAAAAGCACTAGAATTTGGCACACAAGTTTTAATTTTCTTTGGGTTTTCTTATATTGCTCAACATTAAGCTTGTTCAGTTTCATTTGCCTAGACTATGAAGTTTCTGGGATATTTACATCTCACATAATATATATATATTTTTTCGCCCTGTATTATAAATTCAACTATATAAAGCACGGACATTATCAATTCGCAAATATAAGGGTGCTTGCTCTGGTATACATGAAGGCACCACATTATCTGTACCATCCTCGCTGTGTTATCATCACGATTTCAAGTATGCGATCACCCAAGCACAACCTGGTCTTATTATGATTGGACCATCCATTAAACAAAAGTTTGGAGTGACTTTTGCAGGGTTTTGTTCACTGATTAGTTTGAAGAGTTGTTACCTTTCATTATAGTATACAGCACATTTAAAGACAAAAACAAAGAAGAGTTCATCAAGTTAATAGAAATTTTACGTTAACTGGGATTAAAATCTTTTAAAATGTATTCAAGCCAGTACTTTTAGTGTATTTTGCTCCAAATATATTGTAGCATTGCTGTGCTTTTAGGAGCAAGTGCCACTTTACATATTAACAAGCCTCAGTAGGATTCTCATTATTTTAATGTTTGATGTCATTCGCTCATCCGGCCGTAGGCGAGGCCGGATGAGCTTATGAGATCACGCGTCATCCGTCCGTCGTCCAGCCACAATTTACAAAAATCGCTACTCCTCCTACACGACAGATTGGATTTCGATCAAACTCACATATAAATGTTCCCCAGATGGGTGTACATAAAAGTTGCCAAGATGGTGGCGCCACCTGTCATATTTACGATTTTATGGACGTCTGAAATTTTTGGGTGACTCGTCACATTAAACGCTACTCTTCGTAAACTGCTGGGATGTTTTCACTGAAACTCATCCAAAAGACTCTAAAGACATATTCCAACAAGAGTTGTTCACCAGATGGCGCCACCTACCATGGATACGGCTACAGAGGGGTTACATGCAATTTCATGAAAATCGCTACTCCTCCTACAGGAGTGATCAGATTTTGATCAAACTCTATGGAATGTTCCCCAGGTTGGTATGTATAAATGTTGTCCGGACTGTGGTGCCACCTATCATATTTACGATTTTATGGGTGTCTGAAATTTTTGGGTGGCTCGTCACATTGAACGCTACTCTTTGTAAACTGCTCAGACATTTTCACTGAAACTCACCCAGAAGACTCTAAAGACATATTCCAACAAGAATTGTTCACCAGGTGGCGCCACCTGCCATGGATTCAGCTATACAGGGGTCATATGCAATTTCATGAAAATCGCTACTCCTCCCATAGAATTGATCGGATTTCAAACTCACACACAAAAATAGCGGCCGGTATGAGCTACAGCCTCACTGAGGCTATTTTTTTGTGTTTTGTGTTCATGCACAGTTGTGTTATGTGATTAGTTGTGATGCTTTGTGTTCTGTTGGCATGTTTTTGTGGAGCCCGTTTTTATATTTCAGCCTGCCCATTTCCACCCGATTTGCCAGGTCTGTGGGGAAACACCAGCTGTATTGCTGTGCTGTAAGTGTGAGCTCTCAATCACAGATCGAGTGTGTTGTTTGAACAATGCTTGTGACTCAACCTAACACCACAATGCACCAGCACACATGGAATAAACTTGGATAAACTTGTAGTACACTTATAAGTATATAAATATATGGAGCAACCATGGCCTAAAGTTTAGAGAAGCAGCTTGGGAATCAAAAGGTTGTCTGTTTGATTCCCTGGACCAGCAGAAAAATGTGTGAGTGGAGGGAGTGAATGAACAGCACTTTCCCCTCCTTCTACTTTCATGGCTGAAGTGCCCTTGAGCAAGGCAACTAACCCCAAACTGCTCCCTGATTGCTGTCCACTGCTCTGAGTATGTGTGTGTGTTCACTGCTCACTTGTGATTGGTTAAATGCAGAGAAAAAAAATTCACTGTGTCTATGTGACTCTAAAAAATGAAAATAACTCACCTATGTTATGTAAGAGACTGTGAGAATGTTGTCAATTATTTCTGGCTTAACATTTTGTATGATTCCTGCGTGTTGGGCCTTTGCTTGAACGTTAACCCCTGACTTCCAATTTCTAGCCAACTTGAACTGGCTGTAAGGGATAATGGTGCAATGTTCGCAAACAGGAAACATTTGATATCCACAAAAGGCATCTACCGCCTGCTAATGTGCTTAGCTGTGTTATAAGATCAGGTTAAACTTAGCTATTAATGTTACAGCCGGAATTCATCCGGTAATATAAACGCAATGGGCACACAAGAGACACAAGAGAACCTTAACTCAAAGTAAGGACCAAATGCTGATCTTTTCCTAAATGCTGTTATTTAGTCCACTTTTAATGGAAACAAATACAGCCCCAATTCCAAAAAGTTGGGACACTGTGTAAAACATGTATAAAAACAGAAGTTGAAGATTTGCAAATCATGGAAATCCTATGTTTCATTGAAAATAGTACAAAGACAACATATCAAATGTTGAAACTGAGAAATTTTTATTGTTTTTTGAAAAATATATGCTCATTTTGAATTTGATGTCAGCAACACGTTTCAAAAAAGTTGTGACAGGGGCGTGTTTACCACTGTGTTGCATCACCTCTACTTTTAACAACACTCTGTAAATGTTTGGGAACTGAGGAGACCAACTGCTGTAGTTTTGAAAGAGAAATGTTGTCCCATTCTTGCCTGATATGCAATTTCAGTTGCTCAACAGTTCAGGGTCTCCTTTGTCATATTAAATGAGAGACCGGTGTGGACTGCAGGCCAGTTTAGCCGTTGAACTCTTTTACTACGTACTGTAGCTATGCAGTTTTAATATATACAGAAAGCAGTTTGCCATTGTCTTGCTGAAAGAAAGAAGGCCTTCCCTAAAAAAGATTTTGTCTGGATGGCAGCATATTGCTCTGAAACGTGTATATATCATTCAGCATTAATGATGCCTTCCCAGATGTACAAGCTACCCATGTCATGTGCACTAATGCCCCCTCATACCATCACAGATGCTGGCTTTTGAACTGTGCGCTGATAACAAGCCGGATGGTCCCTCTCCTCTTTAGCCTGGAGGACGTGGTGTCCATGATCTCTAAAAAGAATTTCTACTTTTGATTCGTCAGACCTCGGGACAATTTTCCACTTCGCCCCAGTCATAAAAGAGCTCGGGCCCAGAGAAGGTGGCGGTGTTTCTGGATATTGTTTATATCTGGTTTTAACTTGCATTTGTGGATGCAGTAATGAAGTGTTTTCACAGACGATGGTTTTCTGAAGTGTTCCTGAGCCCATACAGTGATTTCCACTACAGACACGTGTCTGCTTTTAATGCAGTGCCTCCGGAGGGCCTGAAGATCACAGGCATCTAGCGTCAGTTTTCAGCCTTGTTTCTTGCATACAGAGATTTCTCCAGATTCTCTGAATCTTTTAATGATATTATGGACCATAGATGATGTGATCCTCAAATTCTTTGCAATTTTACATTGAGGAACGTTATTCTTAAATTGTTGCACTGTTTGCCCACATAGTCTTTCACATAGCGATGAATTCCTCCCCATCTTTACTTCTGAGAGACTCCGCCTCTCTGGGATGCTTTTTTTATTCCCTAATCATGTTACTGACCTGTTGCTAATTAACCAAATTATATTTTGGGGGTTTTTTCCCCCGCATTACACAACTTTTTCAGTCTTTTGTTGCCCCTGTCCCAATTTTTCTGAAACGTGTTGCTGATATCAAATTCAAAATAAGCATATATTTTTCAAAAAAAAAATTCTCAGTTTCAGCATTGCATATGTTGTCTTTGGACTGTTTTCAATGAAATATAAGGTTTCCATGATTTGCAAATCTTCACATTCTGTTTTTATTTATATTTTACAGAGTGTCCCAACTTTTTGGAATTGGAGTTGTATATCCCTGTCTAGACATTTATTTATCATTTCAAACAAGAATATTTAAGTCGTACAACTTCGAGAAGCTGTATGAACCATGAAATAATCTGGCCAAATGCACTAATAGGTCAGATTTTGTATTAAAATGCCAAGAGAAAGTACCACCTGATAGTTTCAGCTGGGACCGATTTGAAAAAAAAATCATTTTCAAGTACTACATTAGAGGACATGAAGTCCAATTTTAAAAGACAAATTAGGCAAGGGTCAAGTAGCTGCAGCTGGAGGTCTTCTTTTCTTGTCATAGTCCAGATTAATGACACTAAAGTGCTACTTAAACAATCCTTCACCCAACTGAGCCGCATGAATGAACTCCCTTCTTTTACCAAAATAATCAACAGCTGCGTTTCAACAGCCTCCTCCTCAACTCAACACCCAAACAAGAGAACAGAGGGCACAACCCAGACCTTAGATTTAGAGGACCGTGACCTTATAGTGACACCATTTCTGCATTCCCAGAGAACAAGGAAGAGACAAGGCCAATGTTTGTGAAAACCAATAGAGACGTTTGTTTCTTGCTTGACAAAAGAGGTCATCTTCATATACTTTGCACTTTACGGTTAAAGAAAAATGGCTGAAAGTGTATTTTTAGTTCCATACCTCTCGGTTGTCTGCTACGATGATCAGTTCAACATATTTAGTGCTGCTCTGGGCTTGTCTCTTGTACTGCAGAGAGAGACAGAGAGAGTAAAGAAAAATAGAAGAAGAAGAAGTGAGAGGAGTTCGAGGTAAATGAATCAGCAAAGACTGAAAGTAAAATGCTGAGGTGAAAACGAGGTTGAGAAGCGAAGCGAAAAACAGACAAAATAAAAAAGAAATAAAGTGGCACACAGGTTCATCTCTAAAGGACCGATTTAACAAAATGCCAAAATACACGGCAGTTTTAAAAGGCTTTTCTTCAAAGCAAAAACACAAGTGCACTTTCTCTTTCCTTAAAACCAAAGAGTGTTCTGAAGCTTTTTTTTTTTAAATGATGTCTTTGTAAGGCCACCATTACGTCCTACCGCAATTATTTTGTAAGTGCTTCAGTACAAGGGCTCTTTAAAAACTTTATTTTCTTGGGTACTAATTATCCAAAGCAAGGTTTTTGCTGGATAGTATTTTTGATCTAACATAAGGATAGTGTATAATATAAGCAAGATGGAAACTACAAAGTTGCATTACATAATCAAAATCCCTCTCATGCCAGAATCTGGTCTTCCCAGGCAATCTCCTATCCCAGTACTAACCAACTCTTTAAGGGTGTGGCACTGGTCTCCATTTCAATAGCCCTCAGCCTCTCACCTTTCCAGCTAGGGTTACAGGTCCTCTGGTAGCCACGAGAGTTTAACTTCCCCATTCACATCTGTATTGCAGCATGCTTTGGTAGACATTAGTAGGTACCAATTTTATGATGGTCACGAATAGAACTTGCAATCTTCTGGTTAAGAGGCAGACACGCTAACCACTAGGCCAGCTCGCAGTATGCATGAGACAATGTCATCTGCTAAGTAATTTAATAAATTGCAAATCCTTGTGCGTGATTTTCTAACATTGTCTCAAACTAAGAAAGGCTGCAAAGATTAACGTTAAAGCTGATGTTCATCTGATGGTAAGCAGTTCCTCGTAGTTATATGAATGATTCTTACTGGCGACTAAACTTAGCATTAAGATAATAAAGATATGTGAATAGTATGAATCTCATTGGTATGGAGAGCATGGAGCCACTGCATCTGGATGCACAACAGCACATTTCACTCCAAATGGTTTCTCAAAATTTGGACAATATCGAAAAAGCAGTGTTTGATACTGAAGTTCGGTGCAGTTCCAACTTTACTATCATCACAAATGAAACTTGTAAATAGTCATGCTGTAGTCATGTGTTATTCACTCTTTGACAGCTGAAGTCAAATCAAAGACAATTATCTGTCCATTATCCATAGCTGCTTATCCTGTACAGGGTCGCAGGCAAGCTGGAGCCTATCCCAGCTGACTATGGGCGAGAGGCGGGGTACACCCTGGACAAGTCGCCAGATCATCACAGGGCTGACACATAGCCCATGTTTACATTAGATCGTATCAGCGGATCATCAGATTAACGTTTTCAAAACGATTAGTGTGCACACAGCAACACCAATACACGATTTGTGTGCACACAGCAACACCAATACACGGATACGCTCGGCTCTGCAGGCATCCTGTGCTCCAAATCACTCCGCCCTGAACAGCGAGTGTCCTCTGGAGGGTGCGCACTCCAGCCCTGCGCAGCTCACAGAGCGCGCGAGTGAAGTGCACAAGCTGTGATTCGGGACTGAGCCGCTGTGTGTGTGATCCCAGCGCATATCACTTACCACTTGTAAGTGGAAGGATGGCAAGCCTAAAGACAATCATAACTACACAATGGGCAGTATTTGCATCAGTATTTGCAGTATTTTCATATTTTTATACTCTTTAATGAAAGGTGATACAAGGCGGAAGTCCGCGCCGTTTTTCAGCAGTCGCGTCACATGACCAACGCCAGCGAATCAGGAAGGTGGATGTCACAGTGACGTTGTCCAATGACGACGCCAGCTACAGCTCAGCACAGCGTATCCGCGTATTCTCAATGTTTACACAGCACCGGAGCTGACACGATCTGGATTGAATACGTGGACCCTGGCGGATTCCCGTTTCCCGGCGTTTCCAGGCGGTTTAATGTAAACGGACAGTGCATCCGCGAAGAAAACGAGACAGATACGTTCTAATGTAAACTTGGCCATAGAGACAAACAACCATTCGCACCTACGGTCAATTTAGAGTCACCAGTTAACCTAACCTGCATGTCTTTGGACTGTGGGGAAAACTGGAGCACCCGGAGGAAACCCACGCGGACAACATGCAAACTCCACACAGAAAGGCCCTCGCCGGCCACTGGGCTCGAACCCAGAACCTTCTTGCTATGAGGCGACAGTGCTAACTGCTATACCACCGTGCCACCCCGTCAAGCAAATCTCTGATTTATATTACATTAGAAGCATTTAGCAGACGCTTTTATCCAGAGGGAATGAAACATCCCCAGAACAGCCTGGGGAGCAGTTGGGGGTTAGATGCCTTGCTCTGGACACTTACAGTAATGCTTTTATGGCTGAGGACTTCAGTTGACTTGTTAACTTTAGGACTGCAGTTGTCATGAACAGTTTTGCACTCAAGTTTCCATCAATGAACAGTTTATAACATCAACAAAACAGACTTCATATGAAAACTATAATGAATTTCCTGGTTTCACAGTTATACTTCGAGACTATATAGGACACTGTTATAGTAGCAAGTTGTTTATAATCACGTTGTTCGTTATCACCCAAATGAGGATGGGTTCCCTTTTGAGTCTGGTTCTTCTCAAGGTTCCTTCCTCATGTCGTTGCTGCAGGCTTGCTCATTGGGGATAGATTAGGAATAAAATTCTCTCATGTTTAAAGTCTTGAAATTTCTGTAAAGCTGCTTTGCAACAATGTCTATTGTTAAAAGTGCTATAAAAATAAACTTGACCTGACTCAAGGGCACTTCAGCCATTCCTGCTGGTCCAAGGAATTAAACTGGCAACCTTTTGGTCCCAAAGCTGCATCACTAACCTTTAAGCCATGGCCTTCCCGCATGCTAGTTTTCATCAGCAAGACATAACTCAGAAGCTAACTAGTTTTGTTGCTTAAAGAGATATCTGTTCTAACTTGCGATTTCGACATGTTGCTGAGAGTCATCACCATATCGACAGGTTGCCAGATTGATATTATTAAAATTTGGGCAAATTACTAATAACGTTTAAGTCCTTTCTATGCCAGCACCTGGTCATCCCAGGCAGTCTCCCATCCCAGTACTAACCAGGCCCTTAAGGGGCATCAAGTGGCATCAATCTCCATTTCTCTAGCCTTTAGCTTCTCACCTATTACATACTGTAGCTAGGGTTACAGTGTTGGAGCTAGTCCTCTGGTAACCACAAGAGTTTGACTCCGTACTCACATTTGTATTGCGGTGTGCCTCACCAGATGGCAGTAGGTACCATTTTTATGATGGTCTTTGGTATGACCCGACTGCTAGTAGAGCTCACCATCTCCCGGTCAAGAAGTGGACACACTAAATATTAGGCCAATTTGTGCTTCTAATAACATTTAGACTGTAGAAATTTCCTTTGTTGCTTGAGTTTTTATCGGAAATCTGCAACAGTTCAGATTGCTTTGAGAGCTGCTTTACGCTGGATGAGATATTTAAATCACTACTTGACTGAGATATATCAGAAATTATTCTATCCACATTCACTGGATATGAGCGATCATGCGCTCTGATTGGCTCCTCTACTACTAGGCTATCAGCTCATATACCATGAGTAGAGAAAAACAAAATGGCGGCGTGTGTTACTGAACCAACTGAGGAGAAAATAAAAACTATTCGAAAACAAATCCCCAAAAAATATTTCAAAAAGCAACAAAATATGGAATAAAAGTATTTGATGGTAAGAATGCATTTTATTTTTCAAGAATTATTATTATCATCATCGCATTTTTCATAAATTACGACTGCCATTTCACTGGTTTGTTTACATTTTAAGCGAAAATGATTTTGTCGGACATTTTGCATAAAGTTTTTATTTATCAAATTTGCAAAGAATTAAAATAAAAATGCTCTGTTTCTCAAAATCCAGTGAATGTGGATGGAATAAAACAGTTATTCCACTCAATCTCGTTGTACACGGCTTATAGCCGACTCGGTGCTACGCGCCTTGTCGGCTCTCAGCTCATGTATAACTCGATTTTGTAGGATAAATGTTTAAATATCTGGCAACCCTGGCTATTGCATTGCCAGTGTAAGCAATCATGCTGCAAAGCAGCCAATCACAGAAGAGCTCATCATTATGTTGATAACCTCATCAAAAAAGGGAATACAATGTGTTTCAGTCTCAAGCCAAATCATCAGGTTGTAAATGTGAGGGAAGCTATGGACTAATGGTTAGAGAAGCAGCTTTGGGCTCAGCAGGTTGCTGGCTTGATTCCCTCGACCAGCAGGAATGGCTGAAGTGCCCTTAAGCAAATGCACCTAACCCCCAACTGCTGTTCTGGATAAGAGCGTCTGCTAAATGCCTGTAATGTAAAACTGAATCTGTTTTTTTTTTTTTTTTGCCCCAAAGTAATTCACATATTTTCTGTTTAGACATAAGACAAAATTTAAAATATTGAATAACTGCATTCTACGGCACCTTGATGAGTGTTTTCAGTGCCTGATCTCTTTCATGGACATAACATTATGTGTACATGAGCGGTATCCTTCACAACGAGAGCGACTGTGGTTGCTGCTCTTAAAGTGCATATCACGGGTAAATTCAGGAGCAAGATCAATGTAATTCTCCTATTTTATATTAAACTTTGGTCAAATATCTGTAACATTCTGCATTCTCTGCAATTTTTTTTATCTTGCACAATACCAGAAAAATTCAGTTGAAATCAAGCCATTTGAGGCGAATTGGTCCGCCTCTGAAAAAGCTTGGCGTTTAGATTTCCCGGCAAACATTGATTTTCGTGACGTCGCATGCGGGACGCCTCCTTCTGAATCCTACGTCAGCGCTGGTTTGTTTATGAGAAAACGACCTGGTGGTTTTCTGCAAATTTCTTCAACGTTATTGCGTAATTATTAAAATGGTTAACAGCTGTATCGTAGGACGGTGTAGCAACACCAATCATGATGGGATTAGTACTCATCATTTCCCAAAAGACCGGACAATGAGAGAGAAATGGGAGCGCTTGGTCTACACAGGCTGTGCACTGAAACCGTGCAAAGCTTGCGCAGCCTGCTGGCGCTTCCGCAGGTAACGTCACGAATCTGGCTCCAGACTCCCTTGGGATTTTTCCAGATGTGTTTTGTTATTTTATTTTTTTCTGCTGTAGACAGATGGCCTTGTGCAAAATTACCCTTCTGGATGAGTGTGTAAAGGGACATGCTTTCATATAAAAAAAAAAAAACATAAAATTGGTCCAGAATATTGGTCCAGAAAACTGTGCATTTCACCAAAACCATTGGTGCAAGACAGAACCTGACACAGAAAATGTTCCAGAGCCGTGACATGATCTGCGAAATAGCGATCAAAACAAAAAGTTGCATTAGTACAGTGGCTGGGACGTGCAAAATAAAATGTAATAGTTTTATAAAATGTGAAAGACTTTTAGGTGGCACGGTGGTGTAGTGGTTAGCGCTGTCGCCTCACAGCAAGAAGGTCCTGGGCTTGAGCCCCGGGGCTGGCGAGGGCCTTTCTGTGCGGAGTTTGCATGTTGTCCGTGTGGGTTTCCTCCGGGTGCTCCGGTTTCCCCCACAGTCCAAAGACATGCAGGTTAGGTTAACTGGTGACTCTAAAGTGAGTGTGAATGGTTGTCTGTGTCTATGTGTCAGCCCTGTGATGACCTGGTGACTTGTCCAGGGTGTACCCCACCTTTTGCCTGTAGTCAGCTGGGATGGGCTCCGGCTTGCCTGTGACCCTGTAGAAGGATGAAGCGGCTAGAGATGATGAGATGAAAGACTTTTACACTTTATGAAACAAAATTACATTAGCAAAACACTTTTACCGAGGACAAAACAAATTTACATCTTAGAAAACAAATTGCCAAGACGTGAAACACTTTCACGAGCGCTGAGACAAATTTACAAGTGGCGGAACACTTTTACCAGTCCCGAAACAAACTTACAAATGAAAATCTTCATGGAAGGGAAATGTACCAAATGCCGCAAGCAACCTGGAAGTACGGTGGCCAGGAAGTGATGGAGTGAGTGGTCAATTCATGTTCCCTGTATCTGAAATCACTCACTACTCACTATATAGTCCTCTATATACAGGGTGTCCCAAAAAAATGTACTCACATTTTCCAAATAGATGGATTGGGCAAAGAGGTAGTGTTGAATTCCCTGTGTGTTCCCCAGACCTCACTCCAATGGACTTCTTTTTATGGGGATATCTTAAAGATAAGGTTTACGGCTCAAAACCAGCAACAGTTGATGAGATAAAAGAGGAAATTGAAAGACAATGTCTTGCAGTTCCAGATGAAATGATTCGTAATGCTGTTGAATCTATTGGTCCGCGATATTGGCTGTGGTTGGAACGCTGGTGGTTGTCAGTTTGAACATTTGTAAACATGCATTTATGCATTAATCTTGTTTCTAAGTCAATAAACAATGCATTTATTGTAATTTAAAGAGTGACCAAGTGCCAAATGCCGCAAATGCCGCAAGCAATCTGGAAGTACGGTGGCCAGGAAGTGATAGAGTGAGCAGTCAATTCATGTTCCCTGTGTCCGAAATCACTCACTACTCATTATATAGTCCTCTATATACAGGGTGTCCCAAAAAAATGTACTCACATTTTCCAAATAAGCCTCGGTCACAACCGGCCATACGTGCTCCTATGGCCAGTCTACGTGCAAAAAATGCAAGAAACGCACGGAGGGCGCGCGTATGACATGCTGATTTTCGAGCTGTAGACCGGCCGCAGAGGTTCTTTGTCATGTCAAACAAACTCTACGGGCGCTTACGTTTTTTCAGGTTGCAAGACAAACTTACAGCCAACGTGCATCTTTCTCCATGAACAAAAAAAACGCAGCGATTTGGGAAACGCCAAAAATCGCACGGCCAAAAAATTGTACGTCCGGTTGTGACCTAGGCTATAGATGGATTGGGCAAAGAGGTAGTGTTGAATTCCCTGTGCGTTCCCCAGACCTCACCCCAATGGACTTCTTTTTATGGGGATATCTTAAAGATAAGGTTTACGGCTCAAAACCAGCAACAGTTGATGAGATCTCATCTCATCTCATTATCTCTAGCCACTTTATCCTTCTACAGGGTCGCAGGCAAGCTGGAGCCTATCCCAGCTGACTACGGGCGAAAGGTAGGGTACACCCTGGACAAGTCGCCAGGTCATCACAGGGCTGACACATAGACACAGACAACCATTCACACTCACATTCACACCTACGGTCAATTTAGAGTCACCAGTTAACCTAACCTGCATGTCTTTGGACTGTGGGGGAAACCGGAGCACCCGGAGGAAACCCACGCGGACACGGGGAGAACATGCAAACTCCACACAGAAAGGCCCTCGCCGGCCACGGGGCTCAAACCCGGACCTTCTTGCTGTGAGGCGACAGCGCTAACCACTACACCACCGTGCCGCCAGTTGATGAGATAAAAGAGGAAATTGAAAGACAATGTCTTGCAGTTCCAGATGAAATGATTCGTAACGCTGTTGAATCTACTGGTCCGCGATATTGGCTGTGGTTGGAACGCTGGTGGTTGTCAGTTTGAACATTTGTAAACATGCATTTATGCATTAATCTTGTTTCTAAGTCAATAAACAATGCATTTATTGTAATTTAAAGAGTGAGTAAATTTTTTTGGGACACCCTGTAGAATTCCCTATATAGTGAGTAGGGAGTAGTGAATGAGTGAGTGATTTCGGACACAGCCATTGTCTTGTTCCCTATGCACTTGGTCCTTCTGTTTGGTTCGTGTCCTTTAAAAATTCTAGAGACCGTCCACACGAACTACGTTAAGCGATTCATGTGTTTTCCACAAAAGGGGCAAAACACCATTTGGTCACAGTCGACGTTCCGTCACCATAAACTCATTAGAAGACAACACGAATTGACTGCTCACTCTGTCACTTCCGGGTCGCTTGCGGCATTTTGTACATTCCCCTTCCGTGAAGATTTTTGTTTGTAAATTTGTTTCAGGACTGGTAAAAAAGTGTTCCGCCACTTGTAAATTTGTCTCAGCGCGAGTAAATGTGTTTTACATCTTGTCAGTTTGTTTTCTAAGATGTAAATTTGTTTTGTCCTCGGTAAAAGTGTTTTGCTAATGTAATTTTGTTTTATAAAACGTAAAAGTGTTTCATATTTTGTGATTTTGTTTTGCCCTTCCCGGCCACCATACATTAGGCATGCTTAAGAGGAAATGTCTTCATCGTGTGTCAAAGCATATTAGCATAATATCTGATGTCAAGAGCAAACTGTAGAGAGCAGACAGAAAACTGCCTGATTTGATCCCTGATCGAGTGAAGGAATTCTTGCCATTTCATCCCTATGGAATTCATTTATTCAAGATCTCAATCTATTATATATTAAAGTTACGATAAGTGTCACTTAAAGGAGAACTGAAGGCAAATTTTTCATTATCAAAATTCTATTTCTCATTTTATTAAATACAGGAATGCGTTTTGATCGCTATTTTGTCGCTGCTATAGCAAGTTAGGAGTGTTTGAAATATGCTCTGTAATATATCAGTCCATATGTCAAAGCGATGGCTGTAAACGAGATTTGTTGAGACCTGTGCGAGACATCATAGGACGGAAGTAAAACGTACAGCGGAAATCAAAGCGACCAACATCTGCCAACGCTGTCAAAAGACGCGTGCGCCGTCTTTCGAATGCTGATCAAGTCGGAAGTTTTGTTTGTTTTGATAGCAATCAGGAAAGTTTGAAAAAAGTAGGCAGTAATCGTCATTTAAACTCGTTTTTGTGCAATTTTTTGTTTGGAGAACAGTTTTCAAAATGGCGGCACTGACACCTGGCTAACCCTTCACGTTTCGAAGTCTCGCACAAGTCTCATGAAGATCGCGCGGATAAGCGACACCTGCCGTGGACCAAACGAACTAAATTCAACACGGCTAAAAACCGAACAGGCCGATAAGTATAATATTTAATTGCAATTAGTTGCCAATACAGGGCGGCACGGTGGTGTAGTGGTTAGCGCTGTCGCCTCACAGCAAGAAGGTCCGGGTTCAAGCCCCATGGCCGGCGAGGGCCTTTCTGTGCGGAGTTTGCATGTTCTCCCCGTGTCCGCGTGGGTTTCCTCCGGGTGCTCCGGTTTCCCCCACAGTCCAAAGACATGCAGGTTAGGTTAACTGGTGACTCTAAATTGACCGTAGGTGTGAATGTGAGTGTGAATGGTTGTCTGTGCCTATGTGTCAGCCCTGTGATGACCTGGCGACTTGTCCAGGGTGTACCCCGCCTTTCGCCCGTAGTCAGCTGGGATAGGCTCCAGCTTGCCTGCGACCCTGTAGAACAGGATAAAGCAGCTAGAGATAATGAGATGAGAATGAGATGAGTTGCCAATACGAGTCACGATATAAGGTTACTAAAACCGAAAACGTAATTGAATAACACGTTAATTAAGAAATAAAGCAAGTTTAAAAATGACTTCAGTTCCCCTTTAAGTGCTTAGGCCAACCACGAGTTGGCCTAGTGGTTAGCATGTCTGCCTCTTGATTGGGAGATCGTGAGTTCTACTCATGGTCGGGTCATACCAAAGCCTATCATAAAAAAAAGGTACCTACTGCCGTCTGGCAAGGCACGCTGCAATACAGATGCGAGTGGGGAGTCAAACTCATGTGGTTACCAGAGGACTAGCCCCCCACTATAACCCTAGCTATGTAATAGGTGAGAGGCCGAGGGCTACAGAAACGGAGATTGGCGCCACATGGTGTGAGAAGGATTTTGATAAAAAACGGATAGGCCGATAAGTATAATATTTAATTGCAATTAGTTGCCAATACGAGTCACGATATAAGGTTACTAAAACCAAAAACGTAATTGAATAACACGTTAATTAAGAAATAAAGCAAGTTTAAAAATGACTTCAGTTCTCCTTTAATGACATACAATATGCTGATCTTGAGCTTCTATTGCAAAATAATGTTGATGATAATATTGCTCACTATACCTGAGTCAAACAAATGCTGAATGCATTTCATGTATGATGTGTATATTTGCCTAAAAAAAAAAGTACCCATGGTGGAAGAATATATTCCATGCTTTAGGAAAGAAGTGATGAAAGAAGACACACAAATCACTCTATACAGAATAAGGACGCTTGGATTGATCATTGTTCTGACTGCAAGGCTTTTGGCAGGAAATTCACCATTGTTTAAAGCGATTAACCAAGAAATTTTGAAATTACGTGGTTATGAAATGTCATCGTTATACATTAATAAAAACAGATGTTCTCGATGAAAAAAATTAAGTGGGCTTTAGCTTAAAAAAACATGTTAAAGTTGTAACATCAGTCCGTTGGGCCATTTCCCTGGGTGAGGCCAGACTGGATTAGCCAGATACATGGATGTATTAGGAGATGAAAATGAGCGTGGCAATGCTAGGATTCTGCACGTCTTCCTTATTCCGTCCTGGATCCGTTATTGCGTGCAGCCAAAGCTATTATCACCGTCCATTTTTTCAAGCATTATTTTGTCTGTGTATTAGATTTTAAGTAGTTTGTGAAGGAGGTGTCTTCATCAATATCTTCTCAAAGATGGATAAATGCACCAGGACTGTCATGGCATCATGGCTATCCTTTGAAGGAACCAAGACGTTTGGCCGAGTGGCTTCACCAAGTAAAGCGAGAAACGTTTACTCCTGGAAAAAGCAGCAGCAAATTGTGCAGTGAGCATTTTGCAGAAGATTGTGGATTTGTGGAGGACTCGTGTGAAAAAAAAAAATCACTGGGAAGATGTGAGACACGAGGCAGAAACGACAACTGAAGCCAGACACGATCTTGACTTTATTTCACCACAAAACGCCAACACCCACAGCACACCGTGTCATGCATCAAACGGATGGAAGATAAGCAGGTAAATATATATTTTTTCCATCAACGGGCAATAAACTAGCCACTACTTTATTTTGATTCCTTTTCTAATCCTGCATAACTGTAATTTTTGTAAAGAAATGCAAACAAATTGACCGAGACCATAATACGCTTGACCATAATATTATACTATAGTCTCATACAGGGGCGGCACGGTGGTGTAGTGGTTAGCGCTGTTGCCTCACAGCAAGAAGGTCCGGGTTCGAGCCCCGTGGCCGGCGAGGGCCTTTCTGTGCGGAGTTTGCATGTTCTCCCCGTGTCCGCGTGGGTTTCCTCCGGGTGCTCCGGTTTCCCCCACAGTCCAAAGACATGCAGGTTAGGTTAACTGGTGACTCTAAATTGACCGTAGGTGTGAATGTGAGTGTGAATGGTTGTCTGTGTCTATGTGTCAGCCCTGTGATGACCTGGCGACTTGTCCAGGGTGTACCCCGCCTTTCACCCGTAGTCAGCTGGGATAGGCTCCAGCTTGCCTGCGACCCTGTAGAACAGGATAAAGCGGCTAGAGATAATGAGATGAGATGAGATGAGTCTCGTACAGCATGCACTTGTACACCTCCGCTGTGCTCACGGAAAATAACATCACGCATGATGGAGTTATGGCGGCCTCCCTGACAAACAATAGTCCCGTCTATTTTCATCACTTTCGTGGTTATATCGTTAAGAACAAATTCAACATGCAGCTTTTTTTTATAAAGGACAGAGACAAAGACTGACTTTTAGCTCAGTTTGTTTATTTGCGAGATATTTACTTTAAATTGTAAAAGATGATCACTGACACTGCTTTAAATTTAAAACTAGACGGCCTTTCGATTTCAGAAAATCGGTAAAATTTAGTTCCTTCTGAAATTTGGTCGTTGTGATATATGTTTATTTCTGTAATATCTAAAAAATATCAGGCCATTCTGTAGCTGGAAGTTCTTTAATTTGAGGGTATTAAAGCAAATAATGTGCATGAAATCGCTCGCTTCGCGCAGTCAAGCAGACAGAGGAAGTCCGTGTGTGTGTGCGCATGCGCAGGTTTACCTTTGAGCGTGCACTGACCGTTCCATCATTCTGTCGCTAAACGAACAGCTGATCACACCGAGGTGCTCGCTGAGCGCCGATATTTATTAGTTTGGTCCTGCGTTTCCTTTCCTTCGTATATAACATAACGTCTTTTCTTCTCGCTTTCTTTCCGTTAGTGTAGTCGGTCTTTCACGTTTCATTCGCACACTCACGTCCTCCATTTTCTCTCCTGTTTCAAATTTGTATCCCACAATGCCTTGCGCGAACGGGGAAAGCCCACCACGTCATGCATGACGCAGTATCTTGAATTGGGTCATGGTGAAGCAGGAAAAAATAGTGGAGAATTTAGGGCCATGTGACCCTAAATTCATGAATTGTTCTTTTTTTTTTAATAATATAATTGGAAGTCTGTGATTCGAATTCAGTAGCTTTTACACTAAACAAAAGTAACTGGGTGTCGGGGAAAATTCTTTTTATGACCTACACTTGAAAAATCTGAAAGGCAGTCTAGCTTTAATTGTTATACAAATCTATGTTATAAAGAGTCATCATCATGCTTTCATGTTGTTGTCCAGTGTTAAAGTATATAATGCCATGGTACATTTCCTTGCTCCTGGTTAGCTCACCCTGCTGCCATGCGAGCTGAAGAAGCTCCGTGTTGTGTCCGAGAGTCCTGCAGTGTCGGAGATGTTGTGTCCGTGTCCACATGTGCCCTGCTTCAGGGTGAGATGTTCTCCTCTAAAGATATGATGTAGAGTGCTGTTGGGCTTCTGTGCTGGCTCCAGAACTAGCACTTGATCTTTCAGCGTGATCAGGCCTCTGTGAAATGAGAAAGAATGAAAGAAAGGTTGACACTGTAGTGACTGAAGGAACCTGTATTCACAGAGAAGTGTAAAGTCATATAATGGAGTGGTTGAAGTGTAAATAGCGCACGCTATTCTTCAGGGAAGTGCCCTTTCAGCTTTCCCACAGTCTGGAAACTGGGTTATTTCAACATCCAAGCCGCTGCCGGTGAACACAGCAGCAATTTTGGGGATATTTTTATTGAAACAACTGTATTGAAACAACTTTCAGGTCCAATTCTAATGTTTTAGTGGTTATGGGATTCTCTTCAACAAGCTTTTCTCACACTTTACAGTCGCACGTTGATTTAAAGTGACGTGCTCGTCCGTAGAGGAAGGGCCAGACTCGACGCTTTCTTAATAAACCCATAGTGCACTCGAAACCACATAAACACTCCTGTAAGCCACACACACCAACCAACACTGCCAACCAAAATCAACACTAATTTGTTTTGGCTCAAGTGCCAAGAAACTCAGATCTTGTCAGGAGAACAATGTGTGGCTTGAGACAGGTTTTGAGGGAGAGAGGCTGGATCCCGTTCGCAGGATAATGTTCCTGATGCTATCAAGCAGAATTATGATGGTAATAATTCTACAGCAACATGCTACAGCGTGCGCGTGTGTGTGTGTGTGAATATGTGTATCACTGGAATATTTGTTTTTCCAAATCTAACTTATTTATATGAGGATCTTTCCTGATGATATGACCCCTGGATGAATTCCACATCATTCGTTTTAGTCTTCAGACAGCTGCCTCTGGGTTATGTGGGTTTTTTTTTTGGAAGCTACATTTCATACATTCATACCATCACGCACCAGCATCACAGGATAATATCAAGTTCTATCTAGAAGCTTAATGAACATCACTCATTCAGGTCGCTATGGTGACTCACCTGAGTCCTGTGCAGGTACTGAGGATGACATCGGAGTACGGATAGCCCTTCACCTCTCCATGGTAGTAACAGTTCACCTGAAAAAGTACAGATTATATCAATACAATTAGACGAAAGATGTCTGACTCTGAAATGCATGTGTGTGTCTTTAGTAGGTGTTAAAACTTGATGTTTCACTTTGCTTCCAAAACTTTGCTAACGCACTAATTAATGCAGTACGTACAGTGGATATAAAAAGTCTACACGCCCCATTAAAATGATAGGTTTTTCTGATGTAAAAAAATAAATCAATAAAATGAGACCATGATAAATAATTTGAAAACTTTTCCAACCTTTAATGTGACCTATAACCTGTACAATTCAATTCAAAAACAAACAAATCTGATTGGGGGGAAAACAAAAAAAAAAAAATGTACAATAAGCTGGTTGCATAAGTGTGCACACCCTTAAACTAATACTTTGTTGAAGCACCTTTTGATTTAATTACAGCATTCAGTCTTTTTGGGTCGGAGTCGATCAGCCTGACACATCTAGACTTGGCAATATTTGCCCACTCTTCCTTGCAAAAGCGCTCCAAATCTGTCAGATTGCGAGGGCATCTCTTGTGCACAGCCCTCTTCAGGTCACCCTACAGATTTTCAATTGGATTTAGGTCTGGGCTCTGGCTGGGCCGTTCCAAAACTTTAATTTTCTTCTGGTGAAGCCATTCTTTTTTTAATTTTGATGTATGCTTGGGGTCATTGTTGTGCTGAAAGATGAAATTCGTCTTCATCTTCAGCTTTCTAGCAGACACCTGAAGGTTTTGGGCCAAAGTTTACTGGTATTTAGAACTGTTCATAATTCCCTCCACCTTGACTTGAGCCCCTGTTCCAGCTGAAGAAAAACAACCCCAAAACATGATGCTGCCACCACCATGCTTCACCGTGGGTATGGGGTTCTTTTGGTGATGCTCAGTGTTGTTTTTGTGCCAAACATACCTTTTGGAATTGTGGCCAAAAAGTTCAATCTTGGTTTCATCAGACCATAACACATTTTCCCACATGCTTTTGGGAGAGTTGACATATTTTTTTTTCTTCCAAAATTTAGCTGGGCCTGGATGTTTTTCTTTGACCCTACCCCATAGTCCAGACATATGGAGAATACAGGAGATTGTTGTCACATGTAGTACACAGCCAGTACTTGCCAGAAATCCCTGCAGCTCCTTCAGTGTCGCTGTAGGCCTCTCGGCAGCCTCCCTGACCAGTTTTCGTCTTGTCTTTTCATCAGTTTTGGACGGACATCCAGTTCTCGGTAACATCACTGTTGTCCCATATTTTCTCCACTTCTTGATGATGGTCTTCACTGTGCTCCATGGTATACAGTATCTAATGCCGTGGAAATGTTTTTGCACCCTTCTCCTGACCGATACCTTTCAACAATGAGATCCCTCTGATGCTTTGTAAGCTCTCTGTGAACCCTGGCTTTTGCTGGAGGATGCAACTGAGTAAATGTCTGAACTTTATTTGGGGTTAATCAGAGTCATTTTAATTGATGGCAGGTGTGAACCCAAAAAGACTGAATGCTGTAACTAAATCAAAAGGTGTGTCAACAAAGTATTAGTTTAAGGGTGTGCACACTTACGCAACCAGCTTATTGTACGTTTTTTATTTTTTATGTTTTTCCCCCTAACAGATTTTTGTTTTTCAATTGAATTATACAGGTTATAGGTCACATTAAGGGTTGGAAAAAAGTTTTCAAATTATTTATCATGGTCTCATTTTTTACATCAGAAAAACCTCTCATTTTAACAGGGTGTGTACACTTTTTATATCCACTGCATATTTCCTGAGGGAGTTTATGCACCACAGTCAACCTCAAACATTATTATCCTTTAAAGGGATATTTATTATTTTATACATTCGTTTACTTAAAGGGAACCTCCAGCGGATTTATTCTCAAACTTATTTTAAGTAAAAGTAGTCGCAGGTTTCAAAGCGCACTGCATTTTCTCTGTGGAAATGCACTCGAGTTCCAGCTTGTGTTTTCTTTTTATATGCTACACAATGAGGCATACTTATTTAAAAACTGATAAATTCGGTAAAAAACTTGTAAAACTCGCAAAACTACAATATAAACAGAGAATATACACAGCTGAGTTGCTCTGAGCGACCACTATCTGACATCATCACATACATCACTACTACAGGAAGCCCATCTGACATTCTAAAGAAAATTCATTTTTCTCAAACTCTACTTGGTCTCTGAAAATTAAAGTTTGATTTTTTAAATCTGCAACTAATTTATAAAGCTGTACTGCCTTGCAGATTTTTCAAGTGTAGGTCATAAAAAGAATTTTCCCCGACACCCAGTTATTTTTATTTAGTGGACCGAAAGCTACTGAACTCGAATCACAGACTTCCAATTTTATTAGTTTTTTTTTTTAAAGAACAATTAATGAATTTAAGGCCACGTAGCTCTAAATTCTCCGCTATTTTTTTCCTGCTTCACCATGATGCAATACAAGATACTACGTCATGCATGACGTGGTGGGCTTTCCTTGTTCACGCAAGGCATTGTGGGATACAAATTTGAAACAGGAGAGAAAAATAGAGGACATGAGTGTGCGAATGAAACGTGAAAGACCGACTACAATAATGGAACGTGAGAAGAAAAGACGTTATGTTATATACGAAGGAAAGGAAACGCAGGACCAAACTAATCAATATTGGCGCTCAGCGAGCACCTCGGTGTGATCATTCTGTCGTTAAACGAACAGCTGATGGAACCGTCAGTGCACACTCAAAGGTAAACCTGCACATACGCATACACACGGACTTCCTCTGTCTGCTTGACTGCACGAAGCGAGCGATTTCATGCACATTATTTGCTTTAATCCCCTCAAATTAAATAACTTCCCAGCCACAGAATGGCCTGATTTTTTTAGATATTACAGAAATAAACATATATCACAATGACCACATTTCAGAAGGAACTAAATTTCACTGATTTTATGAAATTGAAAGGCTGTGTAGCTTTAAGTAAATGAATGTATAAAATAAATATCAGCAGTGATGCACCTGACAATTCATCACTAAATCCTGTTTTGTATCATCTCTCAAAAACATATTTAGCAAAATGATTGGCATCGCAAACAAATTGTCCCAACAATTTTTTTTTCCAGCTGCTTGTCAGTTCTCAAACTGTTATTGCATGGGGTACTAATAATAATTGGTGGAAGTGACCTGGTGGCTTAGCAGGCCATGTTGTCACCTTATAGCTCCATGGTTCCTGGTTCAAATGATCAGCATCCCAAACAAATGTTAAAAGTCTCAATGGTCATGACTCAGATTCTTCAAGTCAGCCAATTCAGCTGATCATGTTTATATACATTTTAATTTAATGCAACTATATTTAAACATTCAAATTTGTACTAGTTTATATGGATTTACAACTAACCCATTCATCTATTATTTCGGGTGCTATGGTTGCATAGTGGTTCGCACTGTCACCTCACAGCAAGAGGGTTCTGGGTTCAAGCCCAATTTCTGACGGGGGCCTTTCTGTGTGGAGTTTGCATGTTCTCCCCGTGGGGGTCCTCCAGTTTTCTCCGCAGTTCAAAGACATGTGGTTAGGCGGCCTGGGGCTGAAGTGCCCTTGAGCAAGGCATCTAACCTTCAACTGCTCCCCGGGTGTTGTAGCATAGCTGCCCAGTGCTGTGTGTTCACTGCTTCAGATGGGTTAAATGCAGAGGAGGGATTTCACTGTGCTTAAGTGAACGCATGATAAAGTGTTCTTGTATTAGTTTAAGCCTAAACCTAAATTTTCAAGTCTGGAAAAGATATAACGCATCTAATTTCCATCCATCCATTATCCGTAACCACTTATCCTGTGCAGGGTCGTGGCCAAGCTGGAGCCTATCCCAGCTGACTATGGGCGAGAGTCGGGATACACCCTGGACAAGTCGCAGGGCTAACACATCGAGACAAACAACCATTCACACTCACGGTGAATTTAGAGCCACCAATTCGCCTAACCTGCATGTCTTTGGACTGTGGGGGAAACTGGAGCATGCAGACACAGGAAGAACATGCAAACTCCACACAAAAAGGCCACCTCAGCCACCGGGCTCGAACCCAGAACCTTCTTGCTGTGAGGCAACAGTGCAAGCCACTACACCACCGTGCCGCCACACCTAATTTCACTTAAAATAATTACCTTTAAAAACCTGAGTACATTTGAAACTACTACTACTTCTTCTTATAAGGTTTCTCTGGATTAAAAATGGATGGAAAGAATTTTAAGATATTTATTGCTGTCATTAGCGAAGTGAAATTTTGATAACTGTGCATTTAACAAGTAATCTTCACCATATGGAAAATCTTAGAGAAAAGCTCAAAATGTCACCCTGTGTAACGCAAGTCGTTTTCCTGACGGGTGCCAATAATTCTGGAGTTGATTGCACTCATGACAACCATCGATCAAAGTACAGAAGAGAACAGTATCAGGGAAGAAAAATTAAATGACAGGGAGAAAGAGACACATAGGTATAACAAAACAACATATTTCATCACAAACCTGGTTTGTTTCATTCAGAAGGGAGGAATTGTGTGGTTTGGAATGAAAACCTGGGGTTTCTATTCTGGCACTGAGCTCTGGCCCATTTACCCAAATACACAGTACAACACAATGCAGACGCTCACACTCCCTCTGTCTGTACTTCAATCTGCTTGCAGGCTTTCAAAAGGAAATACGATGCTTTTAAAGAGCCAGCAAATGCAGTGTGCTCGTTTCAGTCTTGTTCTATCATCCACAGGAGGTTTCAGATCCACAGATCATTATTTCTGAGGCTGAGGCTCAGTCCCACTCTCACGCCCCGGCATGTCTCTCTGCTCGACCTGTAATTTGTCTGCTTGTCGCTCTGGTCTGCATGAGCTGACACGGACGACAGCCCTGACTCGTCATGTTCACCGGAGCCTTATTTCCTGTTTGCCCGGAGGTAAAAAAAAAAAGCTCTTTGCAGTAAATTTGAAACATGCAGCAGCAGACAGGATCAAGCAGGGGGTCGGATTAAGCACATGCTTCCTGATGTCACGAACGTGTGGATGTCATATGATGCCATCCGAGTAATAAAAAAGAAACACTCCTCCAGGTGGTATGAATTCAGCATCCACAGACTATTTTAAATGGTTCAGATGGAGCACATGGCTGCTATATAGGTAAATATTACATATGCTGTCATCGAGGTCCAAGGCTAAGTCGCAAGTATCAATTGCAGGTTAATTTCTTTCACCACTTAAAGCTACACTGCCTTTCCGATTTTTCAAGTGTAGGTCGTAAAAAGAATTTTCCCCGACACCCAATTATTTCTGTCTAGTGGATCAAATTCAAATCTACTGAATTTGAATCACAGACTTCCAATTTTATTCATTTTTTTTTAAAAAGAACAATTAATGAACTTGAAGGCCTCTGCATGCTCTTGCGACAAGACTTTCGCAGATAGCTTTTCGCAGACAGTTGTAATTTATCGTTGAGCGGGGAGTAATAGGCGTGCGCGATGTTATTCACCGCCACAACGCAAGGGGGCGCGAAGTTGCGAAATCACTAGGAGTAGTTGGTGGGTGTGGTTAGTGGAGTGTTTATCCTCCGGTTACTTATAATGACTAGAACTGGAGTCGTATAGATGTACGTACTTCCTCACTTCCTCGATCAACCGCTCTTCGCGCTGCTCCATCTTCGCTCGTGTTTTTAAAAATGGCGGTCGTGAAAACAAAACAAACCGGGAAAGTAGGGAAGCGGAAGTGCGTGTACAGCGGATATAGAGTGGACCAATCAGAGCCCTCTTGTCTGCGATGCTGTCTGCGAGGCTTCTGCGGTGGTCACAATTTTTGGGAGGTGCGCGCAGAGCGTCTGCAAAGGTGGGGGGGGGCTACACAGACACTGTCTGCGACGCTATCTGCGAGGACTGGGTTGTCAGCATAAATTGGCCTTAAGGCTACGTGGCCCTAAATTCTCCGCTATTTTTTCCTGCTTCACCATGACCCAATTCAAGATACTACGTCATGCATCATGGTTTGCAGCCAAGTGCGAAGCGGCTGGGGTGAGGATCAGCACCTCCAAGTCTGTGGCCATGGCACTCAGCCGGAAAAAGGTGGAGTGCCTACTCTGGGTCGGGGGAGGAGTTTAAGTATCTCGAGGTTTTGTTCACGAGTGAGGGTAAGGGGGAGTGGGAGTTGGACAGACGGATCGGGGCAGCAGTGATGCGGACGCTAAACCGGTCTGTTGTGGTAAAGAGAAAGCTGAGCCAAAAGGCAAAGCTCTCAATTTACTGGTCCATCTACTTTCCTACTCTCACCTATGGTCATGAGCTGTGGGTAGTGACCGAAAGAATGAGATCACGGATACAAGCGGTAGAAATGAGTTTTCTCCACAGGGTGGCTGGGCTCTCCCTTAGAGACAGGGTGAGAAGCCTGGTCATTCGGGAGAGACTCGGAGTAGAACCGCTGCTCCTCCACATCGAAAGGAGTCAGTTGAGGTGGTTCAGGCACCTTGTTAGGATGCCCCCTGGACGCCTCCCGAGGGAGGTTTTCTGGGCATGCCCCACCGGGAGGAGACCCTGGAGCAGACCCAGGACACGCTGGAGAGATTACATCTCTCGGCTGGCCTGGGAATGCCTCGGTATTCCCCCGGAAGAGCTGATGGAGGTGGCTGTGGAGAGGGAAGTCTGGACTGCTCTGCTTAGGCTGCTACCCCCGCAACCCGGATCCGGATAAGCGGTAGAAGATGGATGGATGGATGTCATGCATCACATGGTGGGCTTTCCCCGTTTGCGCAAGGCATTGTGGGATACAAATTTGAAACAGGAGAGAAAAATGGAGGACGTGAGTGTGCGAATGAAATGTGAAAGACCGACGACAGTAACGGAAAGCGAGAAGAAAAGACGTTATGTTATATACGAAGGAAAGGAAACACAGGACCAAACTAATAAATATCAGCGCTCAGCGAGCACCTTGCTGTGATCAGCTGTTCGTTTAGCGACAGAATGATGTAACTGTGTTAGTGCACGGGCGCTTATAGGTAAACTTGTGCATGTGCGAACACACGGACTTCCTCTGTCTGCTTGACTGCGCAAAGTGAGCGATTTCATGCACATTTGCTTTAATCCCCTCAAATTAAATAACTTCCCAGCCATAGAATGGCCTGATATTTTGTGAGATATTACAGAAATAAACACATATCACAATGACCACATTTCAGAGGCACCTAAATTTCATCGATTTTATGAAATCGAAAGGCTGTATCGCTTTAAGACTAGTTGGGCTGTACAGGACACTTCAGGATAAACCTGATGCAGAAACTTGACGCACATTCCCTCTGACTTATCTATTATCTGATGTCATTTCAGTTCATTTGAATGCTAATACACTTCTCCCAGTGCTTCATAAGAAGATAAATAGCCTTCAGATACAGTATACTCATCTCCAATGGCAATGCTGAGTCATTACTGCAGACTGCATGGGAAATGTTCTACTCTACTATCAGAGAACGGGGGAAAAGGAGCACTGTGGGAGAGAAACTCCATTCAAGGTCATGCTTTATTCACCACTAAGTGCATTCAGGATCCAAACTCTGCTCAGGGTTCATATGGTGTGTTACTTGGTGTATAGTATTAGCATTTTAATCTATGTCGAAGACATTGTGAGGCTTTCTGGGTTGAGACAAAATAAAACGGAGGCAGATGGATGGATGCTCTTTGGAACACACACACACAAAGAAAACCCCCATCACCAACAAGCAAATCTCTTTGTAAATACACAATAACCATGTATCCATGGTCTCCTCCCAAGCATTTCTGAGATCCTCCAGAGTAGTTCAGCCCTGTTTAATGGATAAGATAAGCCACCTTGTTGCCTAGAGATTAAACAATGTGTGGTCACAATGAATTGAATACATTTTAGCATGTTTAAATCTCCATGTTTTAAACAGCATGACCACAGAGATAAGCAAATATTGCTTGATTATGGATGTGAACGTAGGTTAACGTGAAGACTGAAAATATCTCAGTGTTCATGGATATTATTCAGAGAAAAGATATGGCGACATTGTTGACACTTTTGAATTGGGAAAAAAAGCTGAAGAAAAGCTGCATTACAGGCCTGTAATGGTTCTAGATCATAGAACGGAGGCAGGTATTGAATTTTAAATTCAGTGTCCTGAAGAACAAAAACCAAAAGACAAGCATCGCCGTTCAGTTATGCCGCTTTTCCACTACAAACGCGGCTGAGTTGGGCTGAGCCGTGCGGTGCTGAGTTGGGCTGAGTCGGGCTGAGCAGGGCTGTTGGAGTTGCATTTCGACTACAACCGCGCTGAACCGTGCTGGCTGGAAGTGGGTGGACACATTGGGTGGAGTTAGCGAAAGTGGGTGGACGTCACGTGATGTCGTTAGGTGGCGCAAACAGTGACATCAGTGACCTTTTAAGCGATAGTCTCACGACCTGGATAGTAAACAATAAACATGGAGGACATGGAGTCGTTAGTGTTGCTGGTCTTGGTGCTGTGGCTTGTTGTCACCGACAACGCCAACAGATACTGGCAAGAGCGTATAGATGAGGCGAGGCGCATAAGGCTTCAGAAATTCTCGTAATTCGTAATTATTATTCTTCCAGGTTTACGGTGTTTACAGATCCCAGCGTGCTCGTGGGGCGTGTGTGGGCATGTGAGGACGCTTCTCCTCACCAATCAGTGCACAGGGGAGTGTCTCCTCACGCCCCTAGCCCCACTCGGCTCGGTTTGGCTCGCTTCAGCCCCACTCCAAAACCGTGCGAGTTTTGGGTGCTAAGCAGGGCTGAAGCGAGCTGAGTCGTGCTGCTCTCAGGTAGTCGAAACGCGAGCCGTGTCGGGCTGAAGTGAGCTGAAGCAAGCTGAAGTGAGCTGAAAAAGGGTAGTGGAAAAGGGCCATTAGAGACTGCTTCTTATCTTACAAAGCCCCACAGTTATGGAACAGCCCTCCAAGTAGTGTTCAGGAATCAGACACAGTCTCAGCATTTAAGTCTAGGCTGAAAACATATCTGTTTAGTCAAGTGTTTATGAGGTAAAGGAGTAGATCTGGAGGGTCCTCAGACGTAGAGTGTTTGGTAAACTGGGATGTATGGATGCTGTCAGTCCCCCACTCGCTTGCTCAATAGAGTTTGTTGACGGTGTACTGGCTGGCTGCTTTATGTCCCGGGGCTCCCTCATGCCTGTGTTACCTTCTGGCTCTCCCTTTTTAGTTATGCTGTCATAGTTAGTCTTGCTGGAGTCCCTGCTTGCACTCAGCACAAAATGTATATGAATAACCTGTGTTTTCTCTCTCTTTCTCTTTTTCTCCCTTCCACCCACTCTGCCTGTCCCTCTGAGTTACATGTCAAGCCTGAGATCGAGATGCTGACCTCTTCTGCTCCTCAGACCTGCCTGATCCATCCTGGTGCCCTACGTCTGGCTGGAGTCTCATCACATCACCCCTGTGGAGGACGGCCCCATATGGACAGTCGAAAGTCGGACTTGGAAGACGCCCTGAATGGCTGATGACTTGCTAACTTTAGGACTGCAGTTGTCATGAACAGTTTTGCACTCAAGTTTCCATCAATGAACAGTTTATAACATCAACGAAACTGACTTCATGTTAAAAATGTTATAATCACATTGTCTGTTATCACCCAAATGAGGATGGGTTCCCTTTTGAGTCTGGTTCCTCTCGAGGTTTCTTCCTCGTGTTGTCTGAGGGAGTTTTTCCTCACCACCGTCGCCACAGGCGTGCTCATTGGGAATGGATTAGGGATAAAATTAGCTCGTGTTTAAAGTCATTAAAATTCTGTAAAGTTGCTTTGCGACAATGTCTATTGTTAAAAGCGCTATACAAATAAACTTGACTGCTCTATACACCGGGTTACCAGTTTTTTTATGTGTAAATTACCAACGCTTTTATACATACATATATATTACATTACATTACACTACACTACACTACATGGCATTTAGCAGACACTCTTATCCAGAGTGATGTACAACATGTGTAAAAGTCAGGTACGCTACCATGGGAAGCCATGGCCTAATGGTTAAAGAAGCAGCTTTGGGGCTAAAAGGTTGTCAGTTCGATTCCCTGGATCGGCAGGAATGGCTCTTGAGCAAGGAACCTAACCCCCAACTGGGTATGTTGTACCGTATGTCACTCTGGATAAGAGAATCTGCTAAATGCCATTAATGTAATGTAAAGCAGTGTTGTAGTCAAGTCACTAAACCTCGGGTCTAAGTCCAGACTCAAGTGTCCAAGTCATTAAAAAAAAAGGGAACTGATGCCCAAAACTGAGCCTGGAGCTACACCAGAACCGGTGGACAAAATACCCAAAGAAAGAAAGAGCAAGCATCAATCACACAAAAAGAAAAAGCTCTGGTGAGAAGCAGGAGCCAAAATGCACACAGTGTACTCTGAAACAGAATAGTACACCAAACAACATCTGGACAGAGGTGGTCCTATGGCAGTTATTTTACACTGATGGATAGCAGTGATGACAAATTTGTCTATTGCAACACATGTGCTACATCCAGTACTTTTAAACCTACTGTATGAAGGTCTCCCATGTAGGGGATGTATCCAATAATGTATCGCAACTCAGTCCAACTGAAAAGTGACAATTTTTGTGGGGTTTTTTGTGCTTGTTTTGTCAGGTTTTTCATTCATCATTTTATCATTATGGTGGTTTCATTTGTACATTATCACGTGTGTAAACCACACGTGCACATTTCGATGCATAGAATTTGATTTATAGAGTTTTTATTGTATATTTACTGATTAACTGATTATGAGAAGTTTTCATCCCACATATTGTCAATCATATCAATATAACTGTCAGTGTAATTACTGTCTTCGGTGCTCACAGCAAGGTGCAGACTGATAGCACGGATGAAATCTAAAGTAAAATGGTATAAAAGGCACATTTAAAGACTGATCGATTGGGATGATGCCTTGCTTGAAGATTTGTCACAGTTTTGTGCAAGGAAAAAAAAAAGAAAGTGGTTTTAAGAAGCACAGGAAACTTTACTGAGAATGATGAGTAACTCACCGGTTAATATCCGGATATTCACCGGATATCTACTGTAGGATTTTTACCCATGGGTACATTTCAGTAAGAAAATGGAGACAGGTTTGACATTTCCCAACCAACCAGTAGTCAATTAATGACATTTTAATTCATGACAATTTGTCAAAAATGAATCCATATTAAAAGATGAAACCTTTGTCACATGCACACTCAAGCACAATGAAATTCGTCCTCTGCATTTAACCCATCTGAAGCAGTGAACACACACACAAGTGAGCAATGAGCACACACATACCCAGGGCAGTGGGCTATGGGGTGCCAAGTGTCACCGGGCAAATTTCATGGATGAAATGCATTTTGTCCATCACAGAATGCAAACTTCGTCCATCACGGAATGCATTTCGTCCATCACGGAATGCATTTCGTCCATCACGAAATGCATTTCGTCCACCACGAAATGCATTTCGTCCATCACGAAATGCATTTCGTCCATCACAGAATGCATTTCATCCATCACAAAATGCATTTCGTCAGACAAAATGCATTTCGTCCATCACAGAATGCATTTTGTCATCACAGAATGCATTTCGTCCGACGAAATGCATTTCGTCCATCACAGAATGCATTTCGTCCATCACAAAATGCATTTCGTCGGATGAAATGCATTTCGTCCATCACGAAATGCATTTCGTCCATCACGAAATGCATTTCTTCCATCACAAAATGCATTTCTTCCCACGAAATGCATTTCGTCCATCACAAAATGCATTTCTTCCCACGAAATGCATTTCGTCATCACAAAATGCATTTCGTCGGATGAAACGTATTTCTTTCATCGGACGAAACGCATTTTGTGATGACGATATGCATTCTGTGATGGACAAAATGCATTTCGGCCACGGAATGGGCCCGGTGACACTTGGCACCCCATAGTGGGCAGCTATGCTACAGCACCCAGGGAGCAGTTTGGGGTTAGGTGCCTCGCTCAAGGGCACTTCAGCCCGAGGGTGCCCCATGTTAACCTAACCATTGAACTGTGAATCTTTGGACTGTGAGGGAAACTGGAGCACCCAGAAGAAACCCACGCAGACATGGAGAGAACATGCAAACTCCACACAGAAAGGCCCCCGTCGGCCGTTGGGCTTGAACCTAGAACCTTCTTGCTGTGAAGCAACAGTGCTAACCATGACACCACCATGCTACCCTATTACTCATGCTACCACAGATTACCAATTCTATGTATATCCGCAGAAAGGAGAAAAATAACGAGGGATTTTCATGCCATCACAGGTTTCTAAATGCCAATAAAGAAAAAAAAATATTTCATAGTTATTTTTAAGACAACGCACCAAATAAACCATTTTGATTTTTGTATCACGACATCATTGCCAGTGAAGTTCATCTTCTCAGAACGTTTGACATGCTTCACATTATCCTTTAAAGTGAAATTGTTGACAATATATGTTGACTTGGGGGTGTTTTTTGATTTGGATCAGTGTGTTTGTGTATGTGGGATTTATCAACATCCATTGCGTACGGCTGTGAGGATGCACAAGTGATAAATGCCAATTTTCTTATGAATACTGGTGGTTTTGAAGTACAAATTAAGAACTTGTTCTACCTATGCTCTGATAAACAAAGACCCCAGGACATGTGAAATAAAATCCCACAAAATGTAGAATCCTTAAAGCTAGACGGCCTTTCAATTTCATAAAATCTGTGAAATTTAGTTTGCTCTGAAATATGGTCATTGTGATATATGTTTTTTTCTGTAATATATAAAAAATGGGGTGGCACGGTGGTGTAGTGGTCCGGGTTCAAGCCCCGTGGCCGGCGAGGGCCTTTCTGGGTGGAGTTTGCATGTTCTCCCCGTGTCCGCGTGGGTTTCCTCCGGGTGCTCCGGTTTCCCCCACAGTCCAAAGACATGCAGGTTAGGTTAACTGGTGACTCTAAATTGACCGTAGGTGTGAATGTGAGTGTGAATGGTTGTCTGTGTCTATGTGTCAGCCCTGTGATGACCTGGCGACTTGTCCAGGGTGTACCCCGCCTTTCGCCCATCGTCAGCTGGGATAGGCTCCAGCTTGCCTGCGACCCTGTAGAACAGGATAAAGCGGCTAGAGATAATGAGATGAGATTTCAAAAATATCAGGCTATTCTGTGGCTGGGAAGTTATTTAATTTGAGGCGATTAAAGCAAATAATGTGCATGAAATCACTCGCTTCACGCAGTCAAGCAGACAGAGGAAGTCCGTGTGTGCGCATGCGCAGGTTTCCCTTTGAGCGTGCGCTGACAGTTCCATCATTCTGCCGCTAAATGAACAGCTGATCACACCGAGGTGCTCGCTGAGCGCCGATATTTATTAGTTTGGTCCTGCGTTTCCTTTCCTTCGTATATAACATAACGTCTTTTCTTATGTTTGGATCAGTTAGTCTACTCTAACAGTCATGTTAATCTGTCTTGTTTTGTTTCAGCACGGGATGATAATCGTTTGGTTTCTCATCACAGTCAGGACAATTCCTGGCTGTGATTCGTGTGGTGCTTTTCTTTATGCTGCAATCACAAGTGATTTTCGAAAAGAGAATTTTCACTAACATTGGCCTGAGGCGCACTGTGTTGATCAGGGAGCTGTCAGAGTTTGGACGACATGACCCGCAATCGTTGCTTCAACCTTAAAATGAAGGCGCCAAAAAATAAATAAATAAATAAATAAATAAAATAGTGCACAGTTAGCACACCCTGTCTCTGAGGAACATGAGATGGAACAGCGAAACAAACACACACACACACACACAGCTCCTCGAATCTCCCTCCTGTCTTGTGAAACAGCATGGCCTATGTTTTACTGACCCTGAACAGAGCTTGTACACACACACACACACACACACACACACACACACACACACACACACACACACACACACACACACAGTCCCTCTGTCTGTCTGAAAAAGGTTAGCACAACATTTTAAATCAAGGCTTGACTTGCAGCTAAGAGGATCAACTACATAACCAAGGACAAAAGAAACCATTTGTTCTTGTGATTAGATTAATTAAGTGATGCGAAAGGGCAACATAATAGCAATCAATAGTATTAACTGACAAAACAACTGCTTTAATTCCAGACGCTGTTCTGAGTCTGGCTGATGTGGAATGAAAGCTCATGAGAGACACTATAGCGAGAGAGAGAGAGAGAGAGAGAGAGAGAGAGAGAAGAGAACAAGACAGAAAAGAGAGAGACAGAGAGAGAGAACGAGACAACAAGACAGAGAGAGACAACAAGACAGAGACAGAGAGAGACAGACAACAAGACAGACAGAGACAGAGAGAGACAGACAACAAGACAGACAGAGAAAGAGAGAGAGAGAGAGAGAGAGAACAAGACAGAGAGAGAGAGAGAGAAACAAGACAGAGAGAGACAGAGAGAGAACAAGACAGACAGAGAGAGAGAACAAGACAGAGAGAGACAGACAGACAGACAGACAGACAACAAGACAGACAGAGAAAGAGAGAGAACAAGACTGAGAGAGAGAGAGAACAAGACAGAGAGAGAGAGAGAACAAGACAGAGAGAGAGAGAGAACAAGACAGACCAAGAGAGAGAGAACAAGACAGACCAAGAGAGAACAAGACAGAGAGAGAGAGAGACAGATAGACAGACAACAAGACAGACAGAGAAAGAGAGAGAACAAGACCAAGAGAAAGAGAGAAAGAGAGAGAACAAGCCCGAGAGAGAGACAGACGGAGAGAGAGAACAAGACCGAGAGAGAGAGAACAAGACAGAGAGAGAGAGAGAGAACAAGACACACAGAGAGAGAGAGAGAGAGAGAGAGAGAGAGACAGAGACAGAGAGAGAGAGAACAAGACAGAGAGAGAGAGAGAGAGAGAGAGACAGACAGACAGACAGACAGACAGACAGACAACAAGATAGACAGAGAAAGAGAGAGAACAAGACAAGGAGAAAGAGAGAAAGAGAGAGAACAAGCCCGAGAGAGAGACAGACGGAGAGAGAGAACAAGACCGAGAGAGAGAGAACAAGACAGAGAGAGAGAGAGAGAACAAGACACACAGAGAGAGAGAGAGAGAGAGAGAGAGAGAGACAGAGACAGAGACAGAGAGAGAGAGAACAAGACAGAGAGAGAGAGAGAGAGAGAGACAGACAGACAGACAGACAGACAGACAACAAGACAGACAGAGAAAGAGAGAGAGAGAACAAGACTGAGAGAGAGAGAGAGAGAGAGAGAGAGAGAACAAGACAGACCAAGAGAGAGAGAACAAGACAGACCAAGAGAGAACAAGACAGAGAGAGAGAACAAGACAGAGAGAGAGAGAGACAGACAGACAGACAACAAGACAGACAAAGAAAGAGAGAGAACAAGACCAAGAGAAAGAGAAAGAGAACAAGCCCGAGAGAGAGACAGACGGAGAGAGAGAACAAGACCGAGAGAGAGAGAACAAGACACAGAGAGAGAGAGAGAGACAGACAGACAGATAGAGAGAACAAGACCAAGAGAGTGAGAGAGAGAGAGAGAGAGAGAGAGAGAGTGTGTGAGTGAGAGAGAGAGAGAGAGAGAGAGAGAGAGAGAGAGAGAGACAGAGAGAGAGAGAGAGAGACAGACAAGACAGATAGAGAGAACAAGACCAAGAGAGTGAGAGAGAGAGAGAGAGTGTGTGAGTGAGAGAGAGAGAGAGAGAGAGAGAGAGAGAGAGAGACAGAGAGAGAGAGAGAGAGACAGACAAGACAGACAGAGAAAGAGAGAGAGAGACAGAGACAGAGAGAGGCAGTGAGAAGTAAGGGAATATGTGTTTATGTTAGCTGAGGGAGTTATAAACTCTTTTACAGCAGGTAATTAACTTTCTCAGTGCCTTTCATCTTAGAGTCATGACAAAACCATGACAGATGCTTGCTACAGGTTTTGGGGATGCAGTTAAAAAAATGTGTGGGTAAGGTTTCAAAGTATGGAGGCACAGGATGGTGTAACAACGATCTTACTCTGGAGCTGGGTGACATGGTGACGAGCCTCCCTCCCTCCAGATAGTGGGTTTCTGTGTAACGACTGGCAAAAAGTCCCCTGCAAGACACACACACACACACACACATACGCACGTGAGAAAAGATATACCCAAAATATATCATTTATCTGAGTAAAATTTAAATTAACAAAATAAGTGGTTTAATCATGATTTAATAAGTGGCTTAATAAGAGGAAGAGAAAGACTAAAGATAAGATTTATGGATGTTGTAATAACGTGCTGCTACATTATTTAATTCACTTCCAGCCAAAGACTAAATCATGTGTAGATGCTCGGACTTTCTCGAGAGAAATCTATGAAATCCTTAGAAATCGTTGCGCAAACAACAACAATAAGAATTAGTAATCTAGTTTAACTTTATCAATATAATTTCCTTTAGTATCTTAGTGTTTTCACTACAGCGGCGGCTACAATTATTTTTGACAGCCCATAATTATCGACACCTTTTCAGATTTACCAATAAAAAACAATCTTACAAAGGTGAGTTTCAATTACAACAGTTATTTTTGGTTAATTAATCAACCGGAAGACCCGCCTCGCCCTTTGATCTTGTCATCTAATGACACAGCTCGTTACCTGAGATGGAATTTTTTTTAGTACGATCAGCAGTTTGAGAAAAACCCGGACGTTATCATCGCAGGTAAGCGTGGTGGAAAGATCATGGACATGTTTTTACTGATCAAATTCACCGATATTTCATGATCTCCTCGTCGAAACCTACTTTGTTTCTGACTCTTTCATTTGACAGCCGCCATTCTGTATCTAAGCGCGCATTTGAGAAGTCACGTGCGTGAGGTGTCGATAATAGTGATCACTTTCACCGGTGTCCACCATTATCGACACCCTGTGGAATTAAGTGGCATTTACAACTGTTATGGATCGAGCTTTGTGTAACATTGTTGAAGTAGATGAAGTACTTTAAAAAAATTAAAGTCCTGTGATTCATAACAGAATGGAATGTTTATAGAGTATTTTGGAATCTGATTGCAATAAATAGAATTAGAGCAGAATTAAATTCCTAGCATATTAAAAAAAAAAATTACATGCTTGAAATATTATTCAGATTTTTCTGTTCCGTTCAGAAAAAAAAAATATTTTTTGCAGTTTGTTGTAAATATCTATCACATATTACAATATCAGTAGACATTTTATATTTTGGTTCGAGGAATGACATGCGACCTTTGACCTTGATTTTCATGTGGTTACAATGTCAGTTGCCTGTTGACGTTTATTGGTAAACTACAAAACTAGAAATTAATACAAACAACAGCAAATGATTAACAAAATGTGATCTACAAAAATACTTAGAAAGCAGGTAGAAAGTGGAACAAAAAGATTTTCTGATGCAGGTTAAACATTATCAGTTCATTTGTTTACAAGCATTAGAATTACTTCCTCATTTACGTAAGCACCAACATCGATATATATTAGTGCTGTCAAAAATGTCGCGTTATTAACGCGTTAACTTGACTCAATTTTAACGGCGATAATTTTTTTATCACGAGATTAACGCTCTGTGGCATGATGTAGGCTTTTCATAAGCTTTTGAAACTGCCAGGAACTTGGAACAGAGACTTTGGTTAGAAAACCGATAGCAGCTAGACTGTAATGCCACGCCCCGCACAGCCAGAGTCCTCTGCCCCCCCCTCCAAGAATCAGCGCGGGCAGGGCGCGCTAGTAGAGATGGGATTTATGGCTCTTTGATGGGATCCGCATCTTTGTGATCCGTTCTTTGAAAAGAGCCGTTCAAAAGACTGGCTCATTTGGCTCTTTTTAAATATTTATTCAGTTTTAAGAAGACAGCATCTAAAGAAGCCAGATCCCTCTGAACTGTAAACTCAATGCTATCCCAGAAATCCTTCCTGTAATATGCAAATTTGGCCGCATCTGATTGGACAGCGCGACGCATCAACAGGCAGAAAGTGTAAAAGTACAAAATGTGTTAAGTGAGCTGAAACAGTAAAGATCAGATTCAATGCAATATTTATCAACGAACAACTTAAACTTGATATAATAGTGTACTTTATATTATAATCAAGCATGTCAAGCCTACCGTCACTGTGTAACCTGTCTCTCTTTAGTTGTAGACTAACTCAAACAGTAGATCATTTCACTCATGGTTCTCTTGCTAGCCCCGCGCCGGTGCTCAGCTTAGGGTTCACTTTGCAGTGGCTGTGTCAAGACGTGTTATGCTTTGCAATAAAAAAAAAAACATTGGTACAAAGCAAGCCCATTCACTTTATGCTGATAAGAGAATTACAATGGTTTTTTATGTGACAAAAATGTGCGATTAAATTGCGATTAATCGCGAGTTAACTATGACTGTCGCGACATTAATCGCGATTAAATATTTTAATCGCTTGACAGCATTAATATATTGATATAAAAGATATTTTGTACTAAAGTCAATGTAAAACAAATTTTAAATAAAAACTATGTTTTATTAACTTAATACCACATACCGATTTTTAAAAAAATAAATAATTATCTGGATGTCAATAATTGTGGAACGGTGTCACGTGATCTGACACGCTAAGTATTCAGAAATCAACTCATTTTTTCCCCAGTGGAAGTTTGAGTAATTATTCATGCACAATTTACATATTGAAAGTCTTTTCTAATTTTGCAACAGCCAAAAATGTCGATAATTGTAACCGCCACTCGATTATTATTAATTTGTTTATGGCCACACAGATTTTTTTTTACTTGTATTTACTTATATTTAGTATTATAAGTTTAACAATTAGGAATTTTAATATTACTAGAGTATGTACATTTGTCAGGAATAATGTTGAAAGCCTGAGTTCAGAGCAGCCTCCAAACATGGCCGCTCCAGACTACACTTCCCAAGCATCACAGTGCCCCCCGAAACTAGATTACTAATTATATGACCTGTCACCAATTCACCTGCAATCACTCTGTCTACTCAAACGCTGCTCAAAAACACATTCAGTGCGAAGTATTGTTCTGTGTCATGTACCTGACTTTACCAAGTGGTTTGATTTCTGCCTGACTTCCAGTTATGACCTCTGTTTACATTAGTTCCCAACTTTGTCTTCTTGTCTGCCCTACGTTACTCTGTTTGCTGATCGACTGACCTCCGCCCGTTTTCTGACCATGATTCCTGTTCTCTGATTTGGCTCTGTTTGCAGTTTGCGCCGTACCCGCTCTCCCCTGCAATTGCATCCATAAGTGCCTGCGCCCTGACAATATTTAGCTTTTATATCAGGTGACAAGCCATATTTGTGGAAACCTATTATTATTATTATTATTATTATTATTATTATTGTTGTTGTTGCTGTGAAGGAGGACATGTTCTTGAGAGGATAGTGGCATCTCAATTCCAGGACAATGACCTCTTCGAGTCATTTCAATCTGGTTTTCGTCCTAAACACAGCACAGAAACCGCCCTGGTCAAGATAACCAATGACCTCCTCTGTGCGGCTGACGCTGGACTTCTTTCCACACTTATCCTTCTGGACTTTAGTGCAGTCTTCAACACCATGTCTCATCGGCTTCTTCTCGAGCGACTAGCCAGCACTGGAGTCCATGGAAGTGTTCATCAGTGGTTCACTTCCTACCTCTCTGACAGGACACAATTTGTACAAATATTGAGCTGTAAGTCAGAGAGCTCTCCTGTTCCAAAGGGGGTTCCTCAGGGCTCTATTCTAGGACATCTGCTATTTATCATCTACCTCCTTCCACTTGGCAGTATCCTTAGACAACATAGTGTTCAGTTTCACTGCTACGCTGATGATACCCAGTTTTACATGTTCACCAAACCCACAGCCTCTCTTCCTCCTGCTGCAATCATTGCGTGTCTCCATGACATTGATTTGTGGATGACAATGAACTACTTAAAGCTAAATAGCAGTAAGACTGAATTACGAGTTGTTGGTTCAAAATCAGCTCTTGCAAAAATGGACACATTCACCCTCTCCATTGATGGCTGCACCATACCTTGCTCCACTCAGGTCAAGAGCCTGGGTGTAATATTAGACAATACGCTGTCTTTCAATGCACACATTAACAACATGTCTCACAGTGCTTTTTTTTCCCATCTATTGAACATCTCAAGATTACGCCCAGCCCTCATTCTGCAGAGTGCAGAAGTCCTGATCAGTGATTATGTTACAACTCGCATTGACTATTGCAACTCCATCTTGTCTGGCATCCCAAATAAGCTCCTCCACCGGCTCCAATTAATCCAAAACTCTGCAGCTAGGATCATAACATGTTCAAAATCTATAAGCCATGTAACACCTTTACTCATGCAGCTTCACTGGCTCCGAGTTGCATATCGAGCCCAATTTAAAGTCCTGCTCCTAGTTTATAAGGCCTTATATAACCTTGCTCCCACTTATCTCAGTGACCTCCTTGAGAACTACACCCCTGCCCATTCATTGCGCTCCTCCTCAGCAGGTTTACTAAGAATACCAAGTAGGAACCTCAACACCGTGGGAGAAAGAGCGTTCAGTTACATTGTCCCTAAGCTCTAGAATTCACTTCCCCTTTACATCAGACACTATGAAGCGATTGCAGACTTTAAATGCCACCTAAAAACTTATTTCTTTCAGCTATTCACTGTGACTTGATTTGATTTTACTACTTTGTAAAATTGAGATTTTTCGTTTATTAATACTTTATTAATCGCATTGCGTATTTTTTTGTGAGGGGCGGCACGGTGGTGTAGTGGTTAGCACCGTCGCCTCACAGCAAGAAGGTCCGGGTTCAAGCCCCGTGGCCGACGAGGGCCTTTCTGTGTGGAGTTTGCATGTTGTCCGCGTGGGTTTCCTTCGGGTGCTCCGGTTTCCCCCACAGTCCAAAGACATGCAGGTTAGGTTAACTGGTGACTCTAAATTGACCGTAGCTGTGAATGTGAGTGTGAATGGGTGTCTATGTATCAGCCCTGTGATGACCTGGCGACTTGTCCAGGGTGTACCCTGCCTTTCGCCCATAGTCAGCTGGGATAGGCTCCAGCTTGCCTGTGACCCTGTAGAAGGATAAAGTGGCTACAGATAATGAGATGAGACTTTGTAAAATTGAGATTTTTTGTTTATTAATACTTTATTAATTGCATTGCGTATTTTTTTGTGAGGGGCGGCACGGTGGTGTAGTGGTTAGCACTGTTGCCTCACAGCAAGAAGGTCCGGGTTCGAGCCCTGTGGCCGACGAGGGCCTTTCTGTGCGGAGTTTGCATGTTCTCCCCGTGTCCGCATGGGTTTCCTCCGGGTGCTCCGGTTTCCCCCACAGTCCAAAGGCATGCAGGTTAGGTTAAGTGGTGACTCTAAATTGACCGTAGGTGTGAATGTGAGTGTGAATGGTTGTCTGTGTCTATGTGTCAGCCCTGTGATGACCTGGTGACTTGTCCAGGGTGTACCCCGCCTTTCGCCCGTAGTCATCTGGGATTGGCTCCAGCTTGCCTGCGACCCTGTAGAACAGGATAAAGCGGCTAGAGATAATGAGATGAGATTTTTTTGTGAGGGCGGTGTAGTGGTTAGCACTGTCGCCTCACAGTAAGAAGGTTCTGGGTTTGAGCCCAGTGGCTGATGGGGGCCTTTGTGTGGAGTTTGCATGTTCTCCCCGTGTCTGTGTGGGTTTCCTCCGGGTGCTCCGGTTTCCCCCACAGTCCAAAGACACGCAGGTTAGGCTAATTGGTGGCTCTAAATCGACTGAGTGTGAATGGTTGTTTGTCTCTATGTGTCAGCCCTGTGATGATCTGGCGACTTGTCCAGGGTGTACCCCGCCTCTCACCCATAGTCGGCTGGGATAGGCTCCAGCTTGCCCACGACCCTGTACAGGATAAGCGGTAATGGATGGATGGATTATTATTATTATGTGGACGGTTTTTGCGACAGAAAAAAGATATGGAGGACAGGAGGAGATGGAGGGACATTATCCGCTGTGGCAACCACTAACGGGAACAGCCAGAAGAAGAAGAAGACGAAAATGAGTGGTTAAATTAATACACGTGTGTCTGATTAATCTTAACAGACTCATTCCCTGTGTCCGAAATCACTCCCTACTCACTATATAGGGCATTATATAGTGGGGACACCATTTTGCAGTGCTGTCTGAAACCTTAGTGAGGATTATTACACCCTATATACAGTAGTGCACTCAAAGTATCCCACAATGCATCACGAAAAGTAGTGTACACCCGATGGTCACTAACCAAAGCAACATATCCCATCATTCATTATGGTCACGCTGAAAGAAATCAAATTAAAAGTCTCAAATTTGATTTAATAAAAGGCAGCGGCAAAGAAGAAAAAAAAGGATTCAGCCTTGATTTAAAAGAACTGAAAGCTGCAGGTACTTTGTATTGATTAATGTGGGAAATACGCTCAGTATAATATGGATTTATTACAAAAACACATGCATGTATTTATTATTTTGAAACCCACCAGCCGACTGATTTGGCACGTTTTAATTGTGCGACAGTAATGGCGTAAATAACGGCACGACAGAGTAGTGTCTGAAAGCGTTTTTTCATTTTACCAATGAGCTCACTATATAGTCCTCTATATACAGTAGTAATTTCCTACATAGGGAGTAGGGAGTAGTGAATGAGTGAGTGATTTTGGACACAGGGACCGTCTCCTGGATCCAGTCAACCAGAACAACTAGAAGAGTGGATGTGATGACTTTCAATAACAAGAAGAACAATTGCTGCTTGGGTTCCTTGTCATCTGGTTTAATAGCAGACCAGCTACCAAGAGAGCTATGGATTTATTCCAGGTTGATTTACTACAGTAATATGACAAATACAGAGCACTGATGTGCATGTACAGTTGCGGATGGTTTATGCAGAATAATTGGCATCACATGCAAAGTGGAAAGACAGAACGCCATGCAAATGAGGTTTCTGTTTGGTGATGTCAAGTTCGGATTTTAAAGAGACTTCTGGAAGGATAAATCTGACACATATAAAGATGGACGCCAAATTAAAGGAAAAACCAGTGGCTCTGTTCAGCTGTAGGGCATTTTGTTGATGTGGATCAGCAACAAATGCAAATACAGGATTATCCATATGCTGGATGAATGTGCGCATGTGTGTGTGTCCATGACATAAATCAAGACAAGAAGCCTTTATTTATCACACGTACACTCAAGCGCAGACTTACGCACAGTGAAATTCCTCCTCTGCATTTAACCCATCTGAAGCAGTGAACACACACACATACCCAGAGCAGTGGGAAGCTATGCTACAGCACCCGGGTAGCAGTTGGGGGTTAGGTGCCTTGCTCAAGGGCACTTCAGCCCAAGGCCACCCCACGTTAACCTAACTGAATGGGAAAACCAGAGCACCCAGAGGAGGCCACTGGGCTCGAACCCAGAACCTTCTTGCTGTGAGGCGACAGTGCTAACCACTACACCACTGTGCTGTCATCACATAACTCCATGAAAGTAGGAGCAGTTTCACAGGAGGGTATGAGATGATATCTCTATTTTTCTGGACTATTCATAAGGACACGAGGTCGGGTTTTCAGCTCCTTGTTATACCCGATGTAGAAAGCAAACAAAAATTTTTCCATCAAACAGCAAATTGACACACAGATCCTACTGACATAAACCTTACAGGAAAGTCGAATGTCAGTATTGTGGAGAAATTGTTTCTGAGACAGCAAGATCCAACACCCCGAAGCAGAACAATTATGCTGTTAAACAGGATAAATTAATGAAATCGCATAACTCCTTTACAGCAGGGCATCCAAGTCTACCAGGGATCCAGAGAGAGGTTAACTGGGGTAATACAGCATCCACAGGTAGGAGTGAAGACCTGGGGGCTTACTGTATGATCTCAGACTTCTACGATTCTTATTAACAATCCATTAAAGACCTCGATTGTCTACAGAGGCCGACTCGGTATTGCAGCATGGCCATAATGCCTTTGATTTATAGCCTTAAAAACATGACCATATGAGCTGTCGTGTAGCCGAGTGGCTAAACCCAGAGTTTCTGAAGGAATAAAGTGAAGGCTCTATCTCTCTCCCAGTCTGGTCATTAAATACAGAAAGTCTCCGTGGTTGTCTGAATCCAAATCAAGCATATCCTCTCCTCAGCAACATGTGTTTCTCCATAACTGTGTCTACTTAGTAATATGCAGACTGAGAAGGCGACAAAACAATGAACAAATAAAAAAATTATGACTAATGCTGAGAGAGGCGAAATCTTTGACTCTCACGCTCGGCCACTGGGCAGCTCATATGCTCTTGTTTTTAAGGTTATGAGTCAGAGGAAAATGCTGTACCGAGGCTTAATTTTATTAGAGCTCATGCAGAGTTCAGCTGAACGCGGCATGGTGTAAATCAGACCCAAACAAACATCCGTGGACTACAGTTCAGCCAGGACGTTTTTGGTGTAAATTACAATCTGTTTGTCAGTTATGAATGGCTCTGGACCTACCTGGATATGACACGCTGATGTATTACCAGTGACACATTTATACACGTTCAGCATTTATATTCCTTGAGTTTTCCAATTTTTTAAAAAATATTTGAAAAGCGTACTCGAAAATAAGCGAAATAAATCTACTCCACTGAGGTGGTACCATCAAGGAGACATTGTTTAGCCCTTTTAGCAGAAGGGAACCATCAGGGCCTTCTAGGCCTTCAGAGAAGGCCCAAACATATCAGCATTTCAAATATTATATTTAATTTCTTTCATTCTTTCATCCACACGAACGGAGCAGGAGTCTGGTTCGCATTGCCGGCAGTAAGTCAGACCTGTTCCCAGTGCATGTTGGACTCCGTCAGGGCTGCCCTTTGTCACCGGTTCTGTTCATAATTTTTATGGACAGAATTTCTAGGCGCAGCCAGGGGCCGGAAGGAATCCTGTTTGGGAACCACAGGATTTCATCTCTGCTTTTTGCGGATGATGTTGTCCTGTTGGCTTCTTCAAACCAGGACCTTCAGCATGCACTGGGGCGGTTTGCAGTCGAGTGTGAAGCGGCTGGGATGAGAATCAGCACCTCCAAGTCCGAGGCCATGGTTCTCGACCGGAAAAGGGTGGCTTGCCCTCTCCAGGTTGGTGGAGAAGTCCTGCCTCAAGTGGAGGAGTTTAAGTATCTCGGGATCTTGTTCACGAGTGAGGGAAGGAGGGAGCGTGAGATCGACAGGCGGATCGGTGCAGCCTCCGCAGTGATGCGGTCGCTTTACCGGTCCGTCGTGGTGAAGAAGGAGCTGAGCCAAAAGGCGAAGCTCTCAATTTACCGGTCGATCTACGTTCCGACTCTCACCTATGGTCATGAGCTTTGGGTAATGACAGAAAGAACAAGATCGCGGATACAAGCGGCTGAAATGAGTTTCCTTCGCAGGGTGGCTGGGCGCTCCCTTAGAGATAGGGTGAGAAGCACAGTCACTCGGGAGGAGCTCGGAGTAGAGCCGCTGCTCCTCCACATCGAGAGGAACCAGCTGAGGTGGCTCGGGCATCTTTTTCGGATGCCTCCTGGACGCCTCCCTGGGGAGGTGTTCCAGGCATGTCCCCCCGGGAGGAGGCCCCGGGGAAGACCCAGGACACGCTGGAGGGACTATGTCTCTCGGCTGGCCTGGGAACGCCTCGGTGTTCTTCCCGAGGAGCTGGCCGAGGTGTCTGGGGAAAGGGAAGTTTGGGCTTCCATGCTTAGACTGCTGCCTCCGCGACCCGGTCCTGGATAAGCGGAAGAAGACGAGACGAGACATTCTTTCATAATTTCATGATAATTATTCTCTTCTAACTCTAATTCGGCCTCATTTTCTATTAAATTTGCTTCAGAAATGAAAGGGTTACTGTCGTGGAAACATTAAAACAGAGTTATCCAGTGAGATTGTTTTGTTTGTTGTGTCTAGGCTGAGAAAAAAGTTTTGAGCCGGCTCACTCATTGGTTCCGACTTCATTGCCGGGACAGAAGGCCATGGCAGGGTATGTTTATGTAGGAAGTGACAGATGAATTAACTAATCAGATTTTGATTTATATTGAGAGGGACCAAAAATTTATCACCCTAGGTCTTCTTGAAAGCCAGTGCTATCGAGAGCAAGTAGCACAGGCTAACGACTGAGAAACTAAGATTTCTGTCTCCAGACTCTTCTTCCACACACATGTCGCAATTTCATATGAATAAAGTAATAAAGTTTTTTTCGTGAACTTCCTCAAATGCCTCTATTGTAAAATATGTTGGGTTCCGTTAATGGTTCCACTATTGCTACACCTACTTAGATCAAAAGGTGCAGGCTATCTGCTGGTACCTCGTATAGTGAAGGCTACATCAGGGGGCAGAGCCTTTTCTTACAAAGCCCCACAGTTATGGAACAGCCTTCCAAGTAATGTTCGGGAATCAGACACAGTCTCAGCATTTAAGTCTAGGCTGAAAACATTTATGTTTAGTCAAGCCTTTTGTTAATGGTGTTTATGAGGTAAAGGAGTAGATCTGGAGGGTCCTCAGACATAGAGTGTTTTGGTAAACTGGGATGTATGGATGCTGTCAGTCCCCACTCGCTTGCTCACTCGAGTTTGTTGACGGTGTAGTGGCTGGCTGCTTTATGTCCCGGGGCTCCCTCATGCCTGTGTTACCTTCTGGCTCTCTCCTTTTAGTTATGCTGTCATAGTTAGTTGCCGGAGTCCCTGCTTGTACTCGGTGCAATATGTATACTGTTCCTACTTATTCAGGTGACATTGGGCATACCTAACAACCTGTGTTTTCTTTCCCTCCCCCCCACCCCAAATCTGTCCCTCTGAGTTACATGGAGTCAACAGGAAATCTTTTGGTGGAGAGGGTGGAGACCTCGACTGGCTATCGTAGCCTGCAGGGAATCGGCCGTCAGACATTCTGTCGCATGTCCCAGACCCGGTGAAATGTAACTGAATTGTCTTGGCCAGCCCTAAGGGTCCCATCTGCATCTCATCATTGCTGAGGAGTGTGCTCCCATCACCCAATCAAGCATCCAGCCAGAGCAGGTCATGATATATTTTTTACCATATTAACATGCCATTGTTGTGTGTTATGCCTGATGTAAAGACTCTCGTCTCTGCGAGCCTACCATACAGATTTAATACTTGTCATTTTTAGGGCATACCTAACAACCTGTGTTTTCTTTCTCTCTCCCCCCCCCCCATCTGTCCCTCTGAGTTACATGTTGATCCTGGGATTGAGATGCTGGCCTCTTCTGCCCCTCGGACCTGCTTGATCCATCCTGGTGCCCTGTGTCTGGTCGGAGTTTTATCGCACCGCTCCTGTGAAGGACGGCCCCATGAGGACAGTTGAGGGTTATACCTGTTAAAACTGTTAATATTATAGTCAGGCTGTCTGTTGTTGCCCAAATGAGGATGGGTTCCCTTTTGAGTCTGGTTCCTCTCGAGGTTTCTTCCTCATGTCGTCTGAGGGAGTTTTTCCTTGCCACCGTCGCCACAGGCTTGCTCATTGGGGATAGATTAGGGATAAAATTAGCTCATGTTTTAAGTCGTTCAAATTCTGTAAAGCTGCTTTGCGACAATGTTTATTGTTAAAAGCGCTATACAAAAAAACTTGACTTGACTTGACTATTGCTGGGTTTCGGTCACGTGACTTTTCTTAGCGGTTTTAGCAGAAGTGAAATAGCTGGTGGTCTAAACGGCTGCCATAGCGCAAACAACTAGCGATAAGTTATCAGAGTATACTCATAATCTAGAAGCCACTGCTTGCTTTAGATACATTCAGAAGATTGCTATGCGCAATAGAATCCACTCCTACAGTCTGGGAAAGAAGGATTTGTCATACGATCTCGAAAACTACCCTCCAGTCAAGTTCCCCGACATCTCGAACTATCTGGTGTTGCAGACGTCCTTCTACACCGCAAAACAGATGAAAGCGTGGAAGAGTACAGAGGCTTACGACTTTTTTGTATGTGGCTGAGTAAAGGACCTCGCTATCAAGTCACTGCCGAATGAATCCTGGATTGTTTTTGCCCGTGTAAGTATGTTTTTTTTAAGCTTTTCATTCGTGTCTTTACAACAAAGCGCTGCAAGTTGAAGTGTAAACAAACAACAGTTGTCTTGATTCTCACTTGTGTTGGCTCTTATCTCTCAGCTAAATCATTCACAAAGATCATCAGAAACCCCTTTAAAGACCTGGATCTTAGTTAAACAAGATGGAGAAGTGATCACGGCGCATTGTAACTGTACGGCTGGGGAAGAATTTTGTCGCGACCTTCATGCATATGGACTTTGTGAGGAGTAAATAAAGAAACAGCTGGGAGCTTTAGTGTTTCGTGATTAAAAAAACTACTGTAAAATAACGACACATAGCAAGAAAAGTGCTTGGAAAAAACACTAAGGACAGAGCTGAGAGGGAAATACAAACCTTTCACCAAGTGATCACTGCAAACTCGAGCACGCTTCGACTCGGCTCCCTTCGATTTCGCCGAGAGGTTCAAAAGCCACCTTTCTCTACGTCTTTTTGTGAAATCCTGTGTTCGTTTACCCTTTTTTATTAGTTCACGGTGAACCCTGAAGAAACTTTTATCAGTTTCACAGTTTGATTGATTCGAACAACCTAAAACAACGCAAGCGTAAGGCATTTTTCATGCGAGCAATGCACCTTCTCCGTACAAACGCTTTGTCAGCTGAGCTTTGGTAGACCACCAGCTAAAGTTTTGAATGACTAATGAGGCGGATGTGATGTCACGTGAAACCCAAGAATTGTTTCTAATGGGGTGTTAATTAGCATAATACACCTGTGGACATTATCGTGCTTGGGAAGTCTGGAAAGGGGTAAGCTGGCTTCGTGAATCCTGCATGGACAGTATTCATTAATAGAGAATATTTTTTTATTTTCCCAAGATATGAGGGGTTTTTTTTATGTAAGAATGTTTTGACACATCCGCTGTTTGTATTGGATCAAATATGTAAATTAGCATTGTAAAGTTAAGTGTGAAAAGTCGAGTGTTTCTCTCAATATCCGAGTAGCCATTTGGCTGCATGCTAAATAATGTATTATGTTCAGTAGGGATGCCAGAATGCTTTCCCCTGTTTCCGTGTGTTCACAAGCCCTGCCATTCATTGTTTTCCAGAATAAATCCTGACAGATCAACTCTTCTCGTCCTCTGCATCATCTATTCACACAGAGACTTTTAGTTATTATTAGAGTAACTGACTGGTTATAGTCGGTTACACACACTCACTTCGGTAGTTTTCACTCAGACTTAAGTATTAATTTCCATGTGTAATTTACTTACTTTTAAAATCAACATCGACAGCTGCACACAACGGCGCAACCTGACATCCTGTTGCTAATCCCTTGCAAAATCCTTTGCCCTGTTGCTTTTTTGGTGTATCTGGCTAAGTTTTAGCTGAGCTCAAGTCCCAGGTCTAATAGTAACAGTTCGCCACTGCCCTTTAGTATGCATCTTTACACCTTTAAAATAATTTATAGTACATAACTGGATCTTTAGGACGACGTACAAGCTTTACTCTAAAAGCTAATTAAACGTCCACCACATGAACCTCCCCAGGTAAAGGATTCAGATTAAAGTTATAAAACATATACCCCTAAGGGTACGAGTCCAGCAGCAAAGAAAAGTGCAGTTTGGTACCTTTATATCAGTGAGAGCATCATATTCAGGATCAAAACTCTCACACAAATGACTTTAACATATTTACTGGCTCTGATGGAGTATGGTTTCCCAGCAAAAGCAAATAAAAAACAGATGTAATATTATCAGCTCTAAAAAGTGATTTCATAGTCATGCCATGTGTCTCAAAGATTTTTATTTTTATTTTTTGCAAATGCATGATGCTATTTAAGGGTGGCACGGTGGTGTAGTGGTTAGCACTGTCGCCTCACAGCAAGAAGGTTCTGGGTTCGAGCCCAGTGGCCAACGGGGGCCTTTCTGTGTAGAGGTTGCATGCTCTCCCCGTGTCTGCATGGGTTTCCTCCGGGTGCTCCGGTTTCCCCCACAGTCCAAAGATATGCAGGTTAGGATAATTGGTGGCTCTAAATTGACCGTAGGTGTGAATGTGAGTGTGAATGGTTGTTTGTCTCTATGTGTCAGCCCTGCGATGATCTGGTGACTTGTCCAGGGTGTACCCCGCCTCTCACCCATGGTCAGCTGGGATTGGCTCCAGTTTGCTTGTGACCCTGTACAGGATAAGTGGTTATGTATAAGCCATGGCCTAAAGGTTACAGAAGCAGCTTTGGGACTAAAAGGTTGCCAGTTTGATTCCCTGGACCAGCAGGAATGGCTGAAGTTCCCTTGAGCAAGGCTCCTCACCCCCACTTGCTCCCTGGGTGCTGTAGTATAGCTGCCCCCTGCTCTGGGTATGTGTGTGTGCACGTATGTGTGCAGGTATTCACTGCTTCAGATGGGTTAAATGCAGAGGAGGAATTTCGCCATGCTTGAGTGTACATGTGACAAAATTAAAGGCTTCTTCTTAATGGATGGATGGATGATGCTATTTAAGTGCTTCTTTTTTAAGATTAATCAATTTTATAAGTGTATAAAATAAGAAAAAACAGGCACATAAGTAAATTAATGGACAGATGGATGGATGAATAAGACCTGCTTTAAGTATTAGTAACAGGAAGTTGGCTTTAATTCATGCCATGATCTGAGATAAAATTCTGATCTGAACATAGAAGTCTCATCTCATCATCTCTAGCCGCTTTATCCTGTTCTACAGGGTCACAGGCAAGCTGGAGCCTATCCCAGCTGACTACGGGCGAAAGGCGGGGTACACCCTGGACAAGTCGCCAGGTCATCACAGGGCTGAAGCATAGAGACAAACAACTATTCACACTCACATTCACACCTACGGTCAATTTAGAGTCACCAGTTAACCTAACCTGCATGTCTTTGGACTGTGGGGGAAACCGGAGCACCCGGAGGAAACCCACGCGGACACGGGGAGAACATGCAAACTCCACACAGAAAGGCCCTCGCCAGCCACGGGGCTCGAACCCGGACCTTCTTGCTGTGAGGTGACAGCGCTAACCACTACACCACCGTGTCGCCTGAACATAGAAGTACTTTGGTATATTTTTTCATATATGAATCTTTACCATCTTATATAACGTTCTATTAGAGACACAAGGGGTAATAAATTCAACAGATTCACTTGATAGTAAGTTTAAACAAGTCCACCCACTTTTAATATGTTACCATGGTACCTTTCAGTGCTGCTCTATTTAGTAGATAAAATGTCACCATGTAAAAAGTGTACACAGTTCTCAGGAAGATGTCATTTGAAGACTTAAAATATCAATTAATGGCACCCATTGATCCAAAAATATAGGTGTACTTCGAAGAAACTCAAAAGCTTTTTGTGCCACTACATGCCACCTACAAATGAACAAGTAAATATGGAGATAAACTAGAGTTCCCAAGAAGAACCGGCCCAGCGAGCTGAACGACTTCCGACCAGTGGCACTCACTTCACATCTGATGAAGCTGTTGGAGCAGCTCTTCCTCAGCCTCCTCAGACCCCAGGTGCAACATGCCTAGGACTGTCTGCAGTTTGCGTACCGGGCAGGTGTTGTTGTGGAAGACGCCATCCTCTACCTGCTACACCGAGCCCACTCACATCTGGATAAGGGAAATGGCACAGTGAGGATCCTCTTCTTGGACTTCTCGAGTGCCTTCAACACCATCCAGCCCCTTATGCTTCAGGACAAACTGAACAGGATGCGAGTGGACCCCTGCCTGGTCACCTGGCTCTCCAGCTACCTCACCGACAGGCCGCAGTACATCAGGCTGAAGGACATCACGTCTGACACTGTGAATAGCAGCACTGGAGCACCCCAGGGCACAGTGCTGGACCCTCTTCTCTTCACCCTGTACACCGCAGACTTCTGCTACAACTTGGAGCTGTGTCACATTCAGAAGTTCGCCGATGACACAGCCATCGTGGGGTGTATCAGGGACGACAGAGAGGAGTATAGGAGCCTGGTGAAGGACTTTGCCGTTTGGTGCAACAGGAACCATCTGCAGCTCAAAACCTCAAAGACCAAGGAGCTGGTCATTGACTTTGGGAGGTCCAGACCAAGGTCACAACCAGTTCTGATCGAGGGAGTCGAGATGGAGGCTGTGGATTCCTACAAGTACCTCGGGCTGTGGCTGGACAGCAAGCTGGACTGGACTTGCAACACCAACCACTTGTACAGGAAGGGACAGAGCAGGCTGTACTTCCTGAGGAGGCTGTGGTCCTTTAACATCTGCAGGAAACTCCTGTGGATGTTCTATCAGTCCGTGGTCGCCAGTGTCCTGTTTTACACCATGGTGTGCCGGGGGGGGCAGCACATCCAAGAAGGACACATCCAGGCTGGACAAACTGATCAAGCGGGCCGGCTCTGTGGTTGGCATGAAGCTGGACTCTCTGGTGACGGTGGCAGAGAAGAGGACTATGGACAAACTATTGAACATCATGGACGATGCCAGTCACCCTCTGCACACCGTTATCAGCAACCAGAGGAGCCTGTTCAGTGACAGAATGCTCCTTCCCAAGTGCAGAACGAACAGACTTAAAAACTCCTTTGTCCCTCATGCCATCAGACTGTACAACTCCTCTCTGGGGGGGGAGGAGGGGTAACAGGAGGACAGAGGATGGGAAGGAGCAGTAGCCTAGCCTGACAAAAAGCAATATCGGACAATGTGCAATATAATGTGCAACACCTCTCCTGCTGGACTTTTTTAAAAATATTTGTATATGTAAATACTTAATTTAATTTATCTAGAAATTTCTCTATTGTCTATTTTCTGTTTATCCTGTAATGATGCTTCTGGAATTTTAATTTCCCTGAAGGAACCCTCCCAAAGAGATCAATAAAGTTCTATCTAATCTATCTATCTATTTAATCTATTAGATTTGCTGAGAACACGCTTCCCTGCATGATGAAATGGAGCATAATTATCTCAACTTGTACATCATTTGGTTTAAAGATATTGCTTGAGTGATGTCCACGTTGATCAAGCCAAACATTCAGAAAATTAAAGTAACAAGAGGATAACTGTGGCTCTTGAGTGATGAGAAAAGCAGTTGCTTAATTGCCAAGTTCAAATTCTGATGATGCCATGGACATCCATTATTGGGAGTCCTGTTGTGAAAGAGGTGGCTAGTGGGTTATGATTGGGAAATGACCAAACTGGGAGAAAATGAGAGAAAAAAAAACCCAACCATGCATATATATACACACACTCACCGGCCACTTTATTAGGAACACCCCTACATCCCCCTGCTGTTTTACACAGTTCTCTACTCAGCCGATCCCTCAACAGCAGCACAATGCATTAAATCATCTCATCTCATTATCTCTAGCCACTTTATCCTGTTCTACAGGGTCGCAGGCAAGCTGGAGCCTATCCCAGCTGACTACGGGCGAAAGGCGGGGTACACCCTGGACAAGTCGCCAGGTCATCACAGGGCTGACACATAGACACAGACAACCATTCACACTCACATTCACACCTACGGTCAATTTAGAGTCACCAGTTAACCTAACCTGCATGTCTTTGGACTGTGGGGGAAACCGGAGCACCCGGAGGAAACCCACGCAGACACGGGGAGAACATGCAAACTCCGCACAGAAAGGCCCTCGCCGGCCACGGGGCTCGAACCCGGACCTTCTTGCTGTGAGGCGACAGCATTAAATCATGCAGATGCAAATCAAGAGCTTCAGCTAATTAATGTTTACTTTATTCAAACATCAGAATGAGAAAAATTGTGATCTCAAAGTGTGACTTTCTTTCACTGTGGCATGGGTGTTAGTTTGAGCCAGATGGACTGCTGGTTTGAGTATTTCAGAAACAGCTGATCTCCTAGGGTTTTCACACATAACAGTCTCTACAGTTTACACAGAATGGTGCAAAAAAACATTGAGTTGACTGAGTGACAATTCTGTCTGTGGAAACAAATGCCTTGTTGAGAGAGGTCAGAGGAAAACAGACAGATTGTTTCAAACTTTTTGGCCAGGAAGGATATAGCAACTCATCGCAACTCTTTACAACCGTGGTGAGCAGAAAAGCATCTCAGCATGCAGCAGCAGAAGACCACATCGGATTCCAGTCCTGCAGCCAAGAACAGGGATCTGAGAATCAAGAACAAGTTCCTATTAAAGTGGCCAGTGAGTGTAAATTTGTACATTGACGTTTGGTCTTGAATTCGCCCTTAAGCCCAGATCAAATTAAAACAAACTAAAAGTCGGTAATTATGGAAATTCAGAAGAAGAAGAAAGCTTGAGGAGGATGTACTGTAAGAGCAGCTGTTTTGTCCCAGTGATTAATGCCATTGTGTTTCAGCACAGACATGACCTCCAGTAACCCCATACAAACCAGTTGGAATAAAAAATAAAGGTTGTATGAAGACAAACGAGTCCACTGTCACTTTTCGTCATGAAGGCGGCATTAAAGCCGGTCTTTAATAAAGGCAAGGTGACAGCGTACTTCTTTTTTTTTACAAAAAGAACAAAACAGAAGGTCGAATGTGGATGTCAGAGGTAATTTATCTCCTCATTCAGAAGAAACCAGAATGACCTATAGTGTTAAAAGCGTGTGATCTTCTGTGAAGAGACTTCAAACCCTAGGAACCACTTTTGATCCAGTTTCATAGGAGTCAGCCGGATGTAAGGTACAGACAGAGGCTAAGCTGGTTAGCCAGTTATGTCTCCTGCTATCACTTCACCTGGCATCCTGCCACATCAAAGCATGAAAGTAACGCAGAGGAAAAGAGGTTCATCAGGTCATCTGTTCCATGTGCTGTTAAACCTCAACTCAAAGAGAAACAGCAGGATTGTGTTTTTGTAAAGTGAATTGTGAAATCTATACCTCACCAAGCCAAACTTTCACACCAAACATGAACGTGTGTGGTCTTCATCTATAATAGCAGTGGTTGGATTATCAAGAAGAAAATGCACTTGGTCAGTGATGAACATTGCTTTATTTATTTAACACTCAGCTTTCTTGGCTGACAATATTTCCAGTCAGCATTCACATGTTTATTTTGGACAAATTTGAACGTAGCATCTCATATATCCTTCTCAGAATATGCAATCCAATAATTCTGTTCACTTCTTAAAGTTTCAACAAACACGAACCACTTGTTTTGAAGTGATTTAAGATTTAATAACTGAAAGTCATTCTGTAATTAACATGAACTTGCTAACATAATGCAGCTTGACAGCTAATGTTGCTAACTTAAATAAGAAGCTTATATTTTTGTGGCTACTGCTTCATCGAAGCGAAGCGAGGCAGTACAATCACCAGAATGGCGAATTGTGATCTCACGATACAAGCAGTTGATCTCGTGTTATCAAAGGTATACAAGAATGAGTTGCGAAGCCAGTATGTCATCCTGTTGTAAGAATGTAAGAATGAGTGTACGAACAGCGAAACTTCATAACCAATTAGCACTTATTCTAATCAAGTTCGATAATCCATTCTACTTCTTGATAAACTTTGGAACCAATCAGAACCAGAAATGAAACAAGAGAAACCTTGTTATAACTTCGTAGTATCGGAAGATAATCGGCAGATAAAAATATAAACAAAATTTACCTCGTCGTTCACCAAGGCTACGGATTCGATATCAAGTAAGTGGTGTTTATTTGAAGAAAATTGACCTTTTGATTACCACAGCTTTTGTTTGGTCCTTCTGAAAGGTCAAATGAAAAGTTGTGTAAGTTTTTTTTTCTTTTTTTGGCAGATATATTAAGAAACCGATATCAAACTTCTGCTATTCACTTTAATTTTTTAATTTTTATTTTTATTTTAGAGTCTTTACACTACACTTGTGAAACAAAATGTGCTCATTAGTACTAAATAATGCTTCTGAGACAATTCATGAACAAGTGCTTTCTTACTATTTTGAAAATGGATCTAGTTCACAGCACTGTATTTGAACAAAACACAGTAAACAAAATTGGGAACCAAAATACTCCAAGCCCTGATGCTGCTCACAGCTTGGTGATGCTTGCAAGAGATGAGGTGAGTAGAACTGATAGCATGTATACAGTGGGGCAAAAAAGTATTTAGTCAGTCACCAATTGTGCAAGTTCTCCCACTTAAAAAGATGAGAGAGGCCTGTAATTTTCATCACAGGTATACCTCAACTATGAGAGACAAAATGAGGGGAAAAAAAATCCAGAAAATCACATTGTCTATTTTTAAAGAATTTATTTGCAAATTATGGTGGAAAATAAGTATTTGGTCAATAACAAAAGTTCATCTCAATACTTTGTTATATACCCTTTGTTGGCAATGACAGAGGTCAAACGTTTTCTGTAAGTCTTCACAAGGTTTTCACACACTGTTGCTGGTATTTTGGCCCATTCCTCCATGCAGATCTCCTCTAGAGCAGTGATGTTTTGGGGCTGTCGTTGGGCAACACGGACTTTCAACTCCCTCCAAAGATTTTCTATGGGGTTGAGATCTGGAGACTGGCTAGGCCACTCCAGGACCTTGAAATGCTTCTTACGAAGCCACTCCTTCGTTGCCCGGGCGGTGTGTTTGGGATCATTGTCATGCTGAAAGACCCAGCCACGTTTCGTCTTCAATGCCTTTGCTGATGGAAGGAGGTTTTCATTCAAAATCTCACGATACATGGCCCCATTCATTCTTTCCTTTACACGGATCAGTCGTCCTGGTCCCTTTGCAGAAAAACAGCCCCAAAGCATGATGTTTCCATCCCCATGCTTCACAGTAGGTATGGTGTTCTTTGGATGCAACTCAGCATTCTTTCTCCTCCAAACACGACAAGTTGAGTTTTTACCAAAAAGTTCTATTTTGGTTTCATCTGACCATATGACATTCTCCCAATCCTCTTCTGGATCATCCAAATGCTCTCTAGCAAACTTCAGATGGGCCTGGACATGTACTGGCTTAAGCAGGGGGACACGTCTGACACTGCAGGATTTGAGTCCCTGGCGTCGTCGTGTGTTACTGATGGTAGCCTTTGTTACTTTGGTCCCAGCTCTCTGCAGGTCATTCACTAGGTCCCCCCGTGTGGTTCTGGGATTTTTGCTCACCGTTCTTGTGATCATTTTGACCCCACGGGGTGAGATCTTGCGTGGAGCCCCAGATCGAGGGAGATTATCAGTGGTCTTGTGTGTCTTCCATTTTCTAATAATTGCTCCCACAGTTGATTTCTTCACACCAAGCTGCTTACCTATTGCAGATTCAGTCTTCCCAGCCTGGTGCAGGTCTACAATTTTGTTTCTGGTGTCCTTTGACAGCTCTTTGGTCTTGGCCATAGTGGAGTTTGGAGTGTGACTGTTTGAGGTTGTGGACAGGTGTCTTTTATACTGATAACGAGTTCAAACAGGTGCCATTAATACAGGTAATGAGTGGAGGACAGAGGAGCCTCTTAAAGAAGAAGTTATAGGTCTGTGAGAGCCAGAAATCTTGCTTGTTTGTAGGTGACCAAATACTTATTTTACCGAGGAATTTACCAATTAATTCATTAAAAATCCTACAATGTGATTTCCTGGATTCTTTCCCCCCATTCTGTCTCTCATAGTTGAAGTGTACCTATGATGAAAATTACAGGCCTCTCTCATCTTTTTAAGTGGGAGAACTTGCACAATTGGCGGCTGACTAAATACTTTTTTGCCCCACTGTATATGCAATATTTACTGTATGGACATGGGATCGGAAAACAATTTTATTAATAGGCAATAGCCACATGTACCCATAGGATACCTATTTTTAGCATAAGTTTCCAGCTAGCTGTTATTCAGCAAACAGTAGCTGTGTTCAAGTAATATTGTGCTGTTAATAGATTCATGTTAATAGTTAAATTGTTACCTCTGCCAACGTTGTTGGAGAAGGTTATGTTTTTACCTCCGTTTGTTTGTTTGTTCCCAATGTAACTCAAAAAGTAGTGAACAGATTTTGATGAAATTTGGTGGAAAGGTGAGCCATGGGGCAAGGAACAATCAAATAGATTTTGACTCAAATCCGGATATGTATGGATCCAGGCTCCAAATATGTATAAAGATCCAGGAGTTTTTTTTTGTCTCTTCCCAACGTAACTCAAAAAATAGTGAATGGATTTGGATGAAATTTGGTGGACAGCTTCAGTATTATCCCAGGTTCAAGTGATTTGATTTTTGTGTTAATAATATATGGCTTGGTGGAGATATACACTCTACTGAGTCCCCTTCTAGTTTACTATGTTATAGCTTTTAAGACAAAAGTTGTCATATTTGTTACTCTGTTCTCAGGAAACAAAGAGGCTACAAACACTACATGGGCTGAGGATGAGATACTAGGGATACATTCTGATGTAAAGTAGCAAATCAGTAGGAAAGAAACAATTGTCATATACTTGTCATCCTACTTTATGCCTGTGAGACCTGGACAGTCTACAGCAGACATGCGAAGCAGCTCAATCACTTCCATTTGACCTGCCTCCGCAAACTCTTTCATGTCAAGTGGCAGGACAAAATCCTGGACATGGAGGTCCTAAAATAGGCTGGACTTCTCAGTGTTAACACTCTTCTGCAGAAAGCCCAAGCCAGATGGACCGGCCATGTTGTCAGGATGCCAGACAGTCAACTGCCCAAACAGTTGTTGTCTGGAGAGCTGTGTCAAGGCAAATGCTCATCTGGGGGGCAGAAGAAACGCTTCAAGAACAATCTCAAAATGTCCCTCAAAACCTTAGAAATCGATCTCAACTCCTGGGAGTAGCTTGCTCAGGATCGTCCAGCATCTAGAGCAAAGCTCACCAGTGGCGCATGTGCAGCAGAGATGAAGTGCATTGCTGAGGCCCAGAAGAAATGAGCCACACCGAAGGCTTGAATTATTGCCACCCCCACTACAGCACCTACCCATGCGTGCCTGGCATGTGGGTGTACCTTCAAAGCCAGGATTGGCCTCATCAGTCACATCCGGACCCACAACTGCCACGCATCAAATTGAAGTCATGGTCATCTTCGACCCCAAAGGACGAAAATCATCATCATCATCATCATCATGACACAGGGTGACTCTGAAGGGTGTCCTGAATGAGATGTCTGCTTAGACCCCTTCACAACTGCCTTCAGAATGGAACACATCCAATGTTAATCTTCTGCCTATCAGAAAATAACTCATCACTGACCTGAAGTACAGGTCACGACCTACGACCCCAAATTCTTACCTAAATATAAGTAAATGAAGAGTCCAGGGGCAAAAGCAGACAACTCCTTTTGGTTTTTTTTTTTGGTCTGATTTCCCTGACAGACCTGGCCATTTCATATAGGAGGAATCTGATCTAATATGCAATGGGTAATTAATTGACATGATCTGGAAAATCTAATTTTATAAAAAAACAAAAATGAAGTTTTTGGTCATATGTGAAGGCAAAAATCAGACCTACATGCGTGAAGGGTGAAGTCATGACCTAACGGTTGGAGAAGCTCACTGTTAATTAACATTTCAATGCAGTTTCTACAAATGAATATCACAAAAGTCTCAGTAGGATCAAGTGCTAGATATTGTGATTCTTCTTTTGCAGATTTTACCAAGGGTTTTATAATAATACTGCCACAAAAATATCTCAAGTGCCATGTAGGGAAGCTATGGCCTAATGGTTAGAGAAGCAGCTTCAGGACCAAAAGGTTGCTGCTAAAATTCCCTGAAGCAGCAGGAATGGCTAAAGTGCCCTTGAGCAAGGCACCTAACCCCCAACTGCTCCCTGGGCTGCTCTGGGCATGTTGTACGTCACTCTGGATAAGAGCGTCTGCTAAATGCTTGTAATGTAATCTGTAATGTAATTTTTTTTTTCAAAAGCAGACAAATCTGAATTTAGTATACAACTTCAAAAATTTAATAAAATGGCAATTATTATGACAGATGGTTAATGATTCAAGAAAAAGGAGTTTGATTTCCTCATAATAAAGTTATCGGCCAACCAAAAAAAAAACAAGGTAGTCATTCAGGATTGTATCGGAGTTACGTAGCGTCATGTAGTGTTGCACTGCACTCCGAGTTGGATTCCTTCACAGAAAGTCATAAAAGGAAAGCAGAATGACAGTGCTTCATTGAAAATTTTACAGCTTTAACTTCGGCAGAGTGGCCTCAAAAAGTGTCCCTGGCCTTTTTTTTTTTCCAAGTGAGTAAATTATAGATTCTTGCACTGCAATCAAATAGTATGATACGCAGCAATAATATCAAATAGTATGATAGGCAGCAATATCTGTCATTCTATATGTGAGTCATTCTATAATTAGGGGTATATTTCATGTAAAGCAAAATCTCAAAATATCAGTATTCTTTTTCAATAAATAACCTATATGTTTCCATGGTATATACCCTCAAGTTCCTAAACAAATTAATTGCCAAGCTTAATCTTAAATTACTTTTAAAATATTTTAATGAAAATGAACATTTGATTGTTTATTTTGTCAACCGTGTTACGGACAAATGTTATGTCATCTTAAACATATATAAAAATACTACACATTTGAAAACACATTTGTTTGAAAGTGCTTGTCCATTAACAAGATGTTTTTAATTAATCTGTACAACTGTTATGGAAAATATGAATTTTGAGCTTCATAAATAGGATTTTATGGTTCACTGTGATGCAGAATGACACTTTTTTCAACATAAATCCTTGTTACGTCAAATTTAGAGTTGTTCTCCCTCCTTATACAAGACTTCCCTATCCAGAGATAATCCCCAATCTTTTATTTTACAGTTCATCAAACACATAAGAGATTTATAGCACAAAAAACACTTGCAACACAGTTGACAGGCAATGTAACACAATTGACGAGAGTAACACAGTTGACAGGGCAGAAGAACAAGAGGACACTTTTTAGGATAAAAAGAGCTTTTTATTGTTTTAAATTTAACTACAAATAAGCTGATGAATTCAGGTGAACTGTTAAAACAACATTTAGACACAATTTCAGAGAAACGTAGCTTATTTAACAAGTTGAACATATTAAATCATTCTGTTTGTTTGTCTGTCAATATGAAGATTAAGTGACAAAAACATACTCCTCCTCAACTGTCATAGCTGATGGGTAACACAGTTGACGGTAACCCAGTTGACATTTCGGCCATTTTTAGAGTGTTGTGCTAACTGCAGACCTCAGAGCTTTCACTACAAGACCTTAATCAATTCATATTTTTATTATCTTTAGCTGTATACTTTGTAAATACATTTTCTAAATCAGGTTTATATGAATATGTTGACAACACAGTTGACAGACAATTAACCCTCTCTAGGACTATACAACAGTATTGATAAAAAATATTGAAGAGGTGAACTCAAAACTTACCACATGGTCTTCAAATTTCCCACCAAAGAGGATATGACATCATATGATGTTGGTCACATGACTTAGGACCAAACCATTTGCCGATTTATGGGGGGGGGGGTTCAGTGGGTAACACAGTTGACATAAGTTTCTCAGACGCACACAAAATTCTTCATTTAATTTATAATATAAAGCATTTTAGGCTTTTAAACACTTTTGTCATATTATAATAATTACCATGAATAAATATTTGTAAAAATTTTAAACAAAAACCTTTTTTTAAAATGTAAATATGAAGACCAAACCTGACATTTGGAAAATCGGACAGCATAAAAACACCAAATTCCAGTATTATATATGCATTTTTGCAGAGTAAAATGATGTAATTTGTTGACTTTTTGTATTATATAAAAGAGAAATGTGTGCTAATGTACAAAAGATCAGTGGCTGAAGTTAATAGTTAGTGAAATTGACAAATACAGCACATGGACTTGAGATGTACCCCTAATTATAGAATGACTCATATATATATTACATCCTGTTAACCGTGATTGAGTCTTTTCTCCAGGAATTAGAAAAAAAAGCTAGGGACTCTTTTTTTTGGCTACTGTCGAACCTACAGTAGATGTCAATAATTCACTATCGGAGTACAAGTCGCTTGTCAGTCAGGGACGTTGCCATGCACAGGTTATGTGTGTTGTGTCTGCTAGAAATGTGGGTGATTTTTCCTGCAGAGCGAAGTGCTTTTTTGCTTGTGAGCGAGTGGACTTGTCTGGATTAGGCTTCGTTTTATGGCCAACCTGTGATGGAGTCACCTATTCATGGATATCGTCCATGTTTTATTGCATTATTTGGAAAAATAAAACCCTTTCACGACCAAGAAAAGTCAACAAACCCTAGGCACAGTGATGATGGATGACATCACTAGCTTCAGAACGCTGATTTGCTGAAATCAAGTTGTTGATGTGGGTGGCATGGTGGTGTAGTGGTTAGCACCGTCATCTCACAGCAAGAAGGTTCTGGGTTTGAGCCCAGTGGCCAACAGGGGCCTTTCTGTGTGGAGTTTGCATGTTCTCCCCGTGTCTGTGTGGGTTTCCTCCAGGTGCTCCGGTTTCCCCCACAGTCCAAAGACATGCAGGTTAGGCTAATTAGTGGCTCTAAATTGACCATAGGTGTGAATGTGAGTGTGAATGGTTGTGTGTCTCTATCAGTGCGTTTACATGCACATAGAGAAAATCGAATTTCTGCCGTAGCTCGACTGAAATCGAAGTTCTAAATGCCATGGAAACACCTTAGCTCGTCTGAAATCGAACCGAACTGGATTTCTCATAATCGAGCTATGCGACCTAGATTATGCGACTGTAGCCGAGCTACTTAGTGCTTGTAAACCCTATCAAGCTACATAGTCAAGCTACTTACTTCAGCACTGCCCCTTCCGGAAGTGACGAGTGACGAGACCACAAGCGGGAAACACAACAGCCTCGGTCGGCATGACAACAGTAGTAGTAGCAAGCAGCAGAAGAGGTCAGGAGGAACAAGGAGAACTTTGTTTATACTCTTGAATAGCTCTTCTTCATGATGACAACCGGAAGTGTACCAACATGATGGGGCGTGTAGCGCCACCTGTGGCTCGGGTGCACAATGTACCTCACACAATAGCTCGATTTCCTTGTGTGCATGTAGGATTGGATTTCTCTGGCACCCCTGCTGGGACCCTTAGCTTGATTACCGACAGTAGCTCGATTTGGATGTGCATGTAAACGCACTGTATGTGTCAGCCCTGCGATGACCTGGCGACTTGTCCAGGGTGTACCCCGCCTCTCGCCCATAGTCAGCTGGGATAGGCTCCAGCTTGCCCGCGACCCTGCACACAATAGGCGGTTATGGATAATGGATGGATGGAGTTGTTGAAGTCTATGAAAAACAGGATATGGTAGACGTTGGTTTCTGAAGAAGAAAAAACCACAAATATAGTGGGATTTTACAATGGAGAGGTCTGCTTTTCACAAACAAGCATGCTGAACAGAAAGAAGGCACGACCATCGATCCACCAATGTTACCGGCTCAATGTTTTCCAAGTTGGGGCTTGTTCTGCAGTTTGTTTTGCAGTTGAACTCTTCAAATTTACCAATAATGGTGACCAGAACCCAACGGCACTGTAAGTATGTCTTCATTATCACTGTATGTCAAACAGCTTAATCAATAATCATTGATTTTCTTTTTGTTGAACCAACATGAGCAGCTTTTTAGCACTTCATAACAACCTGATCAGGGGCTACGAATAAAATGGTGACTTTTGACTTTACTGCAAGGCACCGCAATAGTTTTAGCCAAGGATTTGTGTTTTTACATTATGCACAAAATTGTATGAAGAAAAAAAAAGCTTTGAACCATTTCAAATGAACGTGCATTTACCTAAGAAGTATGCGAACCTTTAAGATAATTACCTCTCAAACAAGTGTTAAGTGCACCAATCATTGTAGATGTGGGTTTGACCTGCTTGTGCAATTTTGGTTTCTTGCTGTTCACGATGGACTTTTTTCATGAAAAATATGCCGTATTCAAAAGTACATTCAGACAGCCTGAGAAAACTGGGTTTTGACTTTAAATGACTTTGTAAAAAACCTCCAGATTGATCCAGTAAGTACTTCAGCACTGATGCAATTCTCCCAAGGTGTGGCCTTCATGCAAAAAAAAAAAAAAAAATCAGTGCAAGAACTACAGGGAATCCCCAAACCTTGGGGATGACAGCTGAGACTGTGCAGGCATCCCTTTCACTTGATATCATCTGTTTTCACAAGTTTAGGATTTAAAAAAAAAAACCCTGAACAAGATTGGTGTTTCTGGAGTGTTACCACAAAGAAAACCACAATAAACAACTTTACTGTCTATTTAAAGTTTGACAAAGACCATCTGGATGCTCCAAAGTCCAAAGTCATGCTGGAACAATATTCTGTGGACAGATCCTTCAAATTTGCTTCAGATTGTGCAAATGATAAGTGAAATCTACAGTAGTATGTCTGTTTGTCTGTCTGTCTGTCTGTCTGTCTGTTATATTAACATCATTACTGTCCAAAAGTCAGGAGTAAATGAGCTTTGGAAACAAATTTCTGCAATGTTTCTCACTATAATAATATAAATCACACAGCAGAAACATGTCTTGGAAGAAAAAGACATAGAGTTAAGTCTCCAACAGTCTCTAATCTGGATGTATTGATTTACAAGCCGAGATGCAGTTCGAATCAAAAAGGCACTGTGGAAAAACTGATACTGCTACTGAAAATTTATCCACACTCACTGGTTCATGCATGTGTGTAATCGAGTAAGAGAACAGTGGCAGCACCACAAACCCTGTGACACACCGATGAAGACAGCATGGGGTAATGTTAAATGGAGGAGAGTCTACAGCTAAAGATGCAAGAGGTAGCACGAGCAGGTTCTTTCAGAGCTCTCGAAGTGGTCAAAGGCAATCACTGAACCAGCCAGTTTACTTTATTTGCAAGGACCTGCATCCTTAGAACATTACAGAAAACTAGAAGGGCACTCGGTAGAGTGTATACCTCCTCCATGGCACATATCAAGATCAAAATCAGATTACTTGAACCTAGGATAATAATAATAATAATAATAATAACAACAACAACAACAACAGGGCGGCACGGTGGTGTAGTGGTTAGCGCTGTCGCCTCACAGCAAGAAAGTCCGGGTTCGAGCCCCGTGGCCGGCGAGGGCCTTTCTGTGCGGAGTTTGCATGTTCTCCCCGTTTCCGCATGGGTTTCCTCCGGGTGCTCCGGTTTCCCCCAAAGACATGCAGGTTAGGTTAACTGGTGACTCTAAATTGAGCGTAGGTGTGAATGTGAGTGTGAGTGGTTGTCTGTGTCTATGTGTCAGCCCTGTGATGACCTGGCGACTTGTCCAGGGTGTACCCCGCCTTTCACCTATAGTCAGCTGGGATAGGCTCCAGCTTGCCTGCGACCCTGTAGAACAGGATAAAGCGGCTAGAGATAATGAGATGAGATGAGACAACAACGTGTTGCCAGGCAAAACAAACCTCGCCCGGTAGCACTTATGATGAATATGAAGGAAGATATCGCAGAAAAACAATTGACCTTTTTGGTGACCTTGATTTTGACCTTCCCTGTGTCCGAAATCGCTCACTTGTTCACTACTGCCTACTCCCTAGATAGGGAATTACTATATAGAGGACTATATAGTGAGCTCATTGGTAAAATGAAAAAACACTTTCAGACACTACTCTGTTGCGCCGTTATTTACGTCATTACTGTTGCACAATTAAAACGTGCCAGATCAGTCGGCTGGTGGGTTTTCAAAATAATAAATACATGCATGTATTTTTGTGATAAATCCATATTACACTGAGCGCATTTCCCACATTAATCAATAAAAAGTACCTTGTGCATCTTTCAGTTTTTTTTTTTTAAATCAAGGCTGAATACTTTCTTCTTTGCCGCTGCCTTTTATTAAATCAAATTTGAGACTTTTAGTTTGATTTCTTTCAGCGTGACCACAATACATGATGGGATATATTGCTTTGGTCAGTGACCATCGGTTGTAGGTTGTACACTATGTTTTGTGATGCATTGTGGGATATTTTAAGTGCACTATATAGGGTGTAAATAATCTTCACTAAGGTTTCAGACAGCACTACAAAATGGTGTCCTCACTATATAGTGCCCTATATAGGGAGTAGGGAGCGATTTCAGACACAGGGCTTGTGTGTGAACATACGTGGCCAATAAACATGGTTCTGATTCTGATTCTCTGCTGCTCTCAGCCAATCAGAACACACTATACTGCTCTCAGCCAATCAAAACTCACTGTACTGCACGATTGTTACACTCTTACAGCACGATGACATAGTGGCTACCGCCTCTATATGAACCAGTAGCCACAAAAACCTTGATCTTGACCGGATGACCCCCAAAATGTTGGAGGTTCTATTTGAGACCAATGCCCATCTATCTTGAAAGTTTCAAGAAGATTGGTCCAGTCGTTTTCCCATAACATCATTAACAAAAAAAAACAAAGAAACCCTACTGAAAGCAATACCTCACCCCCTGGTGGACTCCATCCCAGGCGAGATAATCTCATTCATCTCATTATCTCTAGCTCCTTTATCCTGTTCTACAGGGTCACAGGCAAGCTGGAGCCTATCCCAGCTGACTACGGGCGAAAGGCGGGGTACACCCTGGACAAGTCACCAGGTCATCACAGGGCTGACACATAGACACAGACAACCATTCACACTCACATTCACACCTACGCTCAATTTAGAGTCACCAGTTAACCTAACCTGCATGTCTTTGGACTGTGGGGGAAACCGGAGCACCCGGAGGAAACCCACGCGGACACGGGGAGAACATGCAAACTCCCCCTTGAAAACATGATTTGGGAAATGTTGGGGGGTCTCTAAAATATTGGCAAAATGATGTTTATTGACATAGCAATCGTATGTAACGGGAAGCATTTGCATATCCGAAGTGTTGTGTTTACATCAAAGATAAAATAAACCGATATGACAACGACTGCTGCTGCCAGGTTGGTTGTTGAGTAGCCTGACTGTTTTTGTTCTTGCGTGTGGTATCATTGTTGACACGAGGTTGTTTTTTGAACATGCCAATGCGGACACGATTTCCCCTGATGAGTTATGACTTCAGATGCGATGCGTGTGTGGAGGTGTGGAGTCCGCGTGATATGTGCGTAAGATAGGCTTCTCATGTGTTTGGAGATCCGCGCTCCGAGACAAGCGCAAGCACCCCCCAGGGAAAAAAAGGGACCCCCCGAAAATATCGGCATAGTTCAAACACTGAGGACAACTATCACATAACTATAACTATAAACATTTTAGATAAACTATTTTAACTAAATGGGCTATAATAAATAAGCCTGCAGGCAGCCACGGCGGGCTGCCTCAGAAAAGTAACCATTCAATGACACAACTGACAGCCTGCAGCCACGGCGGGCTGCCTCAGAAAAGTAACCATTTGTCCTACGTTAAAACTCGTTTTGCATTTTCTGCCTCCTTTTTTGTATTTTTGACCCTGCGTTTATTTTCTTTCCTTTTCTGAAAACCCGATTTGTGTCCAGACATTTTGTTCTGCTACCAACGAACTAACTCGTCAGGTCTCGTCTCTCGAGTCCGCGATGAAGGGCAACAATTGATACATTTTTACAAACAGCCAATAAGCCAATAGGGAGGTTGCAACGTTCAGGCTCTCCTTTGCTCACAGACACTCAGTAATGCACTTATTCTCTGTCTCCTGGCAGAAAGCTCCTTGGTTTGCTCCCCTTGCGTCTCAATCACAGCTGGTATTCTGAAGAACGACTTCTTTTCACCTTTCCCATCAGCTTTGTTGGAACACCCTAACATAGCACAAAAGTTTACCATTGTAGGTTTATGATGAATCAAGTGCCTCGTGGGCTTAAATTCCGCGCGCTGCCGTTATTTCCCCCTGATCACGAGTTTGTTGGTCTTCCAATATGGCGCAGGGTCTGTTTACTTCCGGTTTCTGGTGACGTCAGTGGGAAGGGTCTATTCCGTACTACCTCACCTTAACAGCTGCTAGTTTGTTTATTCTGCTTATTTCATGTTTCATGTTTACTTGCTATACCTCAAGTGCCCTTGACTGTTTGGTTATTTGTACCAATTTGTGTGTGTATGTATATGAGTGTTTAGTCTAGTTAATATCTAGAGTGTTTATACTGTTTATATTGTCTGTTTAAGTGTTTAGTCTGTCTTGTTGTTATCTAGTGTTTATACTGTTTATTTATACTGTTTATATTGTTTGAGTGTTTAGTCTAGTCCATATCTAGAGTGTTTTATACTGTTTATATTGTCTGAGTGTTTAGTCTGTCTTGTTCTTATCTAGTGTTTATACTGTTTATTTATTCTGTTTATATTGTTTGAGTGTTTAGTCTAGTTCATATCTAGAGTGTTTTATACTGTTTATATTGTCTGAGTGTTTAGTCTGTCTTGTTCTTATCTAGTGTTTATACTGTTTATTTATACTGTTTATATTGTTTGAGTGTTTAGTCTAGTTCATATCTAGAGTGTTTTATACTGTTTATATTGTCTGAGTGTTTAGTCTGTCTTGTTCTTATCTAGTGTTTATACTGTTTATTTATACTGTTTATATTGTTTGAGTGTTTAGTCTAGTTCATATCTAGAGTGTTTTATACTGTTTATATTGTCTGAGTGTTTAGTCTGTCTTGTTCTTATCTAGTGTTTATACTGTTTATTTATACTGTTTATATTGTTTGAGTGTTTAGTCTAGTTCATATCTAGAGTGTTTATACTGTTTATATTGTCTGAGTGTTTAGTCTGTCTTGTTCTTATCTAGTGTTTATACTGTTTATTTATTCTGTTTATATTGTTTGAGTGTCTAGTCTGTCTAGTGCCTATCTAGAGTGTTTATACTGTTTATATTGTTTGTTTTTTTTTCAATTATTCTATTTTTATTTATTGCATTGCCTGTTTGCACCGTGGGTCAGAGAGGACTGAAATTTCATCTGTGCTGTATGTCGAGCGTGTATAGCATATTTGACAATAAAGTTGACTTGACTTGAAAAAATAAGATTTATTTCAGTTCAGTTTAACATGCACTGATGTGTCCTAGTCAGTAAAGAACATTTCCAAATATTTCTTATCTCTATTTTTTTTTTTTTGTCTCAGAAATGGTACTGCATTAATTATCCGGAATATTAATTCTCTCCCCATATCTTTATTATTTTTGTTTTTTGTACAGCACATTTAACTAAAATGCTACCATTTGAATCCATCATTACCTCTGCCAACTTTGTTGTAGGAGGTTGTGTTTTCATCTGTCTGTTCCCAACGCAACTCAAAAAGTAGTGAATGGATTTTGATGAAATTCTGAGGAAAAGTGAGCCATGGGCCAAGAAACAATTGATTAGATTTTCATGCAAATCCAGATATGTATGCAGATCCAGGACTTTTTTTTTTTTGTCTTTTCTCAACATAACTCAAAAAGTAGTGAATGAATTTTGATGAAATTTGGTATACAGCTTGAGTACAATCAATTGTTCCAGGGTTTCCGTTTTCGGTTGAGAGTAAGCTGTGGAAGTTTTTGGCTGCCGCTTCTCCCCGGAGCTTTTTATTTTTTTTTCCTTTTGTTTTTCTTTCTGTGTTTATACAGTTTGATGTTTGTTCTTTGTTTGAATGTTTTGTCCACCAGTTGTGGTGTGGCTCCAGACCCAGATTTGGGCGTCGGTTTCCTCAGACCTTGGTCCACCATGGGTGATGTCTGTGCTGCTCACTATGGACTGCAGTGAGCTTGTTGCTCTTTTTAACATCGGGGTTGTCCAGCGCTCTGTGTGGCTGTACTTCTGTTCTCATTTTGTCGATTCATGGTGTGGTGTTCTGAGCGATGTTGCCTGGTGTTGTGGCAGCTGTGCAGGCGGTGTGGGACGTACCCTCATGCACCTTTTGGTGGGATTGTGGGCAGTAACACCACTGGAATTACATCCTGACCTCTTTTGGTGGACTTTTTTTCTTTTGGTAATTGTAAAGCTACCTTGGGAATGAGAAAGGCACTAACCAGCCATCCATTCATCCAGCCATCTGCAATCTGTAGCCACTTATCCTGTACAGGGTCGCAGGCAAGCTGGAGCCTATCCTGGCTGACTATGGGTGAGAGGCGGGGTACACCCTGGACAAGTCATCACAGGGCTGACACATAGACACAGACAACCATTCACCCTCACATTCACACCTACAGTCAATTTAGAGCCACCAATTAGCCTAACCTGCATGTCTTTGGACTGTGGGGGAAACCGGAGCACCCGGAGGAAACCCACGCAGACACGGGGAGAACACGCAAACTCCACACAGAAAGACCCCCATCAGGCACTGGGCTCGAACCCAGAACCTTCTTGGTGTGAGACCTGAACATAACCACTTGGTCTATTTATAGCCTTGAACTCATCATCAATGTTTAAACATTAAAAGGTAACTGTTGTCAGTTGCTTATGCAGCATTCTGAAACAAGAAATGTTACAAATTAATTGAACACACTGATATATTCATTATAGATTCCACTTGGTAACTGAAAATCTGGTCTGTTTTGCTCAATTATAGCTGACTGAAGCACAGCAAGTGCTGAAAGACACATGAAAAATGAGGAAATAAGAAAAGCTTGGGGCATAAAGAGTAAAATAACTCTGGTGACATGGTTGTGAGCAGTGAAGACAGCAAGGCCGACTTGTTCAAGTCAAACTGACGTCTATCGCTTTGTGCAGATAAATGAGGTCACAGCTTATTCTTCAGACTGCTTTCTGTCCCCTCAGACCAAATGATCATTAATGTCTTCTCGTCATCAGAATCCATCCAGTCCATAATTGAGAGATGGCTTAGTCATTTGAAATTTCTATAATAAACCACCCATTATCATTACCATGGTGACTGTCTCCTTGGACATTGATGCCTGAGGGCCAGGCAGGTTGCAAAGAAATCGATATAGCGCCATCACAGCTAATGTGGAGGTGACAAACAACATCAGCAAAGCACACACTGGACCAATTATAGGGTGCAGGTGTCCTGAGTGAAAGGTGATACTGGATATTGATCTGTCACCTAACAATAACGATCTCTGCTCTCTGAAGGCTTCTGTTGCTACGTTATGAAAAATCTTCTGTCGTGGGAACATGCAATACAATTTGTGTCCTATAATTTCATGTGTTCAGGAGTCAGCACTAAAAGCATGGATGAAAACGATGGATCAACTCAAAAATGATATCAAATACAGTCCAATACATGTCCAGCATTTAAAGCTAATGGGCATCTGTTGATGATAGCACTGATTCACTCAAGCGCCCATGTTGTGTCACTAAAAATGGAGTCGAACAAATATTTGCTGAATTCCTAACTGGTGAATTACCCACAACTAAGTGTATACAGTTCACCTTCCAGATGAAATACAGGCTGAGAAACTCAGCAAAGGTGAGAATTTCGATTATTAGGTTGAGGTGTGTATATAATCTGTTTAGGACATATTACAGCGGTGATGTAATCGTGTTCCGTTATGGAACAAAGATGATCTTCCAATTTTGTGAGGTTTTTACTGACAAGTATTGAAACAACCTTTGATATGACACAGTTCTTCTGTTATGAGACATGAAGTTCTCATCAGACCATCTGCCTGCAGCTCAATGACCAGATGATTTTACTCAGGTTTAACCAAATCCTTCTGACATCCTTACAAGAAAAACTACAAAACTGTTTCTCATGTGCAAATACAGTGTCTTGCAAAAGTATTCATTCCCCTTTGGTGTTTGTCCTGTTTTGTCGCATTACAAGCTGGAATTAAAATGGATTTTTGGGGGGTTAGCACCATTTGATTTACACAACATGCCTACCATTTTAAAGATGCAAATTGTTTTTTTGTTTGTTTGTTTGTTTGTTTTTTGTATTGTGACACAAACAATAATTAAGATGAAAAAAAAACAGAAATCTGGAGTGTGCATAGGTATTCACCCCCTTTCATATGAAACCCCTAAATAAGAGCTGGTCCAACCAATTCACTTCATAAGTCACGTAATTAGTTGATTAAGATCCACCTGTGTGCAATCAAAGTGTCACATGATCTGTCACATGATGCCTGTATAAATCAACCTGTTCTGGAAGGACCCTGACTCTGCTACACTACTAAGCAAGCAACATGAAAACCAAGGAGCCTCCAAAGAGGTCAGAGACGAAAGTTGTGAAGTATAGATCAGGGTTGGGTTACAAAAAAATCTCAAACTTTGAATATCCCACAGAGCACCATTAAATCCATTATAGCAAAATGGAAAGAATATGGCACCACTACGAAACTGACAAGAGAAGGCCACCCACCAAAACTCACAGACCGGGCAAGGAGGGCATTAATCAGAGATGCAACAAAGACACCAACGATAACACTGAAGGAGCTGCAAAGATCCACAGCGGAGATGGAAGTATCTGTCCATAGGACCACTTTAAGCCGTACACTCCACAGAGCAGGGCTTTATGGAAGAGTGGCCAGAAAAAAGTCATTGCTTAAGAAAACACATTTGGAGTTTGCCCAACAGCATGTGGCAGACTCCCGAAACACATGGAAGAAGATTCTCTGGTCAAATGAGACTAAAATTGATCTTTTTGGCCATTGTGGGAAATGCCATATGTGGCGCAAACCCAACACCCTGAGAACACCATTCCTTTAGTGAAGCATGGTGGTGGCAGCATCATGCTATGGGGATATTTTTCATCTGCAGGGACAGGAAAGCTGGTCAGGACTGAAGGAAAGATGGATGGCACTAAATACAGAGCAATTCTGGAGGAAAACCTGTTTGAATCAGCCAGAGATTTGAGACTGGGACGAAGGTTCACGTTCCAGCAGGACAATGACCCTAGACATACAAAGCTACACTGGAGTGGTTTAAAGGGAAGCATTTAAATGTCCTGGAATGGCCTAATCAAAGCCCAGACCTCAATCCAATTGAGAACCTGTGGCATAACTTGAAGATTGCTGTAGACGAACGCAACTCATCTAACCTGAAGGAGTTGGAGCAGTTTTGCCTTGAGGAATGGACAAAAATCCCAGTGGCTAGATGTGCTAAGCTAATAGAGACATACCCCAAGAGACTTGCAGCTGTAATTGCAGCAAAAGGTGGCTCTACAAAGTATTGACTTTGGGGGGGTGAATACCTCTGCACACTCCAGATGTCCGTTTTTTTCATCTCAATTATTGTTTGTGTCACAATAAATAAATAAATAAAAACTACTTTCACCTTTAAAGTGGTAAGCATGTTGTGTAAATCAAATGGTGCTAACCCTCCAAAAATCCATGTTAATTCCAGCTTGTAATGCAACAAAACAGGATAAACACCAAGGGGGATGAATACTTTTGCAAGACACTGTATGTGGAGTGTCCACCATGCAAGTCCAAGTCAAATTCATTTATTAGAAAAAGCATATTAATATAAACCTATCATTTTAATTACGCTGGAACTACTATTAAAGCTGCGCCGTTATTGAAAATTCCTTTTTTTTTACATATAAAAGTTATTCTCAGAGGAGATCACAGTTTATCATCCTTTAGCTGATTTAGCAGTTTATACTAATTTAACCTCATATACATGAACACTTCTGTGCTAATATGCCTCTATGATTATTCATTTAGGTGAGCATGACACGGTCATATCAGACATTATTTGCTGAGTCTTTCGTAATATCTTTGAAAGGCTGTCTGACTGGAAATATCACTCCATCACCAGCTAGCCAGACATAAGCCAGACAAGTCCGAGGAAATCCTTGGGTGCTGAGTTTCTTGTATTCAAACCCTTTAGCTCTCAATAACTCTTGACCAAATCAATGAGATCATTGCTATGGGGAAATCGTGTAAAAGGATTCAAAGATTCAAGAGAGCTTTATTGTCAATACATCCATATACAGGAGGAATTGGTTTCCAAGAATCTCAAAAATCCTTCCAAGAAGTGCACACGTAACCTCCTTTTCTCAAAAGTCAGCTTTCCTTACCATAAGCTTCTGCCTTATATTCTCACAATCTTAAGGATATTTTCAGCTGGGGTAGTGGATGATAAAATTTAATGGAAACCCATTTTAGTGACATCAAATTGGCGGACATACTGAATAACATTTCATATCTTCAAAATGGGTTTCTGTCTTCTGAAGAGCAAATGTCTGTACAGCAGTGAGAGAGAAAAAGACACTAGACAGTGAAAGGACTCAATTAAATTCCTTTCAAAAGAAATAACAGGAAGGTTTAAGCATAAAAAAAACACTTAAAAAAGAGTAAGGAGCATGAAGTGAAAAGTTAATAGTGAAATTATACACATCTGTAGGGGAGAACGGGGAGAGACTTGGGACATGTTTTCAGCTTTTGTAGATTGTGTGAAATTCTTTGCAGGTCGCGTCACATTCATACTGCATGACAGAATATTTACTATACCCTCTTACCACAACATTAGTTTCTCAGCTTGTCACATATACTGGCTTTTACTTTTTCTGGCAGTATTTTTTGCAGAGAGGCATGAGACATTTAAGGGAGACATGGGACATTGTGTTTGGAGACTTGGGACATCATGGGGAGACATGAAACAAAAATAAAATAGGCCTACATGTTTAATTTTTATTTATTATCAAAACTTGTGGCGGCACGGTGGTGTAGTGGTTAGCGCTGTCGCCTCACAATAAGAAGGTCCTGGGTTCGAGCCCCAGGGCCGGCGAGGGCCTTTCTGTGCGGAGTTTGCATGTTCTCCCCGTGTCCGCGTGGGTTTCCTCCGGGTGCTCCGGTTTCCCCCACAGTCCAAAGACATGCAGGTTAGGTTAACTGGTGACTCTAAATTGAGCGTAGGTGTGAATGTGAGTGTGAATGGTTGTCTGTGTCTATGTGTCAGCCCTGTGATGACCTGGCGACTTGTCCAGGGTGTACCCCGCCTTTCACCCGTAGTCAGCTGGGATAGGCTCCAGCTTGCCTGCGACCCTGTAGAAGGATAAAGCGGCTAGAGATAATGAGATGAGATGAGATCAAAACTTGTAGCATATGAACTGCATGAAAACACAATGCTGGTACAACGATAGAAAAATGTCAGTTTACCCAAAACGTGACTCGGTCAAACAGTTCCACTGTCAAGAAGGAGAATGTGGAATCATTTGCATGGACTCATTTTATTTGTTTTAATGATTGTGAAACGGGGGCGGCACGGTGGTGTAGTGGTTAGCGCTGTCGCCTCACAGCAAGAAGGTCCTGGGTTCGAGCCCCGGGGCCGGCGAGGGCCTTTCTGTGTGGAGTTTGCATGTTCTCCCCGTGTCCGCGTGGGTTTCCTCCGGGTGCTCCGGTTTCCCCCACAGTCCAAAGACATGCAGGTTAGGTTAACTGGTGACTCTAAATTGACCGTAGGTGTGAATGTGAGTGTGAATGGTTGTCTGTGTCTATGTGTCAGCCCTGTGATGACCTGGCGACTTGTCCAGGGTGTACCCCGCCTTTCGCCCGTAGTCAGCTGGGATAGGCTCCAGCTTGCCTGCGACCCTGTAGAAGGATAAAGCGGCTAGAGATAATGAGATGAGATGAGATTGTGAAACGGATGTGATGCTGCCATGAAGCTGTTACGATGTTGCTGTTGGCAGTGCTTTTTTTTTTTCCAGTTTCGTTTGCACACATGAGCAGATTAGGCATGTAATGGTATATCATACGATGATAAATCACAATACAAATTTATGATCGTTTGGACTAAGGAAATAAATAATGAACCAGGATTATTAACAGGTAATCCTAAACATTACTAAATTACTAAACATCATCAAGAACTCCTATGATGGGATGACCTGCAGGGTGGTACATGTCTAACAACTCACTGATGCTTCCCAAGTATGGACAGGGATGCTTGCTATCACCACTCTTGTTCTTGATAGCCATAGACTGGGTTATGAGGACATCCAACGCGGGAAAGGAAAACAGCATCCAGTGGACCCCCGGAAAACAGACGATCTTGACTTTACTGAAGGCCTTGCCCTCATCTCCCACACTCAACAACAGATGCAGGATAAGACGAACACAGTGGCTAAGAACTCCGCATGCCTCGGCCTCAACATCCATCCATCCATCCATCCATCCATCCATCCATCCATCCATCATCTGTAGCTGCTTATCCTGTTCTACAGGGTCACAGGCAAGCTGGAGCCTATCCCAGCTGACTACGGGCGAAAGGCGGGGTACACCCTGGACAAGTCGCCAGGTCATCACAGGGCTGACACAAAGACAAACAACCATTCACACTCACATTCACACCTACGGTCAATTTAGAGTCACCAGTTAACCTAACCTGCATGTCTTTGGACTGTGGGGGAAACCGGAGCACCCGGAGGAAACCCACGCGGACACGGGGAGAACATGCAAACTCCACACAGAAAGGCCCTCACCGGCCGCTGGGCTCGAACAAAGGACCTTCTTGCTGTGAGGCGACAGCGCTAACCACTACACCACCATGCCGCCCCGGCCTCAACATTCACAAGGGGAATAGCAAGATTCTCAAGGTCAATACAGACATCACTCCTATCAGGCTGGAAGGGGACGCACTCGAAAAGGTAGAAAGCTTCACATACCTTGGTAGTATCTTGGACAAAAAGGGTGGGATACAGGCTGACGTAAAAGTCCATATGCATCGTGAAAAGTAGTGTACAACCAATGGTCACTAACCAAGCAATATATCCCATTATGCATTGCGGTCGCGCTGAAAGAAAAGCTGTAAAAGCTTTACAGTTAAGTATTTTAGATTGAGTATAGCAGCTGTTTGTTTTTCCTTATGACAACAGGCACGAGACAAATTTGTGGAAAAGTTGTGGCATGAAAATGGCAAGAATATTGTAGCATGCTGGGGTGAATGGACGGAGGAAGCAGGGGCGTCGTAGTGGGGGGAAAAGGGGGACTGAGTTACCAGGGCCCCAAGTGGGGGGAGGGCCCTTGAGGAGTTTGTAATTTTATTTTCCTTTAAATATCAATACAATTTAAAGATCACAATATATGTTGCTAACTAATGTAAATGTAAAGTTTTGGGTAAATAAATCGTTTGATTAATGGATTGAATTGTGTGTCCGAGCTTACATATAGTGTCTGAGGACAGGCCCCCCCCCCACCCTTTGCACAAAATGGTTTAGTCCGCTTTCACCGGGCTTTTTAACTAAGCGCATTTAACGTAGCGTTCATTCTGCTGAAGCAGCACTGCGCGTTGTAGGCTATCTGTGCTATGGAAGATGATGCACAAGAAAACAAAATCTGGTTTTCAGAAACGAAAAGAGAGGCAGGAAAGAGACAAGAAAAGAAGTGAGGGAAAGCAACTGCTTACAAACTTCTTTCCCAAGAAAGGTGAGTCCAAATGTGAAAGCAAATAGCCTACATTAAATGAACACCCATGGTTATAAATGCTTCAATACCACCGCGATTGTCAGTGCTAAAAACTGCACAACACAAAATCTGGAAATGGCATTTTTCTTTTATGTAATAAATAAGCTACTTGATAAAAATCTGTTCTCTTCAGCCCAATGCAAAGGTGCTCAATTTTCATGCAGGTCTATTATGTTTGGTGACCTTTGGTGGCATTTGCATGGATTAAAGCAAAAAAAAAAAAAATCATCTGACTGAAAAAAAAAAAGCTCCATGTCGTTGGCCCCTACCACGTCAGCGATGCATCAAATTTTAAACACCGTGTTGTCCATTATCCCCTAGGCCCCTACTTATAGTACATTTACATAATTTTAACAATGACTAAAGCTAAGGCAAGACTTGACCATTGTCATTACTGGCTATTCATGATGAAACATGAAGTTTTCAGCACAAAGTGCAAATTTATTTCAACAATACTTTAGTAATGCACAGCAGTGGTTAAGAGAAAAGTGCAAGTGCAGTCGAACTTGAACCATGCTTTCAAAAGGGTGGAGCAGAAAGAAAAATAAGAAAATCTGTTGAAATAAAGCCAGGAAACAAGAAAAGTAAAGTGAAAGTTCACTTTTTCTGCTTCTTCGCAGTGAAGCCAAAGGCATCTAGTTTGGCAACACCTGATGCCTGTTTTTGTTTCTTTTTCCTTGGCACAGCAGCAGGAGCTTGCCATTATCGCCCATTTCATTTCGCCAAGCCCATCTCCACTTATTCTTTACCGTTTTGTCGATGTCTGAGACTTCTGTGCCTTCATTTAAAAGAAGCGAGTCCATGCTGGCAAAACCGAAAATAATTTGACGCGCTCTAGTGATGGAAATCGAAGGGCCTATGTCAGGTGGCCTTATACGCAGTACTCGAGTTGAGGGGGGATGTGATCCCCCTTCTGAAATAAAAATCTCAAATCATCCCCCTTATAAAACGGCCATCCCCATCACATCCCTTGGGCCATTTTACCAATTAATGTGGAAATTAACCTACTATTATTTTAACAAATATTACTACCATTTCAACATTAGAGGCTTTGCGCAGTGATAGCTACATGTAGCCGGATAAAAAAGATGCATATTTATTTATTCGGTTGCACCTCTCATTCACACCTATACGGAGGTTTCAGTCACTGAAAACAGCTACTTTTGCAAACTCTGGGCAGAGTGGAGATTTCTGAAAACTCCATCTTCAGACACGCGTGTAAATCGGGAAAACGAAGCAACAGTGGGCGAGAGGGCGCGCGCGAATATAATGAGTCATATTGTAGGTGTGAATCTTTCACCGAATGCCAATTGTCCCGGTTCTTCATGAAATCGCACGCGCATGCACAAATTCATTCGGTTAACTTTCAAATAACTGTTCTTGTGCACTTGCGACACCGGAGCCACTTTCCTGAATTTTGAGTTTCGGAGTATTCGCTTCTTTATCTATTTAATCAATGAATTTGTCACATACATTAAATTACTAATGTAAACCATTAGTAGCCTATTTAAGCAATAGCTGTTTTCTCCACTGTTTTCCGACCTTTTGTGCTGAGTGAATGAGACACTTCATTACACTCCACTGACCGACATCCAATTCCGGACTTTTTTGAAAATGTAAAATATAGGCCTACGAGTGAGTTAATGTGAGTTAATAAAAGGCAGCGGCAAAGAAGAAAGTATTCAGCCTTGATTTAAAAGAACTGAAAGATGCACAAAGTACTTTGTATTTATTAATGTAGGAAATACGCTCAGTATAATATGAATTTATCACAAAAACATATGCATGTATTTATTATTTTGAAAACCCACCAGCCGACTGATCTGGCATGTTTTAATTGTGCGACAGTAATGACATAAATAACGGCGCAACAGAGTAGTGTCTGAAAGTGTTTTTTTTTTTTTCATTTTACTGATGACCTCACTATGGCTACATCCACACGACAACGGCAACGAGATTTTTTTTTTTTAAATATCGCGTCCACATGGGCAACGGATCAGTTAAATTTCGGGTCCATATGGCAACGCAACGCTTGCTGAAAACGATGCAATACACATGCCACACCTCTAGGTGCGCTGTAAGACGGTCCCATTGGAGACACCAGAACAATAGAAGAAGAAGTAGACGCATGTGCATAAACCCCTTCTTCTGTAGCATTAGCCACTAGCTTCCGCAGTGTTTGGACTACAGACTCTGCCCTAAGGGCTATTCTCTCTCTCTCTCTCTCTCTCTCTCACTTTGCACCATTACACAATAAATATTCACAGTGAAAATATTTTGTAAGCGCGTTTCATGAACCAAGTTATAGGATTTATTGACAACTCGCATCGAGTTCGTTACACTTCTACCCGGCGTGAAGCACTGACAGTCATGTGGTTGTGACGTCATCGTAAACAAATCCATTCTACTCATCCAAACGACTTCGCAACGGTGCCGTTGCCATATTTTTCCACTCTGGGACCCGTTCTCAAAAGATTTCGTTTTGGGGCACCCAAAACGCCGGTGCCGTGTGGACGCCAGGCCGAAACGATAAACAATTTTATCAGATTCACCTATATAGTCCTCTATATAGAATCCCCTAGATCAGGGGTGGGCAATTATTTTTTCCATAGGGCCACATGAGAAACAGAAAATTTTGTGGAGGGCCGGACCAAAAGGCTGAACTAAATTCTGCATAATATTAATTGTATTTCTTTATATAAAGCAATAAATATCATTGTTTTTACAAGCTGCTAAGACTGGTAAGAGTATGGAAAAAACGAGGTTGCCTTACAAAAAATGTCATTTATTCAATCAAATTTCCCAAAACAATGGTTAACAAAATGTGAACGTTTGTACCATTTTTTTCAGTCACATTCACCCCAAAACACAATAAAGACATCACAATATTGTCTTTCTACTCCAAATATCAAGCAAGATACATCAATATTATAATAATGATGTCCACATTTGTAGTCTAATCACCTCATTTGGTGTTTTTTATTTGTTCAGTGAGAGAAATCTAGTCTCTGTTGGTCTTTAACGAGTGCATCAAAATCAGGCTGAATGTCTGAGGTGGAGATGCGAAACACAGCTGACAGATGATCATCAGTCGATTCGGTGTAGGAATCAGATCTACAGATCGGCTCGGGCTCCGGCGCCTGCTGGTGACGTCACACTATGTGATTGGCTGGACCGTTTGAAGGATGACGTACAAGTTTGTGGTTGGTCTGGACAAATTACGGAAGTAGTTATCGCGGGATTAGGTTTCGTGGGATTTCATGTCATGTTCATGTTGCGCGCATTGCGTTTTTGTTTAACACAACTTCAAAATAAAAGCAATGCACATTCAGTCCATGCATGAGGTAAAATTAGGAAATACGTTTATTTTGTAATTTCTAATTAACCTTACGCGGGCCGGTCAGAATGAACCAAAGGGCCGGATGCGGCCCACGGGCCGGAAAATGCCCAGGTCTGCCCTAGATAGTGAGTAGGGAGTAGTGAATGAGTGAGTGATTTCAGCCACAGCATCAGTGTCTATGTTTCACTTTGGTTTCATCATGTAGAATAAATCTGCAGTCACAACACCACCATTATCAGTGAAGTCTCAATAACCTGAAGAACATTTCCACATTAGATATGTGTTAAGTTAATGTTTGATTTTTAGAAGTGGCACACACAATAGAGATAACTGGAAAAATTACAAATTGCCAAAAAAAAAAGGCTTACCATGCAGACCATACTGTGATCGGGTCGTTATACTTTTACAGTATCTAAGCTCTAAGCCACATAATTACTTGGCTCAGAAACCAACAGCTGGATTTCCTCAAAGTGCATCATCATCGTCCTACTGTAATTGTCTCCCTTCTGTTGGGGCAAAGGGGAACTTCCTCTTGTTTCTTTTCTTTGGCCCATGGGACTGCTACTCTCTTCTAAGAATAAACGAGACCCTGAGTGCAAGTGTGTGTTTAGATATGTCATCCTCTCTTAATATTTCATTTGGCTTGGGTTGTCTGAACAGCAGGATGGACAGTGATTCAGTACCAGCTCACATCTCATTCATTATCCATCCCATTTTTAACTTTATTAAATAAACTAAACTCAAATGGTGCATCTTTCTACATTTCACACAACGTCTCCAGTGGAAAACCAGGTCAGAAAAATCTTGAAAGCTGCTTCTGAAGTATTGGAAAAGTCTTTGTTTACCTCATGATTTGAACCATAATCATGGTGGGAGGATGGTGAGAAAATGTTTTGTACACAAGATAATATTAATTTCATGAAACAGCATTGTTCATATCCTGTCTATACAGAACATCCATTTTGAAATCAATACACTGACCTCTATTTTTAATTCTATCCACATTCACTGGATATGAGCAGTCATGCACGCTGATTGGCTACTCTATTACATACATGTCAACCTTTGGTCAATCAAACCTGTATAACCAACCTCCAAAATCCGTATTTCCCTTATAAAATCCGTATAAGATGCAAATTAAAATAATTTACCTAAAATTTGAATGATAATTAGCAATGATATATCCCAGTTACTTTTTATTCAATATTAATAACAATAAACCTTCAGAATGAATACAAAGTATTTTTCCAGTCTCACCTGTGAAAGGTAATCCCATGTGATCTCGTTTGGACGGTAAACCTGTTGGTACAGTTAAACGCAGCACATGAATGAGGCATCTTTATTCTCGGCTACTGTATACCAGAGACGGCTGAAGAATCTCCACTTTGCCCCATCCAATATGGCGGCGAGGATGACGTATGATTCTACACAGAAGGCGGCGTCTATGTTTATATGTCTATGACTTCACGGTTGGCGGGATTCTCGCAATGCGGTGTGCGCATGATCAAAAGTGGAACGAAGTCTCGCTACCACAAGATAACGCGTGATTTCATAAGACTCTTTACTGGCTGTCTGTGGTGTACAGTACGTATATCATCGTGGGAATTGATTATAGCTCTAAATAAATATTGAAGTTTTTTTAAAGAATCCGTATAACTTTATTTATACGCCCGTATACTATGTTTATTGAATCAAATCCGTATAAAATACGGACATTCCGTATAGGTTGACATGTATGCTACTACTAGGCTATCAGCTCATATAGCATGAGTAGAGAAAAACTAAATGGTGGCGCACATCAATCCAGATATATCACTTTGTTATCAAGTATTTAAAAGAAACAGAAATAGCTAAAATAATATAGCTCCCCCACCCATATCTCCTGTTCCACACTCCAGCCCAGTCGGTGGTGGTAATGCACCTTTCAGTTGGTTTGCCAACAACCCTAAAAAAAAAAACATAAAGAAGAAGAAAAAGAAGAAGAAAATGGCGGAGTGTGTTGTTGAACCAAATGAGGACAAAATAAAACTCTACTCAAAAACAAAACCCCAAAAAATAAAAAAGCAGCAAAAAATGGAATAAAAGTATTTGATGGTAAGAGCATATCTTTTTTTATTTTTCAAGAATTATTATTATAGCATTTTTCACAAATTGCTCCTGTCATTTCGCTGGTTTGTTTACATTCTAAGCGGAAATGATTCTGTCAGACGTTTTGTATAAAGTTTTTATTTATCGAATTTGCAAAAAATAAATGCTCTGTTTCTCAAAATCCAGTAAATGTGGATAGAATAAAACAGTTATTCCACGAAATCTTGTCGTACATGGCTTACAGTCGACTCGGTGCTACGCGTCTCATCGGCTATCGGCTCATGTACGACTCGATTTCGTGGAATAACTGTTAAAAATCTCATCTCATCTCATTATCTCTAGCCGCTTTATCCTTCTACAGGGTCGCAGGCAAGCTGGAGCCCATCCCAGCTGGCTACGGGCGAAAGGCGGGGTACACCCTGGACAAGTCGCCAGGTCATCACAGGGCTGACACATAGACACAGACAACCATTCACACTCACATTCACACCTACGGTCAATTTAGAGTCACCAGTTAACCTAACCTGCATGTCTTTGGACTGTGGGGGAAACCGGAGCACCCAGAGGAAACCCACGCAGACACGGGGAGAACATGCAAACTCTGCACAGAAAGGCCCTCGCCGGCCACGGGGCTCGAACCCGGACCTTCTTGCTGTGAGGCGACAGCGCTAACCACTACACCACTGTGCCGCCCTGTTAAAAATCTATCAAGTGATATTTATCCAGTGATTTTTGCCAACAATCTACACACCATGTTTCCTCTTCATGCCCATTTTTGTCTGTTTTGATATTATGTTTAATAAAGACGCCCCATTTCAAGCACATTTTTGGTGTTTTATACTATTTTCTTCAGCACAAATAGGTTAATGACACACACAAACCTGACCAGAGTTATGATTAATGTAGGGTTAAAATATCAATAAGTATTTATCGTTAAAAGACCTTTTTTGAAACTTGTGGACCTGCTGTTTGAAATAGAACTAATTCTGCCTTTGAAAATCAAATGCCAGATAAATACAAATATAAAACCTTTACAAAGACCTGGAATATATATTTTTTTTAAAAAGCAAATAAAACAACTTTTGTATTGCTAAACTGTGAAGCTATGAATGGATTTGCAGTAGTGATTTTTTAATGGTTAAGTTATTGATCTCAGAGACAAGATGTGATTTAAAGAAAGTCTCGATACCGAATAATTTTAAAATGTTAATCAATATGTTGATCTTTCATGATCGTTCATGGTGCACAGACCGCCAGGGATTAACTGAAATAACCCATTAATTTGCAGTAATGTACAGTAGTCTTACCGCAAGTTGGCCTCGTGGTTAGAGTGTCTGCCTCTTGAACAGAAGATTGCAAGTTCTACTCATGGTCGGGTCGTATCAAAAACCATCATAAAAATGGTACCTACTGCCATCTGGCAAGGCACACTGCAGTACAGACGTGAATAGGGAGTCAAACTCTCACAGTTACCAGAGAACCAGCCCCCACTGTAACCCTAGCTATGTAATAGGTGAGAGGCCGAGGGCTACTGAAACAGAGATCGGTGCTGCTTAATGTGCCTCAAAAGACTGGTTTATACTGGGATGAAAGACTGCCTGGGAAGACCAGGTCCTGGCATGGGAGGGACTTTGACTTGACTGACAGTAGTCTTAGTTTAACATATTGTATGATGAGTTATCGCTGTCTTTGAGAACAGAAACTTACACAATTATCACCTCTAACTGGATTATGACACCTAATTTATTACCTCTGCCCGCTTTGTTGGAGGAGGTTATGTTTTCACCTCTGTTTGTTTGTTTGACTTTTCCCAATGGAACTCAAAAAGTAGTGAACATTCATCTCATCTCATTATCTCTAGCTGCTTTATCCTGTTCTACAGGGTTGCAGGCAAGCTGGAGCCTATCCCAGCTGACTACGGGCAAAAGGCGGGGTACACCCTGGACAAGTCGCCAGGTCATCACAGGGCTGACACATAGACACAGACAACCATTCACACCTACGGTCAATTTAGAGTCACCAGTTAACCTAACCTGCATGTCTTTGGACTGTGGGGGAAACTGGAGCACCCGGAGGAAACCCACGCAGACAACATGCAAACTCCGCACAGAAAGGCCCTCGCCGGCCGTGGGGCTCGAACCCGGATCTTCTTGCTGTGAGGCGACAGCGCTAACCACTACACCACTGTGCTGCCCCTAGTAGTGAACAGATTTTGATAAAATTTTGATGAAAGGTGATACATGGGCCAAGGAACCATGGATTAAATTCTGATGCAAATCCAGATATATATGTGGTCCCAGGACTTTTTTATTGTCTGTTCCCAACGTAACTCAATAAGTAGTGAATGGATTTGGATGAAACTTGGTGCAAAGGTGATCCATGAGCCAAGGAACCATTGATTAGATTTTGATGCAAATCCGGATATGTATGTGGACCCAGGACTTTTTTGTCTGTTCCCAACATAACTCAAAAAGTAATGAACAGATTTGGATGAAACTTGGTGTACCACTTTAGTATTATCCCAGGTTCAAGTGATTCGATTTTGATGTTGATAATATGTAGCTTGGCGGAGGTACACACTCTACCGAGTGCCCTTCAAGCTTGCTCAAATGATCAAGGCAATCTGAGTGGTGATAACAGATGTATGTGTGTCGGGTTTTAATAAAAGACTACATTGTAAATGTTAAAAATAAAAAATAAAAATGAAGAATTCCTTCCTTCCACACTAATTTTGTAGACATTTTGACAAAACCGTTTGCCCTGTCATGAGTGTAACAAATACAAACATACTAAGAGCTACCAAAAGACAAATCAGAATGGAAGCTATTTCTGAAAACCAAATGCACAGGATGTTGTATCAGTGTACACTGCTGTGGTTTCCTCTGCAGCTTTCACAACACCGAATGTTTAATCTGGCCTGATGTGTGCATACGTGTGTGTGTGTGTGTGTGTGTGTGTGTGTGTGTGTGTGTGTGTGTGTGTGTGTGTGTGTGTTGAGTGAGTGGTTTTTAGGAAGGGTACGCTTGTGCTCTCAATGCAATGCTTTAATATTTTTTCAATTAACTTATTTATACTCATCAGGATTTTTTTTATTTCATTGCCTATAGCTGTCGTTTAAGCTTCACTGTACGCATAAATTTGTAATTGAAATAGCTTTTAGTCTTCGGTCCATTAAAAGGCAAAGCTCCAAATGTTGCAATGCTGCAAGCTCCAAGTCCATTATAGTTAAAGCAAAACATGAATAAGAGAGCAGCGTGTCGTTGAAGAGAACCTGTCTGCTTGGCTATTATCTTCATGAAGCAATAAAAATGAGGGCAGAATACAAATTTATTTACTCACTTAGTCATAGATTGTCGTATTTTCTTCATTCTGTGTTGTTGTTGCTATTGCTGATTAAACCGCATGTTTACATTGGCTCTGGATGGAGGAAAACACTATATGACCTGGTTGGACAAAGCACAGCTTTCTCTTCGGCAATATGATTCATCTGAGGTCTGAAATAGGAACCAGGCCTTTTCAGACTTTCCAAGTTGTGCATCCATGGCAAGGGAATGGTTCATTAGTTGGTGAGGAAAAGTTTTAAGAGGAAAGCTTTTACTGCTGCTGAATCATCTTTCCAGGAGGCACAAGAGAAGAAGCATTTAAAAAAAAGAAGCAAATTAGAAAGTGAATAAATAAGCCAAAGAATCCAGCTGTAATCTGAACGTGCACAGAAAAAGGATGGAAAAAATATTCTTGCAAGTGGTGAGAGACATATTTAGAAAAAGATTTTGTTTGAAGACAGAAACAGGTTTATTGTTGGTCCTGATTTTTATGGCTCGCCCAAGTAGAACGTTCCGGCATTTAACAGCCAATGAACAAAGCATGACACGTGAGAAATGTTGCACGAATGCTAAGACTAGACTATTTTAAGAGTTGAGATTCTGTACGGTACATGTCTTACTGTATATAGATAGATAGATAGATAGATAGATAGATAGATAGATAGATAGATAGATACATACATACATACATACATACATACACTACCGTTCAAAAGTTTGGGGTCACCCAGACAATTTTGTGTTTTCCATGAAAAGTCACACTTTTATTTCCCACCATAAGTTGTAAAACGAATAGAAAATATAGTCGAGACATTTTTCTGGCCATTTTGAGCATTTAATCGACCCCACAAATGTGATGCTCCAGAAACTCAATCTGCTCAAAGGAAGGTCAGTTTTATAGCTTCTCTAAAGAGCTCAACTGTTTTCAGCTGTGCTAACATGATTGTACAAGGGTTTTCTAATCATCCATTAGCCTTCTGAGGCAATGAGCAAACACATTGTACCATTAGAACACTGGAGTGAGAGTTGCTGGAAATGGGCCTCTATACCCCTATGGAGATATTGCACCAAAAACCAGACATTTGCAGCTAGAATAGTCATTTACCACATTAGCAATGTATAGAGTGGATTTCTGATTAGTTTAAAGTGATCTTCATTTAAAAGAACAGTGCTTTTCTTTAAAAAATAAGGACATTTCAAAGTGACCCCAAACTTTTGAACGGTAGTGTGTATATATATATATATATATATATATATATATATATATATATATATATATATATATTTGAGTCTTGCCAAAAATCAACCCTAATTCCTGATGTCACTTGAGGAAAATTAACATGGTCTCACACTTGCAAATGCTTAACATTTTGTATGACTCAACTTGTTTAAATTGCTTAAAGCTATATAACCTTTCGATTTCATAAAATTGGTGAAATTTAGTTCCCGCTGAAATGTGGTCATTGTGATATATGTTTATTTCTGTAATATCTCACAAAATATCAGGCCATTCTGTGGCTGGGAAGTTATTTAATTTGAGGGGATTAAAGCAAATAATGTGCATGAAATCGCTCGCTTCGCGCAGTCAAGCAGACAGAGGAAGTCTGTGTGTGTGCGCATGTGCAGGTTTGCCTGCTTCTTCTTTTGGGTTTTACGGCAGCTGGCATCCACAGTGTTGCATTACTGCCATCTACAGGTTTATCTTTGACGGTGCACCGGCAGTTCTATCATTCTGTCGCTAAATGAACAGCTGATCACACCGAGGTGCTCGCTGAGCGCCGATATTTATTACTTTGGTCCTGCGTTTCCTTTCCTTAGTCTATAATATAACGTCTTTTCTTCTCTCTTTCTGTTACTGTAGTCGGTCTTTCACGTTTCATTCGCACACTCACATCCTCCATTTTTCTCTCCTGTTTCAAATTTGTATCCCGCAATGCCTCGTGCGAATGGGGAAAGCCCACCACACGATGCATGATGTAGTATCTTGAATTGGGTCAGGGTGAAGCAAAAAAAAAAAAATAGCATAGAATTTAGGGCCACATGGCCCTAAATTCATTAACTGTTCTATTTAAAAAAAAAAAAACTAATAAAATTGGAAGTGTGTGATTCAAATTCAGTAGCTTTCAGTCCACTAAACAAAAATAATTGGGTGTCGGGGAAAATTCTTTTTATGACCTAAACTTGAAAAATCTGAAAGGCAGTCTAGCTTTAAAGGTGGGGGGAACAAATGTCCCTTTAATTATGACAAAATGAGCTCATGGTTGGGAAATTGCTATGTAAACAGAGGCGGTTTATAACAGATCAGTAACATGATGGCCATAGCAGTGGTAGATTTGGAGGCAGAACTAGACCCAGCAATCACGAACACATTCACACCCATGGATAATAGAGGCTTTGCACCATCATGTGACCCCTATAGCAATGGTAACTATGCCGCCATGACAGGAGGCACGCTTGTAGAGCTTCATTCAGCCAAGTTAGTCGTTATTGATCGGTATGGGAAGGTTTTGCTGCATTTTTGGATGTGCAAATCATTCTGAATGAAACAAAGACATCAGATTTTTTTTTAACTTACCAAAAGTAATTCATCATCAGGCTGAAAAACTAGAGAGATTTTGAAACGTAGAACAAAAAATAGCTCACAAACATACAGTACAAAGTGCAGCAAGGTGATCATTCTTATCCAAAGACGTGAACCTGAGCATAAGAGACAGTGCAGCGAGGTGCTCAAGCTCATGTTCATTTCACTGTATAAGAATGAGCACTGAATTAGTAATCCAGTGGGAAACCGATCAGAAGAGAGAGAAAGAGAGAGAGAGAGAGAGAGAGAGAGAGAGAGAGAGTCTGACCACTTTCCCGTGACTCAAAAAGAAAAGCACCAGCAGTTTCCCAATGTTGCGCAAGCAGAAAGTGAACTCTGTTGTACCAACTTCAGCCTGCCGTTACTCCCAAAATACTGAATAGATCTTACTGAGATACATTTTTTTGGAAAGCAGAGATAAGCTTTTTAATGATAGTATTCCCAATAGAAAATATTCAAGAGTTAAGCAATGACAGATTTGGGAACTCAGATGAGTGTCTGCATGGAGAATTTTCACAGCATGGCCAGGAAGCATCTGATATGCCTACTAGAAGCTGCCTCCTGTCATGGTGGTGTAGTTACTGTACAGTTGCTATTAGGGTCATGTGATGGTGCAAAGCTTCTATACAGCAAAGACAATCCCCCAAAGGCATGTGCTTGGGAGATGGGAGGAAACTGGAGACCATAGAGGAAACCCACATGGGTGAGTGAAGAACACACAGAGACTAACTCATGCTGATTGAACCAGGAACCCTGGAGCAGTGAGGTTCCTCCTAGCATGATGAACCCAGTTCTTTGCTTCCAAAAGTGATTCAGTGAAACCCTCTCTAATCGTGAAACATCCTGTTATAGGATTCTGTCTAGATCTTGCAAGATCCCCAAAGAGGACCTTTGTGCCGTGTGTCCATGTGTCCGTGTCACTGTCCAACTTCTGCGAACTGACTGCTCATCATTGGTGGAGGTTTCTATGGCATTAACTTGCATTCGGCTATAAATTCAAACTCTCTCACCTAATCAGGAGTGTTGTAACGTATGACAACACTATGATGCTATGCAAATGCAATGTTTATCTCATTAGCAAAGTCAGATGCAGATTGTTATCATTTTCAGCCACACTTACTCATCTTTTCCCTCCATCCCTCCGTCTATCCCCTGGAGGCTGCTCAGTTTTCATTACTGTGCTCAAAACTCTCTCTGGCAGATTCCCATTTACAGAATGACAGGGAACTCAGCAGCCAAAGCTAGGTTCACACTCACAGCAGGAACCACAGCAGAGGCTGAGCCAACACATCTGCTTTCTGTATTAGAAAGACAACTAATTATAGAGACTAAGCTCTCGTTGTCTTGGTCTGTAGTAGAGTCCTGGTGGACCATCAGTGAGCCGAAATGCACAAACCCAATTTAAATCTATTCCCTGATCCCCAATTTAACTTGCTTTAATTCAGCCCCCCAAACTTAATTAACAAATAAAACTTAACAACAGCCGATAAAATCCCAAAGCAATGCTATCTTCAAATCAAAGGGAAATGGGATTTCTGCTGTGCTGGTGAATCAACACAGATGCAAACCATTTTTCCCCCTCTTCCTTAATCTGCTTTTGTTTTTCAGGATGAGTTGCTGTGCTGGATAGATTCCCACATCCCCCATAAACAGTGTCTTCATAAGAACGCTGTCCTCCAGCGCTATTTCACCAGAAAATGACACCGTGAAGAAGAGGTAAAAGGTCAATTGAGAGGACCTTCATAAAACAGCAGGATGCACTGAATGAGGCCAGGCAGCGTGTGAGCGTCGGGACAGGATGAGCAATGTAATGGAGATAAATGCAGAGAAACACAAAGGCTGACAACAACATAGATCAGATGGTTTAATAAACACCCAAGAGCTATCTGTCTCTCTTGGAAGATTAGAACTGCTGTTCGGACTGTTTATGCCCCAAATATGAACAGCAGTGTATGAGACAGTCCAGTATTTGAATCTTCAAGGTCAAATCCCACTCCCCACCTCGCAGTGGCTGATGTGTGGTTGCCCTGGATAATGTTATTTGGTCAAGAGAGTGAAAGAAAGAGGGTATCGTACAGTCATCTCACCAAAACATGCATGCACACATGTATACACACACTACAAAAGCAGACTAGCATTAACAGCAGATACTGGACGCAACACAGGAATACACCCTGGATGCAGCGCCCATCGTAGGCCACCATACACTCACACATTCAAACAACTCATTCACTCCAAGGGGCAAGTCACCAGTTCACATATTGGCAAGTTTTTTGAGGTGGGAGGAAACCAGAGAACCTGAAAAAAATCCACATAGAGATCCATATACATGAGAACGGAGAACCAAGAAAACTCTGGAGCATATGTTTGTATCACAGCGCTGCTTTTTGGGAATAGTGTATAATTATAGTGCAAAAGCTACTTTCTACACTGGCCATTGGAGGTCTCATCTCATCTCATTATCTCTAGCCGCTTTATCCTTCTACAGGGTCGCAGGCAAGCTGGAGCCTATCCCAGCTGACTACGGGCGAAAGGCGGGGTACACCCTGGACAAGTCGCCAGGTCATCACAGGGCTGACACATAGACACAGACAACCATTCACACTCCCATTCACACCTACGCTCAATTTAGAGTCACCAGTTAACCTAACCTGCATGTCTTTGGACTGTGGGGGAAACCGGAGCACCCGGAGGAAACCCACGCGGACACGGGGAGAACATGCAAACTCCACACAGAAAGGCCCTCGCCGGCCCCGGGGCTCGAACCCAGGACCTTCTTGCTGTGAGGCGACAGCGCTAACCACTACACCACCGTGCCGCCTCCATTGGAGGTTTAAAAAAAAAAATAAAATAAAATATGGAGCTGGAGGAAGGGGGTAATATTCAAAGAAAAATAATTTCTGAGATTAAAGTTTACGAGGAAAAAAATAAGATTTTTCTGAGATTGTAAAGTCATAAATTTACAAGAAAAAAGTGACAAAACTCAGAAAAATACAGATTGGGTTGGGGTTTTTTTGGCAAGGATCCACATCGTTTCACTTCGCAATGTTGAATAAACGTCATCACAACACAGATGCCATGGCTGAGCCAAGAGTTATAGGAAATGCAGCCTTTTCTCCTTGATCACACAATCTCATCTCATCTCATTATCTGGAGCCGCTTTATCCTGTTCTACAGGGTCGCAGGCAAGCTGGAGCCTATCCCAGCTGACTACGGGCGAAAGGCGGGGTACACCCTGGACAAGTCGCCAGGTCATCACAAGGCTGACACATAGACACAGACAGCCATTCACACTCACATTCACACCTACCGTACGGTCAATTTAGAGTCACCAGTTAACCTAACCTGCATGTCTTTGGACTGTGGGGGAAACCGGAGCACCCGGAGGAAACCCACGCGGACACGGGGAGAACATGCAAACTCCGCACGGAAAGGCCCTCGCCGGCCCCGGGGCTCGAACCCAGGACCTTCTTGCTGTGAGGCGACAGCGCTAACCACTACACCACCGTGCCGCCGCCATTGGAGGTTTTAAAAAAAAAATAAATAAAATATGGAGCTGGAGGAAGGGGGTAATATTCAAAGAAAAATAATTTCTGAGATTAAAGTTTACGAGGAAAAAAATAAGATTTTTCTGAGATTGTAAAGTCATAAATTTACAAGAAAAAAGTGACAAAACTCAGAAAAATACAGATTGGGTTGGGTTTTTTTTGGCAAGGATCCACATCGTTTCACTTCGCAATGTTGAATAAACGTCATCACAACACAGATGCCATGGCTGAGCCAAGAGTTATAGGAAATGCAGCCTTTTCTCCTCGATCACACAATCTCATCTCATCTCATTATCTGGAGCCGCTTTATCCTGTTCTACAGGGTCGCAGGCAAGCTGGAGCCTATCCCAGCTGACTACGGGCGAAAGGCGGGGTACACCCTGGACAAGTCGCCAGGTCATCACAGGGCTGACACATAGACACAGACAGCCATTCACACTCACATTCACACCTACCGTACGGTCAATTTAGAGTCACCAGTTAACCTAACCTGCATGTCTTTGGACTGTGGGGGAAACCGGAGCACCTGGAGGAAACCCACGCGGACACGGGGAGAACATGCAAACTCCGCACGGAAAGGCCCTCACCAGCCACGGGGCTCGAACCCGGACTTTCTTGCTGTGAGGCGACAGCGCTAACCACTACACCACCGTGCCGCCCTCGATCACACAATATAAAAGAAAAAAGCATACGCTGTAAAAAGTGATTTTGGAGAGTGGTAAATATAATCTATGCAAACCAGATAAAATTTACTCGATTATTGCAGTCAGCCAAGGAATTATAAAGTAATGGGTAAATTATACCTATGCTACCTATTCGTTAACAGTAACAACCGTTACATGGAAAAATACGGTAAAATATACCCCAAAGCCGTGAGTCCTGTGTTCCAAATTGCGCATGCGTCAGACCGCGCGTTTGAGTGAGCGGGACAGGGAACTCTCGGACTGCCATCTTCCTCTCTCCGGCTGTTAGTTTAGTGAGTTATAAAACAGGTTCATTATTTGAAATGTTGTGTGAAGCTGTTGTACTGCACTTTATTCTGTGTTTTGTTTTGTTTTTTTTGATGATTTTATGGGTTGGGGCGGCACGGTGGTGTAGTGGTTAGCGCTGTCACCTCACAGCAAGAAGGTCCGGGTTCGAGCCCCGGGGCCGGCGAGGGCCTTTCTGTGCGGAGTTTGCATGTTCTCCCCGTGTCCGCGTGGGTTTCCTCCGGGTGCTCCGGTTTCCCCCACAGTCCAAAGACATGCAGGTTAGGTTAACTGGTGACTCTAAATTGAGCGTAGGTGTGAATGTGAGTGTGAATGGTTGTCTGTGTCTATGTGTCAGCCCTGTGATGACCTGGCGACTTGTCCAGGGTGTACCCCGCCTTTCGCCCGTAGTCAGCTGGGATAGGCTCCAGCTTGCCTGCGACCCTGTAGAACAGGATAAGCGGCTAGAGATGATGAGATGAGATGAGATTTTATGGGTTAAAAACATTGAGATGACGAACCATCTGAAAGTCTTTTTTTGGGGGGGGTACATCTTACCTTCTCCGAATAAGTAATGGTTACTAAGTGATATTAATTACCTTTGATTAGTAATTATCAGGTATTACCTACTAGCAAACAAGAGATAATTTTACCCAATTTCAATGAGAAAGTAGCTGTTGAATAGATACATAAATGTGAGGTAAATTTTACCCAATTTATTTAAGTATTTCATAGCTTTTTATTTCAGTTTTTTATACTCAATATATGGAATTAAATCTACCCCAGACAAGTCCATGCAAATTGTTACCTCAGATTTATTGGGTAAATTCTATAGGTTACTTTTTTCAGTGTAGAGATTGGACGGCAGGCGGCACGGTGGTGCAGTGGTTAGCGCTGTCGCCTCACAGCAAGAAGGTCCGGGTTCGAGCCCCGTGGCTGGCGAGGGCCTTTCTGTGTGGAGTTTGCATGTTCTCCCCGTGTCCGCGTGGGTTTCCTCCGGGTGCTCCGGTTTCCCCCACAGTCCAAAGACATGCAGGTTAGGTTAACTGGTGACTCTAAATTGACCGTAGGTGTGAATGTGAGTGTGAATGGTTGTTTGTCTCTATGGTGGGGTTTACATTAGACCGTATCAGCGGATCATCAGATTAACATTTTTAAAACGATTAGTGTGCACACAGCAACGCCAATACACGATTCGCGTGCACACAGCAACACCAATACACGGATACGCTCGGCTCCGCAGGCATCCTGCGCTCCAAATCACTCCGCCCTGAACAGCGAGTGCCCTCTGGAGGGTGCGCACTCCGGCCCTGCGCAGCTCACAGAGCGCGCGAGTGGAGTGCACGAGCAGTGATTCGGGACTGAGCCGCTGTGTGTGTGATCTCAGTGCATGTCGGGCATGCGCGTCACTTACCACTTGCAAGTGGAAGGATGGCAAGCCTAAAGACAATCATAACTACACAATGGGCAGTATTTGCATCAGTATTTGCAGTATTTTCATACTTTTATACTCTTTAATGAAAGGTGATACAAGGCGGAAGTCCGCGCTGTTTTTCAGCAGTCGCGTCACATGACCAACGCCAGCGAATCAGGAAGGTGGATGTCACAGTGACGTTGTCCAATGACGACGCCAGCTAGAGCTCAGCACAGCGTATCCGCGTATCCGCGTATTCTCAATGTTTACACAGCACCGGACCAGACACGATCTGGATTGAATACGTGGACCCTGGCGGATTCCCGTTTCCCGGCGTTTCCAGGCGTTTTAATGTAAACGGACAGTGCATCCGCGAAGAAAACGAGACAGATACGGTCTAATGTAAACATGGCCTATGTGTCAGCCCTGTGATGACCTGGCGACTTGTCCAGGGTGTACCCCGCCTCTCACCCATAGTCAGCTGGGATAGGCTCCAGCTTGCCTGTGACCCTGCACAGGATAAGCGACTACAGATAATGGATGGATGGATAGATGGATGGATGGATGGATGGAAGCGTAGACATTTTCAACTTCATTTCCCAGAACGCACTGCAGCCAGGAAGCATGTGGTTGTTGCACTTTTTCTTGTTATATTACCCTCTTCCCCCAGCTCCACATATCCATCCCGTCCATCCATCATCCATAACCGCTTATCTTGTGCAGGGTCGCGGGCAAGCTGGAGCCTGTATGCTTTATTACTCAGCTTATTTCTCTCATTGTGTGAATAGAAATTTTCAGTCACTATGTGGAACATACTTTTTATACAATTTTTCCTATTCTCTGAAGTGTTGCTAAAAATTCTGGAGTTGAAAATGTATTGTACTGTAAATGGCCCAGAAACATGATAAGCTGAATGATGCTTTTTTTAATGTTTACAAAAATTGTAATACTTTATTTAAAAAAATATTTTTTTAAATCTAATCAGATATTCATCAGCACTGTGAAGGTGAAGGTACTGACGATATAAGCGATGTCTTCACACACACACACACACACACACACACATACAGTTGTGGTCAGAAGTTTACATACAGTGACATGAATGTCATCTTGGATATGAATGTCATGGCAATATTTGGGCTTTCAGTAATTTCTTTGAACTGTTCTTTTCCTGTGGCAGAATGATTGTACAGCATACATCTTTAATTAAAAAAAAAAAAAACCACTCGAATTTGGTGCACAAGTTTTAATTTTCTTTGGGTTTTCTGAAATCAGCACATCGTCAAAATTATACATACAGGGTCAAAAATTTACATATAGCACACCTAATATTTGGGTAAAATGTCTTTTCGCAAGATTCACCTTGACCAAACATTTTTGTTTACCATGAACAAGTTTCTGGCAGAATTCTGGTTGGATATTTCACAACTCTTCATGGTAGAATCGGTAGAGTTCAATTAAATTTGGCTTTTTTTTCCCTTGGCATGGACTCGACTTATAAGCACGGTCCAAATATTTTCAATAGGGTTGAAATCAGGACTTGTTTTAAGCTTAATGTTTGCTTGCTTTATCCTCCACAACCAGCTCTGATGCATGTTTGGGTTCATTGTCCTGTTGTAACTCCCAATCCCAAGTCATGTTCAAGTTTCTGATGGTTTATGCTGAAGAATTCTGAGGTAGTCTTCCTTCTTCATTATTCCATCCACTTTGTGCAATGAACCAGTTCCACTGCCAGCAAGACAGCCCCAGAACATGATGATCCTACCACCACCACCAGCTGATACAGTGTCCCTCTGTACATGGTGGTCATTGTGGCCAAACAACTCAATCTTTGTCTCATCTGACCATACAGCTTTCCTCCAGAAGGCTTTTTCTTTGTCTGCGTGGTCAGCTTCAAACTTTAGTTGAGCTTGAAGGTGTCAGTTTTGGAGCAGGGGGTTATTTCTTGGATAGCAGCCTCTTAGTCCATGGTGATCTGAACTGTAGACAGTGATCCATCAGCTTCCAGTTCATGGCAGGGCTGTGCCATGGTGGTTCCCAGGTTGTTCCTGACCATCCGAACCAATTTCCTTTCAGCTGAGGGTGACAGTTTGGGTTTTCTTGAAGCAAAGTGGCTTGGCAAAGTGACTACACCTCACAGTAACTTGGATACAATTGTTTGAACTGATCTTGGAATTTGCAGTTGTTTAGAAATGGCTCCAAGAGACATTCTGGAGTTGTGTATATCTGTGATCCTCTTTCTCAGATCTGCACTGAGCTCCTTGGACTTTCCCTTTTTACTGTGTGTTGGTCAATCCAATAAGTGCTGTAAACAAACCCTTTTAATGAAGGCACAGAGAAGCTACCAGCTGTAGTCAATCATGATCACTAACAGGAAGTTAAGAGACCTCAGCCTTGGCAAGATAAGAGACATTTTGGAAGTTTCAGCACCTCTGAATTAATAATCAAAGTGAGCATATGTATAATTTTGACCCTGTGTTGATTTCAGAAAACCCAAAGAAAATTAAAACTTGTGCACCAAATTCTAGTGGGTGTTTTTTTTTAATTAAAGATGTATGCTGTACAATCATTCTGCCACAGAAAAAGAACAATTCAAAGAACTTACTGAAAGCCCAAATATTGCCATGACATTCATATCCAAGATGACATTCATGCCACTGTATGTAAACTTCTGACCACAACTGTATATTGACATGGCATTGTCACGTATATAGCCGAACCCTAACCAACAAAATGACATACTGTGCAGCCAGAGCACTCAAACACACTCAGCATTACTCCTCACCATATTTTCTACTCAAATGATCCTGTATTCATGCAGATAATTTCAGCAGAACAGTTCATTAACTTTCAAGTTCTTGGTAGATGTTTGGAGAAGAAAGAAGATTAAGAACCTCAACAAACACAAACCTCATTTTTATAAAATGTGACAACAGCCCATGATAAACCACACCATCTGTAAAACCAGTCCACAATGCACACCATATGTACAGGAAAAGACACGCCTGAAATTATGGGCTGGCTCTTCTTATTCATCTTGCTCCCTGGTTCCCTCCAACGACTAAGGGAACTTGGCAAGTCTGCCCATATTCATGTAATCCATCTTTTCTTGCACAGGTAACCAATGTCATATAAGGATACAACATAAGGAGCTAATTATACATCACTAATGACACTATGTTACGGGAGTGTAATAAAGTCTACCAGAGGGGAAAAAAGACCCAAAACAAAACAAAAAACACAGCGCTGCCTGTAGTATGGGTAATAAGTAAATGTAATTAATACATCCCTCTGACTGGACATTCCATTTTTAAAACTGATCTGATGTTATATCAGAAGTTATCCATGTTGTGAGGAAAAAACACTGAATATGGCAAAGTTTAACCCAGCGTGAGCTTTTCATTAGCTCACAGAACAGCTGAAAAGGAAACATATCCTGTTTTATCTAATGGGACCTGATTCAGTGAACATTTTTACCTCTTTTTTTTTGTTTCCATGGACTGGATATTTTAAAAAAAAGAGAGAGAAATACAACAGAAATTCAATTAATGCTTTTGTCTACAAGGGAATGTAATCTACAAATGCATTTGTTTTCAACAGAGAGAGCAGCAGCCTGGCAAAATCAGAGACCTTTATTCCTTATGCACTCCTGGGGTTATATGACGAGCTGCTATGAGAACATCTGTAACCACATACAGTAGTCATAAGGACTACTGATCACTTACAAACATCAATTCAATTGATGAAATTCAAAGGATGATTTTGAAGTCATGTTGCAAAGGGTGGGGGCAGCCATGACTTGAAGGTTTGAGAAGCAGCTTTGGGCCCAAAGGGTTACCGGTTCGAGTCCTGGGACTGGCAGGAAAAATGTGAGGGGAGATCAGTGAATGAACAGCACTTTCCCCTCCATCTGTATCATGGCTGAAGTGCCCTTGAGCAAGGTCCAACTGCTCCCTGGGCGCTGTAGCATAGATGCTCTGGGTATGTGTGTGTGCTCATTGCTCACTTGTGTGTTCACTGCTTCAAATGGGTGAAATGCAGAGGAGGAATTTCACCATGCTTGAGTGTACATGACCAAATACAGTGGTGCTTGAAAGTTTTTCTGCATAAATATGACCTAAAACAACATCAGATTTTCACACAAGTCCTAAAAGTAGATTTGGAGAACCCAGTTAAACAAATGAGACAAAAATATTATACTTGGTCATTTATTTATTGAGGAAAATGATCCAATATTACATATCTGTGAGTGGCAAAAGTATGTGAACCTCTAGGATTAGCACAGTTAATTTGAAGGTGAAATTAGAGTCAGGTGTTTTCAATCAATGGGATGAAAATCAGGTGTGAGTGGGCACCCTGTTTTATTTAAAGAAGAGGGATCTATCAAAGTCTGATCCTCACAACACAGGTTTGTGGAAGTGTATCATGGCACGAACAAAGGAGATTTCTGAGGACCTCAGAAACAGTGTTGTTGATGCTCATCAGGCTGGAAAAGGTTACAAAACCATCTCTAAACAGTTTGGACTCCACCGATCCACAGTCAGACAGATTGTGCACAAACGGAAGAAATTCAAGACCATCGTTACCCTCCCCAGGAGTGGTTGACCAACAAAGATCACTCCAAGAGCAAGGCGTGTAATAGTCGGCCAGGTCACAAAGGACCCCAGGGTAACTTCTAAGCAACTGAAGGCCTCTCTCACATTGGCTAATGTTCATGTTCATGAGTCCACCATCAGGAGAACACTGAACAACAATGGTGTGCATGGCAGTGGTGCAAGGAGAAAGCCACTGCTCTCCAAAAAGAACATTGCTGCTCATCTGCAGTTTGCTAAAGATCATGTGGACAAGCCAGAAGGCTATTGGAAAAATGTTTTGTGGATGGATGAGACCAAAATAGAACTTTTTGGTTTAAATGAGAAGTGTTATGTTTGGAGAAAGGAAAACACTGCATTCCAGCATAAGAACCTTATCCCATCTGTGAAACATGGTGGTGGTAGTATCATGGTTTGGGCCTGTTTTGTTGCATCTGGGCCAGGACGGCTTGCCATCATTGATGGAACAAAGAATTCTGAATTATACCAGGAAATTCTAAAGGAAAATGTCAGGACATCTGTCCATGAACTGAATCTCAAGAGAAGGTGGGTCATGCAGCAAGACAACGACCCTAAGCACACAAGTTGTTCTACCAAAGAATGGTGAAAGAAGAATAAAGTTAATATTTTGGAATGGCCAAGTCAAAGTCCTGGCCTTAATCCAATGGAAATGTTGTGGAAGGACCTGAAGTGAGCAGTTCATGTGAGGAAACCCACCAACATCCCAGAGTTGAAGCTGTTCTGTACGGAGGAACGGGCTAAAATTCCTCCAAGCCGGTGTGCAGGACTGATCAACAGTTACCGCAAACATTTAGTTGCAGTTATTGCTGCACAAGGGGGTCACACCAGATACTGAAAGCAAAGGTTCACATACTTTTGCCACTCACAGATATGTAATATTGGATCATTTCCCTCAATAAATAAATGACCAAGTATAATATTTTTGTCTCGTTTGTTTAACTGAGTTCCCTTTATCTACTTTTAGGACTTGTGTGAAAATCTGATGATGTTTTAGGTCATATTTATACAGAAATATAGAAAATTCTAAAGGGTTCACAAACTTTCAAGCACCACTGTAAAGACTTCTTCTTCAGAGATGACACACATCTCCATTAAAATGTAGAGAAACCGAAACTCAGCAAGCTGTTCTTCTCTCATCAATTATTTGATGTCCTGAGAAAAAAAAAAAAAATCACATGGGTGTGCAGATATAGCAAGCTTTGAGCATGTCAAAAAGTTGTTATTCACTGAGAAGTTTCCATGAAGTTACCAATCAAGCTATACAAGTTTCTGCAGGAATTAAAGCAAAATGGCCTTTCGATTTCAGAAAATCGGTGAAATTTAGTTCCCTCTGAAATTTGGTCATTGTGATATATGTTTATTTCTGTAATATCTCACAAAATATCAGGCCATTCTGTGGCTGGGAAGTTATTTAATTTGAGGGGATTAGAGCAAATAATGTGCATGAAATCGCTCGCTTTGCGCAGTCAAGCAGACAGAGGAAGTCCATGTGCGCATGCGCAGGTTTACGTTCTTTTCCTTCTTCTTTTAGGTTTTACGGCAGCTGGCATCCACAGCATTGCATTACTGCCATCTACAGGTTTACCTTTGACTGTGCACTGACAGTTCCATCATTCTGTTGCTAAACGAACAGCTAATCACACCGAGGTGCTCGCTGACCGCCAATATTATTTATTAGTTTGGTCCTGCGTTTCCTTTCCTTCACAACATAACTCATTTTCTTCTCACTTACCGTTACTGTAGTCAGTCTTTCACGTTTCATTCGCACACTCGCGTCCTCCATTTTTCTCTCCTGTTTCAAATTTGTATCCCACAATGCCTTGCGTGAACAGGGAAAGTCCACCACCAGGTAGTATCTTGAATTGGGACATGGTGAAGCAGGAAAAAATAGCAGAGAAATTAGGGCCGTTTGGCCCCAAATTCATTAGGGCCATGTGGCCCTAAATTCAATAATTGTTCTATTTAAAAGAAACTAATAAACTTGGAAGCCTGTGATTCGAATTCAGTAGCTTTCAGTCCATTAAACCAAAATAACTGGGTGTAGGAGAAAATTCCTTTTATGATCTACATTTGAAAAATCTGAAAGGCGGGCTACCTTTAAAGGTACAAGATATATAGTATATACTTCTTCACACAGAAGGGTTTAAGTTGCATATACTTCGAACCAAATCATTGGTTCCTTGTTGGTTATTTGGAAAGATAAATGCTCTCTGCCTCTTAATGGTGTTCCAGCTAAAACACTCTTTGATATAAAAAGACTACCTTGAAGTGCTCCCCAAATAATAAAAGCAAACAGTAAAGGTTTACAGTTTCAACCATTTTTCCACGAGTATCTTAACAGATAAAGTAGGAACATGTTGGTCTGTCCTATCACAAGCTTGATATGTCTTTCGAGCCAAAAGGGTTCATCTATTCACTGACCATAAAGCACTGATCCAGCGAACCGCAAAGAAAAACAAAGTCCCAGTTTATTATCCTTTGTTCTGTCTTTTTTATATTTATCCCATATTTCTCTTATATTTTTCCAATTCCAACCCACTTGCAAGTCTTCCATTATTGCACAACAACTGCTCATGAAACATCACATACATAATTATTTCTGAGCAAAACTGGAAAAACAAATGTCATCCCCCTAACCCAGACAGCAGGCCCAGTTATGCTGTTTTGGACTTGAGGATAGCTATCATTGTTGGGAATTAAACCCCTCACGGGATGGATGCTTAGACTGCTGCTCCATTCTGGACCCTGCTGCCAAAATCTATTGACGCTGCACTAGAAATTCATACCCACAGCAAAGTACACCAGACCCCTGAGCAACATACTGTAGGAACACTAAAGGTGATGAGACACAGGTGAACTTTTTGGGCAATGTTGCCGGGCAATTGTAGCCTGGGCCCGCCCATCCTAAGTATGACGCAACACGAGGGCCTGTTGCGAGCTTAGTCTGGCAAGGCAAGCTATCTCCAGCTCTTCCAAGCTCCTGAAAAATCGGGAGCCAATCAACTTTGAGCATCTCCAACGGCCCTGGGTAGAGGCGTGTTCAAGGCAGTGACGTAGTAGAACTGCGACCGGAAGCCATAGATTGTTTACAGAATCTATGCCGGAAGCGCTTCATTCACTAGAAACATTACGAACATGGAGCAGCGGCAAGCCTTTGACACAGCGGAAGATGCTGTATTGAAAGCATTCAACGGGAAGTTCTCGTTGAAAATGGAGCAAAGAGCAGCCCTGGAGGTATTTATCTTCTTCCTGTTACTCAAGCAGTTTCCGTCGCGTCACATACGTCAGAGGAAAGAGTGATGTGATTGGTTTAAGCTTCGTCACAGCCTTTTCTGGCTTCGACCAGTAGCAAACTGAGGCATTTCAGGGAGGTGGGTCAACCACGCCTTTGGGAAACGGTTGGGCTTAATATCTTTGCCAGACCAAATGCTTGCAGAGCTTTGAAGTCGCGTTAGCCAGACTAGGGCAATTGTGCTTCAACACTTTCCCATCGAGATTGGGCAACATCAGTTCTATCTGAACGATTTTGATCATCCAGTCAGAATGCTAGCAGCAAATCACATGACCACCTGAGAGCTTCTGAAATTTTTAACAAAGATGGCAGCAGGCTTATAGTACTCGAGTCCGACTCGTGCCCTAATTTTAAGGACTCATGACTTGACCTGGACTTGAGAACTGATGACTCGGACTCGTGCATTAACTGCAGTCAGACTCAAATTAGAGATGAGGACTCTAATTTTTTTCTTTATTTTTTCTAACATGCCATAATCTCATCTCATTATCTCATTATCTCTAGCCGCTTTATCCTTCTACAGGGTCGCAGGCGAGCTGGAGCCTATCCCAGCTGACTACGGGCGAAAGGCGGGGTACACCCTGGACAAGTCGCCAGGTCATCACAGGGCTGACATGCCATAATAATTTGGCATAAGATATTTATATCTACATTATTTTTTATACTAATTTAGTGCAAGACAATGCACGTTCACCTGTTCATACGTCATGTCCAGGAACAAACTAACGTTAATGGCGCTAAAATACCTGGAGAGACGCCCCTAGGATTGTCCACTTTGCTTATACAGACTTCTCGTGCAGTGGGAAAAAATGCACTGCTATGTGTTCAATATGTAGAAGAACTACATGAATGGGACATACATCTTCACACTACTCAAAGCTATCAATGTGTTTTAGAGAGAGAGTGTGTGTGTGTGTGTGTGTGTGTGTGTGTGTGACAACTGTGTAATTGATGCCGGACTCGACTCGGATCAATAGTGGACTCGACTCAGACTCGACTCGTAATTTTCTTTAATGACTTGGACTTGAACACTGGGGACACGAGACTGGACTCGGACTTGAGGTTTAGTGACTCGACTTTGACACTGGAAGGTGGCGTCTCACGGCAGTGGAGCGAATTAAAAGAGAGACAACTTATATCTTTTTAAGCCGGTAAGTTGTTATGTGGAAACCCAAAGTGGTGAATTTACCTCATCAATTGCTTAGAAAACCAAAACAGACATCTATTTTTATGTGCTCAGGTTGTAATTAAGACCGCTTTTTTTTCAGCTAAGTGTAAACTGCCATTAGCTAACCACTGCACCATAGAGATTGAATGGAATTTAGTTAACTAGCGGTGTTTTTTGCTAATATAGTTAGCTGAAAGTTATCACTAGCTATGTAGGGATAATGTTAGCTCTCTTGCGTCAAGTTAAAAGTGATGGGCAGCTCATGATTTTTTTGTGAGTTGTAATAGAGATTGTCTAACTTATCGTCTGATCTCAACTTTGCAGTACCTGTCTCCCTGGCAATAGATTTGCTCTTATCTGATTGGTTGTTGCCTGTTGCCCTAATTAGTTGCCCTGTGTCTCACCTGGTTGCCCATTGCTGGCAACATTGCCCAACAAGAGCGCTCTGAGAGAACAATATCCCCTGCTAGCAACTGTGCCATAACTGGTAAAATGCGACTGAATTGAACAAAATTGCAATATGCGTATTACCGACATATAACAAATAATCCTGCCAAGTTTTGTGAAATTCCTCCAAAAATTGTGAGAGGAGTTGATTTCAGAAGGTGAGTACCCTTCCCGGGCCGGACAGACAGACAGACAGACAGACGGACAGATGAACGAACGGACGGATGGACATTGCCATGACAATCCCCTTTCGGGCCTTTCGGCCAGCGGGGGATAAAAACTTTTTGCCAAATTACATGAAATTCCTCCAAAAATTGTGAGGGAAGTTGATTTCAGAAAGCAAGCACACCTTGATGAAATTGACAAAGTACAAATTTGTTAATAATCAAGGGCATAACTCTGGGAAAATTTGCCCAAATTAAACAAAATTTCAATATGTGTATAACTGTTGTATAACAAAGCCTTTTGCCAAGTTTGGTGAAATTCCTCCACAAATTGTGAGAGGAGTTGATTTCAGAAGAACGTACACCCTCATGAAATTGTCACAGTACAAGTTATTTAATCAAGGGTCAAAACTCTGGTAAAATTTTCACAAACAAAATTAAATCGCAATCTGCGTATTACCGTCATATAACAAGGCCTTTTGCCAAGCTTCAAGAAATTCGTCCAAAAATCATGAGAGGAATTGATGTCAGAAGGCAAGCACACCATCATGAAATTGTGAAAGGTTGTTAATCAAGGGCTGTAACTCTGGTAAAATGTGACCCAATTTAACGAAATTACAGTGTGTGTACTACCAACATAACAATGCTTCTTGTCAAGTTTCCTGAAATTCCTCCAAAAATTGTGAATGGAGATGATTTCAGAAGGAAAACACACTCTCATGAAATTGTCAAAGTATAATTTTGTTAATCAAGGGCTGTAACTCTGGTAAAATGTGACCGAATTTAACAAAATTGCAATATGCGTATTACCGACATATAACAAAGAATCCTGCCAAGTTTTGTGAAAGGAGTTGATTTCAGAAGGTGAGCACCCTTCCCAGGATGGACGGATGGATGGACAGATGGACTGAAATCACCACGACATAATCCCCCTTCGGGCCTTTTGGCCAGCGGGGGATAAAAAGTTGCTCCGTGTATTGTCACCTTAACTGACAAAAAAAATGGCACCAATGCTGGATCTTATCAGAGGGGCAATATAACATGATTCAAAATCCAGTGGCAGGCAGCACAGTTGTTCAGTGGGTATCGCTGCCACCTCAAATATCCAGGGTCCCTGATTCAAACCTGAGCTCAGGGTAATGCCTGTGTAACATTTTGCATGTTCATTTTATGTCCATGTAGGTTTCCTTTCAGGTCTCCTCCTACTGTCCAAAGACATGGCACCAGGTGGACTGGCTACTTTAACTTTTCCCTAGATGTGAATGTGTGTGAGAAAGCGTGTGTGCAAGATACCATGTGATGGACTGGCATGCCATCCAGGGTGTATTCTTGCCTCGTGCCCAGTTTTCCTAGGATAGTCTCTAGAGCTATTGTAACCCTGACCAGGATAAAGTGGTTACTGAAGAGTTGCTGAATTAACGAATGACAACGCAGTGGTGTATAAGTAAGGTTCTCATCACAGAGCTTTTCCGTATAAATAATGGTGCCACAGATCTCAAAGGGAGACTTTAGAGAGGATAAATCATGTGCACCCAGGCCTTACTTCAGCCAGATGAAAGGCCAAGAGCAGGGACAACAGAGAGCAGAAGAGATCAAAAACAGCTTCTTCAAGTATGCTGTGCTGTAAGCTGCAACGGTTACAGAAAAAGAGAGCCTTTAATGCCTCAGCTGCAATCTAGCTAGCTGTGAGAACTGCGCTTGATCTCCTGCTGACCACATTATAACTACTATTCAAGGTTTATGCTGTTGCTTCATGGATCCTCAACCACGAACACACTATTTTCCCTGAAACTGAATGCAATATCTGCCAGGGTTAGAATCCCACATGATCCCAATGTGGTACGATCAACCCAGGGGCTTATTAAATGAATGGATGTTAACATAATACTTCAAGCTCTGTAACAACCCCAAAAGCAATGGTCTTGTCGATTTCTTATATAAGTATTAGCACCAGCACACAAGCTGAAATCTTTGAAGAAACACGAGGGGCCAGATTGATGAAGCTAGAGGCTGAAATCCAGAAAGACACCGATGGGAGTGGTCAGTTCTGTGGGTGATCTACTAACCATCCAACCCGATCTACCAAGAGCAGCGCAAATTAGCGCAGAGTCACAAACAGGTACAGAATAACACACCTTGGCAATCTGATAACATGCCCCTCTGGTAGTTCAAATAAATTAACCCAACTGGAGAAAATTATTTCTCTTCTTCTTTGTTCACGTTGTTTTTTGTGCCTCGTTCCTGGCATGCATTGGGACTTTCACAAGCACATGAATTATATGAGTATTCTGAAGAGAAAATATTTGCAAATCTGACAAAACAAAAATCTCTTCTGTGTGCACTGTATCTATCTCTGGCTGCACTTGACAGACACCTACAGTGTATCTCGTGCTCTCTCAACATCTCGATCTCAAGTGCAAAATTAAGGTCTCAGTCCCACAACACCAATAACTATACCTAAAACTACAACTATGACTATACCTGTGGCTGAATTTAGCTCCAGTCTGGAGCAGTTACACCACAACTATAATCCTGACTATAATATCAGTTGGTCCTGACACTCAGGTAAATAAAGGCATGCAACTTAGGAATAGTCATGGAAGGTTTTTCCAAGTAGTAGCACATTATTCCGGGTCGTACTGTACAGCTTGGACTTCAAAACAACCCATGAACACACTCCGGTGATTGATATAATCTGGATAGATCACGGATAATCTGTGGTTGGTTGAAGAGAGAAACTGGACTTGCTTGAAGATTCTTGAAAATGTTTCGTCTCTCATCCTAAAGGCTTCCTCAGTTCTGTCTGACTAATAGGGAGTATCCAGTATTTATTCTCATAGATCATCATAGAATCCGAATCAGAATGCCGATGGCTGCATTGTAGGTGGCTGATAAAAGATGTCATAGACACCCACCTCTGTTCAATGATGGTCGTTCCAGGTTGACAAAAATGAACGATCCTCTCTGGCTAAGATGTCTGCCAGTTTTCTGGAAGTCCTCTCATACTCCCGCACCAGTCGAAGGGATCTCATCCCAAAGTGCGTAGAAACATATCTGTGAAGAATCTCAGTCATCCTGGTACATAGTAATCTGTGGTTGGTTGAAGAGAGCAACTGGACTTGCTTGAAGATTCTTGAAAACGTTTCGCCTCTCATCCTCTCATCCAGTTGCTCTCTTCAACCAACCACAGATTACTATGTACCTGGATGACTGAGATTCTTCACAGATAAGATAGATCACTGACTATGGAAATTGTCATGATCCGCCCCGGACTTCCACTCCGAAGATTTACTATCTCCCAGTTCAGCGCATCCGGATCCGGGACAGGACTTCCATCTTGCCGGCATTCACTTCCTGGTCTGCTCTGCTGTGTATAAATAGGCCGTTCTCAGAAGGGGACTTTGCCAGAATGTCTTGTCTGTTTCTCTTGTCATCTCTGTGCCATTTTTTGCTTTCTGGATTTTTGCTCTCTGTTTTGCCTAGTCTTAGCCACAGTTTTTTTGCACTCACGGTTTGTCAGTTTTTTGGCACTACGTTTGTCTCCAGTTTTTGTCAGAACTATTTTTCATGGTTTTTTTCATATTAGCACTTTGTCTTTGTCTACCCCGTTGTTGTCTGGACTATTTTTGCTATTTTTGTTCGTTGACTCTTTTTGGACTTTAATTAAATCATTTTTTATTCATTGGATTTTCTGGTTTGTGTTCTGCTATTGGATCCTAACTCACCACATCTCGCCACCCTTAACAGGAAATATAATAAAAAAGGATACAAAATACGGAGTGGTTACGGATTTTAATATGGATGTACCACAGATGCTAATAATTTACGGATTGGTCACAGACGTTTCAGTATATTACAGATCGGTTACCGATTTCATACAGATGATGCATCACGGATAAAAAAATTAAGAAATCTAAAACAATTAAATGTTTGAACTACCGAAGTTCATAATTAAAATATCTTACCTGCATTTATATGTTTACTTTATGAACTTACTATTGGTATTTCACGGAAAATCACATATCTGTGAATAAAAGCTCTGTGCTTTGGATTATATTTTTTTATTTTCCGTGAATCCATATTCCGTGACTTCATGATGCAACAAGGATGTACAAAGATGCCTGGGGAAAATAGCACAGGCTCAGACAACATCACATATATCTAACAATTCCCTGATTGGTTGGATGTTTTATCGGATCAGGTCCAGGCCTGGAAAAATCACTCCAGAAGCAATCTCACTGATACGGATAAACTCAGGCCTGGGCTATAGGGATCGTTATCGGTCTGGTGTGAGCACCAACCACATACAGTAAACTGCAGGGGACTGATTTATTTATAGTTATCGTTATAGTTGTAGTTATAGTTATCGGTATTGTGGGACCAGGCCTTAAGACATACTCTTTTTCGGTGTTAAATAATGGCACAGTTGGCAGTAAATTAACTGCCGCAAACTTTAATAAATCACATTACGTCATTCATTTAAATACTTTCCTCCCCACATTTTGCGCTCTGAAAAGGAACTTCCTAGAAATACATATGCGATGAAGTCATCTGCAAAAACAACTGTGTCCATGCCTTTCCATCACTAACTTCGCACTGTTCTTCTTTGGTAAATCCCAGCAGACGTATTTTTACGCCAAAAGAGGGTTTGTACATGCCACAAATCATTATTAAGTCTGGCCCTAGAACTACTTCCACCCCGGAGAGGAACTGTCAGCCTCGATGTTCAAAAATGAACAGGGCAAAGTATACAAGAGAAAAGAGAAATACTTACTTACTGATAAGTATTAGACTTACTGTTGCTGTTAAGATAGAATGTTAACGTTCATTTAAGCACAAAAATGGTATTAAAACAATCAGAGGTGACGTTAAAGGGCATGTAGAGCTCCCACTGTTCCAGATACTGAACTTTATCAAAGGATAACATTAGCTCATGTGTGAAAGCATTGGTTTATTGGTAAGGAAACACTAGTAGCTACAGCAACGTAGCATTGCAAAGCAGAAGGAATTACATGAAAGCGAGGAGAAAAATGGTAGTAGGCTAGTGTGTCAAAATGGTCATATTTAATTAAAAAACTGCATTCAGAAAGGTGTAGAACACAATTGTGTAGAATAAAACAGAGTAAAATGTTCTGTATGTACCGTATACCGTATGGTATAGTTCAGAATTGATACCATGGTAGGTTGTATGAATGATAAGTAGAGGATGGGGACCCAGACAGGGTCTTATTTTAGGGCTCGCAAAATTTCTAATACTAATATGCATCTGATGATTCATTATTACTGTGCCATAAATGCTGCCATTGTTGTTATACATCGAGGATATTGCACGGTTGTGTGAAGATATGAAGTTTATCTTCGAGTGGTGAACATATTCACCAATGAGTGAAGCGAACGAGTAAAACTATTTTCAAAACGAGAAGATAAACTTCATATCTCCATGCCACCGTGTAATGTTCTTTATATTATATGGACACATCCACAAAAAAATAATAATACGCAAGATAATCAAAAGAATTTTAATTTTGAACCACTTCGCCATTTTGACAATGCGTGTCTAGTCAGCGGAAAAACACTAGGAGTGACATCATCAGAGTGAAATATTATACATATGGGCCACTTTTCCCATGGAATAAAAACATGTGTTCTATTCCCTTCTGGTGAGTTTATTGATGGCATGCAATATTGCTATCATATCACTTATCCTCCATGTATTATGCCACTCTACCCAATGGAGAATGAGTGTGCAATATTGTTACAATATTGCATGTTGTCAAGACAACTCACATCAGAGCTCATGCGAAGATCCAATGACAAAACTTTTCTGCTGCGCACAATCATTTCTTTGTCTGCCGGGAAAGAGAGAAGATCCAGTGCTAGGTTTAATCATGAAATAAATAAACTGAAAACTGAAGATGCGCTGAACACCCAAAAGGCTACCAAAACTTTGTTATATATTCTTCACGCATATTTGCAAGAGAAAAACATACGAACAGACATTGAAAAGCTGGAAAAGAGACACATCGGAGATGTAAAATTATGTAAAAAAGATTCCATGCTAGCAAGTGACTGACAGTTTGTTCACAAACATGGCGGCAAGGTTTGCTTCATTAAAAGCAGAAGATTTAGAGAGAATTTTGAAAGAGACAGACGCGCTGAACTCTCGAAAGGCTACCAAAACGTCACTGGATATTCTTCACACATATTTAGAAGAGAAAAATATACCAACAGACATTGAAAAACTGGAAAAGAGAGCAATAGTGGAAATATTGTCAAAGTTCTACTTGGAGGTGAGGAAAAGTGACGGAGACTTTTATAAGAGGACTTCACTCAGCAAAGCCCTTTTGTTTTGAACAACTGCAATGTAACAATGAACGACGACCAAAAGTAACTGTGAACTTGAACTGTCAACCTGGATATAGCTTGTACATAAGTTGGGTTGTTGTTCAGGCTTTTTGGACTTGTACCATTTTTATTGTTAGAACTTTGACTTTGTACAGTACATTGGACTGACAGAACATTGAATTACATTCGATCAGAATCAGCTTTCAAGATTGGTAAGTTACCGTCCTGTTCTTAACTTTTTGTAAAATCTATAATTGTTTCATCGAATGTGTATGTATAATCTCATCTCATCTCATTTTCTCATCTCATCTCATCTTATTATCTCTAGCCACTTTATCCTGTTCTACAGGGTCGCAGCCAAGCTGGAGCCTATCCCAGCTGACTAAGGGCGAAAGGCAGGGTACACCCTGGACAAGTCGCCAGGTCATCACAGGGCTGACACATAGACACAGACAACCATTCACACTCACATTCACACCTACGGTCAATTTAGAGTCACCAGTTAACCTAACCTGCATGTCTTTGGACTGTGGGGGAAACCGGAGCACCCGGAGGAAACCCACGCGGACACGGGGAGAACATGCAAACTCCGCACAGAAAGGCCCTCGCCGGCCACGGGGCTCGAACCCGGACCTTCTTGCTGTGAGGCGACAGCGCTAACCACTACACCACCATGCCGCCCTGTATGTATAATAATAATAATAATAATAATAATAATAATAATAATAATATTGGCTGGCTTTTTTTTTGCGGTATATCAGATATATTCCATTCAGCTACTCGTCTTTGACTAGTTCAATATCCTGCTAGCTGAATGGAATATATCTGATATACCACTCAACACCAGCCAGTATTATTTAAATATTATACATACAGGCCACTTTTTCCATGGAATAAAAACATGCTCTATTCCCTTCTAATGGGTTTACTGGTGGCATGCAATATTTTTATCATACTGCTTATCCTCCATGTATTATGCCTCTCTACCTAATGGAGAATGAGCATGCAATATTGTTACAATATTACATGTTGTCAAGACAATATGACGTCACACATCAGAGACGTAAAACTTCCGCGTTAGCAAGCAACAGTGACAATTTGAAAACAATCATGGCTGCCAGGTTTACTTTGTTAAAAGTGGAAGATTTTAAGAGAATTTTGGCTGCCAGGTAGCACATACATGTCAATCTTTAGTTACCCATGCCCTTACAAAATCTGTACTTTTCCCTTACATACACCCATGAGCACTTATACATGAGAAAAAAATTCCAATATATAATCCAAAGCACTGATTGATTTATTCCACATTACACACTCCTATTGTAATAGGCATATTTATCACACTGCATCAAGTTAAAGGGATCAAATAAGCATGTAGTGAATAAAAAGAAATTTTAGATCTCAGAGAAAACAACTGAATTAAAAAGGACTATATGTACAGTCAAGTAAGCAATTATCTACTAAAGAGAATGACTGAACTATAAACTTAATTATTTAATATACAACCCCGATTCCAAAAAAGTTGGGACAAAGTACAAATTGTAAATAAAAACGGAATGCAATAATTTACAAATCTCAAAAACTGATATTGTATTCACAATAGAACATAGACAACATATCAAATGTCGAAAGTGAGACATTTTGAAATTTCATGCCAAATATTGGCTCATTTGAAATTTCATGACAGCAACACATCTCAAAAAAGTTGGGACAGGGGCAATAAGAGGCTGGAAAAGTTAAAGGTACAAAAAAGGAACAGCTGGAGGACCAAATTGCAACTCATTAGGTCAGTTGGCAATAGGTCATTAACATGACTGGGTATAAAAAGAGCATCTTGGAGTGGCAGCAGCTCTCAGAAGTAAAGATGGGAAGAGGATCACCAATCCCCCTAATTCTGCACCGACAAATAGTGGAGCAATATCAGAAAGGAGTTCGACAGTGTAAAATTGCAAAGAGTTTGAACATATCATCATCTACAGTGCATAATATCATCAAAATATTCAGATAATCTGGAAGAATCTCTGTGCGTAAGGGTCAAGGCCGGAAAACCATACTGGGTGCCCGTGATCTTCGGGCCCTTAGACGGCACTGCATCACATACAGGCATGCTACTGTAATGGAAATCACAAAATGGGCTCAGGAATATTTCCAGAGAACATTATCTGTGAACACAATTCACCGTGCCATCCGCCGTCACCAGCTAAAGCTCTATAGTTCAAAGAAGAAGCCATATCTAAACATGATCCAGAAGCGCAGACGTCTTCTCTGGGCCAAGGCTCATTTAAAATGGACTGCGGCAAAGTGGAAAACTGTTCTGTGGTCAGACGAATCAAAATTTGAAGTTCTTTATGGAAATCAGGGATGCCGTGTCATTCAGACTAAAGAGGAGAAGGACGACCCAAGTTGTTATCAGTGCTCAGTTCAGAAGCCTGCATCTCTGATGGTATGGGGTTGCATTAGTGCGTGTGGCATGGGCAGCTTACACATCTGGAAAGACACCATCAATGCTGAAAGGTATATCCAGGTTCTAGAGCAACATACACTCCCATCCAGACGACGTCTCTTTCAGGGAAGACCTTGCATTTTCCAACATGACAATGCCAAACCACATACTGCATCAATTACAGCATCATGGCTGCGTAGAAGAAGGGTCCGGGTACTGAACTGGCCAGCCTGCAGTCCAGATCTTTCACCCATAGAAAACATTTGGCGCATCATAAAATGGAAGATACGACAAAAAAGACCAAAGACAGTTGAGCAACTAGAATCCTACATTAGACAAGAATGGGTTAACATTCCTATCCCTAAACTTGAGCAACTTGTCTCCTCAGTCCCCAGACGTTTACAGACTGTTGTAAAGAGAAAAGGGGATGTCTCACAGTGGGAAACATGGCCTTGTCCCAACTTTTTTGAGATGTGTTGTTGTCATGAAATTTAAAATCACCTAATTTTTCTCTTTAAATGATACATTTTCTCAGTTTAAACATTTGATATGTCATCTATGTTCTATTCTGAATAAAATATGGAATTTTGAAACTTCCACATCATTGCATTCCATTTTTATTTACAATTTGTACTTTGTCCCAACTTTTTTGGAATCGGAGTTGTACATTGTGTCAGTCATACCAGAATTATTGATGTAAATTTTGCAAATAAAATGTATTAATATTAAATAGTTCATAAAAATTACACAAAGTTCTATTTGATAAGTGTTGACATCACCTACAATATTACATTCCACCAAAGAAAATAACTTGAAATATAACAGCAGTACCAAGTAGGTATGTTAATTAAAATAGTAGGTTACATGTAATAAATTATATATAATCATGTCAAACAGTAAATGAAGGTTAGTAAAAGTTCCATTTGAGAAAAAAAGTGTTGACACCACAAGCAGTGTTAGATCCAACTAAAGATGACTGAACCACATCAAGTATATTATGTAAACAAGGATAAGTGAAAATATTAATAAATTATGAAGTTAAATTGAAAATCTTCCCAGTAATTTATAACAAGAATTTAAATCTTATTCCTTTTTGGAGTGTTCTGTGTTGTACAAAGATGTTGCAGATTTGGCACTAGCTATAATATCACTGCTTGGGTAGCAGTTGTAGCTCCTCATCACAGTTCATTTTAATTTGCAGGTATGCAGTTAATGTGTCTGCAGCCATATTTTTTCTATACTCAGTATGAATTTTCCTAACCAATGAAAAAACCCTCTCACTATCTGCATTGCTCTGTGGGAGGCGCAGCAAAGCAGTAAAAAGTTGTTTCAGCATTGGAAACCTGGCAACACCCAGAGCAGTTTTTACATCGAAGACCTTTCCCCAATATACATCTATTATTTTCCTGGTCAATAAAAGAAAATCAGAGAACGGCAAACATGTAGATGGTGTGACCAACGGTCGTTACCACCATTACTCTTCATTCAATACTTTTCCAGTTTACTGACGACTGATGGTAGTAACGAGTGTTGGTCATCTGTGTCTACATATAATGTCTATCAGCAATTAAAATGTTTAGGGAAGCCAAACCAGAAATCGCCAGGTAACTACAGTTGCCGTTGTATAAACGGCGACTCCCAGTACCGCCTCCCTAAATTATCATGATAATGGAGGAAGCTTTCCTACATGCAAACAGTAAAAACTAAAAAAAAAAAAAACACACACAAATGCTTACCTGTGCAGTCTTTGAATCAGGAAACATTTTTTTCCCTCTAGCTACGAAAAATGGTCTGAGATGTTGTGTTCCATGAGAAATTGGCAGAACATAACTTCTGCAGCCGTCACAGAAGTCTGGGCAGTCCGAGCCGATGTACTTAAATGACCGAGAAAACCATGTGCAACTATAAAACCACATAAATCGAAAATAGTTCCATTTCATTGGGCATGCGTGTTTGAAAAAATAAATGGTAGATGCTAAGAAAATGTTCTCGGAGTAACAAAACATTACAAAATCTCTGATACAAAATGTAATTTTCCCGTATGAAAATCAGTGTATGCCGTATTAGCCAAAAAATTGCATTTTCCCATACAAAATATGGGGAAACCGTATAACTTGACATGTATGGTAGCACCATTGTGTGTAGTTGTTGATGTTGATTTTAAAAGTAACTAAGTAAATTACACAGGGAAAATAATAATATTTGGCTGGACTGCACTAGCATTGGCCTTCACTAACACTACACTGGCTGGAAGGTAACTGGACTGCCTTGCTAACAGCACCGAGTCACGGGTAAGCTCGCATTGGCCTTTGAGAATGCTGATATGAAAAGAGTGTGCATGTAAAATAATAATAATATTGCTTGTTTTTTTTCATGGTGTATCAGATACATTCCATTCAGCTACTCATCTTCAACTCATTCAATATCATGCTAGCTGAATGGAATATATCTGATATACCACTCAACACCACCCAATATTATTTAAATATGTCACTCAGATCCGCGATGTATTTCGTATGAAAAACACAAGAAGATAAACATCATATCTTCAAGCCAATATGTTATTTTCTTTTTATTATATCAACACGTTCACAAAAAACAAGTACTCAGATTTATCCAGACAATTCATCAATTTCCTTATGAGTCACATATTGAGATTTATGTCACGGTTTTGGTTCTCTGTGTCCCAGATGGAGCTCGTATGAAAAATACGAGTGGTGTATTTCCCAGTAAAACACTTGTGTCCGGGGCAGCACGGTGGTGTAGTGGTTAGCTCTGTCGCCTCACAGCAAGAAGGTCCGGGTTCGAGCCCCAGGGCCGGCGAGGGCCTTTCTGTGCGGAGTTTGCATGTTCTCCCCGTGTCCGCGTGGGTTTCCTCCGGGTGCTCCGGTTTCCCCCACAGTCCAAAGACATGCAGGTTAGGTTAACTGGTGACTCTAAATTGACCGTGAATGTGAATGGTTGTCTGTGTCTATGTGTCAGCCCTGTGATGACCTGGCGACTTGTCCAGGGTGTACCCTGCCTTTTGCCCGTAGTCAGCTGGGATAGGCTCCAGCTTGCCTGCGACCCTGTAGAAGGATAAAGCGGCTAGAGATGATGAGATGAGATGAGACACTTGTGTCCATACAATATATCCTATTAAATCACTGTTGAATTAAAGCAATATTTCAAAAGCCCTTTTGCCTTCCATTCCTACCAGCACATTCCTTTACTGGTCATTCAGTGCGTTTATCTGACCTAACAGGTGAGGAGGAACAGAACACAACACCCCATGCGGTCTGCTCTTCTATTCCCTCTATTCCTGCTCATGTAGAGGAGACAAAGCCCTTAAATTATTCCACAAAGTACAAGCCAGACAAAGCCCAACCCGATCCAGACTGAGAGACAGAGAAAGGTTAACCAGAGCATAATGCCAACATGATGGTAAGAATATGGGCAGAAGGCTGACTAAAGACAGACAGTATGGAAAGAAGAGCACGTGATGGAAGTAAGGGGAAATGACTACATGCAAATCTATATACATTTTAAAGAAAAAAGGCAATAGCCTTTTGTACAACCACACACATGTGCTTCAATCTGGAGGTAAGAGGATACAAGTAGACCTCTGGGTCTGTCTGGGTTTCTATATTTTATGTTTAGTGCTCCAAATATTCAAGTGGGCATGGCATAAACTTGGAGGGATTTTGGATTTTTTTTGTACCTGCAAGTAGTAGTATTGTCGTCAAGACCACCTAAACCGAGACCAAGTCATGACAAAGACCAAAGTGTATTGAGACCAAGACAAGACTAAGACTTTGAGGAGTTGAGATCAAGTCAAGAAGGCGGCATGGTGGTATAGTGGTTAGCACTGTTGCCTCACAGCAAGCAGGTCCTGGGTTTGAGGCGAACGGCCAACAAGGGCCTTTCTGTGTGGATTTTGCATGTTGTCTGCGTGTGGATTTCCTTTGGGTGCTCTGGTTTTCCATAGTCCAAAGACATGCAGGTAAGGCTAATTGGTGGCTCTAAATTGACCGTGAGTGTGAATGGTTGTTTGTCTCTATGTGTCAGCCCTGTGATGGCCTGGCAATTTGTCCAGGGTGTACCCTGCCTCTCACCCATAGTCAGCTGGGATAGGATCCAGCTTGCCTATGACCCTGTACAGGATAAGCAGCTACAGATGATGGATGGAGATCAAGTCAAGACCAGGACCAGATCAGTGTGTGAAGTGGGGGTGGAAGGGGTGACAGCTGTTATTTGGAAGAAAATTTTCAAATTCGGAATGAGTCACGTTATTGGTCACTTTTGAAGAAGGGAAATTTCACATCTAATCACAGTAACGGTGTGAACAAATAAATTAGACAATGCAGAGGCAATTTAGTTAGATCTTGACTGGTCTTGAAATAAAATCATCTCTGAGACTGAGACAAGACTGAGTAAAGATACGGTTGAGTCTGAGATGAGACCGAGACCTTCAAAAAATGGTCTTGAAACCAATCTTGAGTCCTACAATACTACCTGCAAGTGATGTTTTCTAACAATTTGACTTGGTATATTTCCCAAAGTATAGATTTGTAGCCTAATTCAAACCATTGCAACCCTGACAAGGCAGTTACTAAGGATGAATGAAGGAATGAATGAATGAAAGAATGCTGTAAATGCATTGTGCAGTGCTGCATTTTCATGATCCTGTAAGCTAATTTCATACCACTTACTTTTTTTACTGTGTCCCTTCTTCATCACTGCCAAACCCGATTTGGGCTTGAGGTGAACCACGTTTGGTTGATTTAGCCAGAATTGTCGCAGTAGAGTGGCCGGTTCCTATCTGCATTACTCACGGGCAATTTAGAATAGCCAGGTAACCTAACCTGCATGTCTTTGGACTGTGGAGGAAACCGGAACACCTGGAGGAAACCTACGCAGACACAGTGAGAACATGCAAACTTCACACAGAAAAGCCCCTGTCGGCCACCAGGCTGAAACCCAGAACCTTCCTGCTGTGAGGCGATGGTGCTAACCACTACACCACCATGCTGCCCTTACTGTGTCTCGCCCAGGAAAAAATAGTGTGCCTTATATTCATGTTTGTATTCATATCTGATCCGAACACATTATCTGCTCATTTCAGATAATATATTCGTATTTGGTTACATCTCTACAAGGTACAAGAAAAACTAAGTTCTGGAAATGAGTCTGCTTTTGTTTTCATACCTCCATTAGAGAAAATACTCTCAGTGGATCCAACTGATTTTGGAGCACAAAGAAGCACAACGCTGATGAATTTCATTCAAGAGCTTAAACTCCGTGATTTCAAACATCCATCCATCCATCCATCCATCCATCCATTATCTGTAGCCGCTTATCCTGTGCAAGGTCGCAGGCAAGCTGGAGCCTATCCCAGCTGACTATGGGCGAGAGGTGGGGTACACCCTGGAGAAGTCGCCGGATCATCACAGGGCTGACACATAAAGACAAACAACCATTCACACTCACATTCACACCGACGGTCAATTTAGAGCCACCAATTAACCTAACCTGCATGTCTTTGGACTGTGAAGGAAACCGGAGCACCTGGAGGAAACCCACGCAGACACGGGGAGAACATGCAAACTCCACACAGAAAGACCCCTGCCGGCCACTGGGATCGAATCCAGAACCTTCTTGCTGTGAGGCGACAGTGCTAACCACTACACCACTCTGTGATTTCAAACATGCATTCATGAAATGAAGCTTCATTTTTTAAAAGAAAATAATGCTCTTTTGTGGGTGGCATGGTGGTGTAGTGGTTAGCACTGTCACCTCACAGCAAGAAGGTCCTGGGTTCGAGCCCCGTGGCTGACGGGGGCCTTTCTGTGTGGCGTTTGCATGTTCTCCCCGTGTCTGTGTGGGTTTCCTCCGGGTGCTCCGGTTTCCCCTACAGTCCAAAGACATGCAGGTTAGGTTAATTATTGGCTCTAAATTGACCGTAGGTGTGAATGTGAGTGTGAATGGTTGTTTGTGTCTGTGTGTCAGCCCTGCGATGACCTGGTGACTTGTCCTGGGTGTACCCCGCCTTTCGCCCGTAGTCAGCTGGGATAGGCTCCAGCTTGCCCATGACCCTGCACAGGATAAGCGGTTATGGATAATGGATGGATGGATGGATGGATGGATGATCTATTGCAGAAAAACATAGAGTAATTCATGTTTTGTGTGTCAGAGCGTGCAGTGGCCTCCAGGTCAGTCAGTCAAGGTTTAGAAATAGAAAAAACTTTATCAGAGTATACACTAATAGTAGTAAGCAGATTAATGATGCTGCATTATAGAAAGGCAAACTCGGCTCTGCTTCGCTCTGACTCATTAACTGAACTCCAGATACAAGCCAAGACATGTTCCAGACTTACATATCTTCTTTCTTAAATATTCATATCTCCTGCCTTGAGATTGACACCCTTGCAAACACTCGTGATGTTTCAGCATCTGCATTACAGAACTGCTGCTCGTCTGTGAGAACATTCTGGAAGTAGCTTATCTGTTTTTTCTCCAATTTGACTCTCTCTCTCTCTCTCTCTCTCTCAACTTATCTCTGTTTTACATTTTCTAAGAGTTGAACCTCCAACATCCAGGCTTTTCACATTTGCTCTTGTATCTCAACCCTCCAGCAGATTTTCACTCACTGCCATTAATGCCCCTGTCTCTGAGCTGAGGTTACGAGACTCCCTTTATCTCCTTCAGATAAGTGGTGAAGTTGAAGGTGTTGAGATGTGGGAAAACTACACACACACACACACACACACAGTTCTCCCTGGTTGTCATTTCCCTTTGATAATAAAATCCTTCCCCATCCAAAACTGAGCGGGTGGACCTTCCGTGAGCACTGTCTCATCCATCCCTGCCTCCTCTCTTTACCTGTCTGTGTCTATCTCTTCCTCACCACATCTCCCCTTCCTCACTTTCTCCCAAAAGGGCCTACGGTTGCCATGGAAATGGCCCTGAATGATCCCTTTGGTTTTTTTCCCCACTGTTTTGCTTTGTGGTTGTTGTTGTTGTGGTGGTGGTGGTGGTGGAGGAGTGGTGGAGTTTGTTGGATTTTTTTTTGGTAACATCCTTATAATTTGTTCATTATAACAACTAACCTATTTTTATTATTTCACCAAAACTCACCAAAGCGTCCAGCTTTCAAATCTCAAAAAAGGTACATTTATTTCAGTCAATAGTCTTACATCCCAAAGGGGGGAAAAAGGAACTCTAATGCTCAAAGGTTCAACTGCATCAATAAAACACTGGGTTTGGAGAGAGCTAAGGTCGGACCAGCTGTAATTACAGCACGGCTCAATAGCTCGATAATAATCTGACATTAGATGGTAGGACCAAGTATAATCAGCTTTTTTGGTTGTCCATGACAACCGCGCCATTATTCCTACCTTTCTTTGAAACCAGAGCTAGACATGGTTATTGATTATGATTATAAGTATACTGTAGATATCAGTGTGATTTCCATGGACACTTAAAAAAGTGAAGCATAAACTGCATGAAAAATATAGACAAAGCATAAAATCAGAATCAGAAACAAAGATGAAACAAGAAATGAGTAAAACTATGTCAGGGTGAAGTTCAGGTTCAGGTGTTCAGTGTGGGAAATAAGGGATTTTAAGCAGACTGTCAAAGGACAGGCAAGTCTGAAATGTTGTCTGTCCATTCAAATTTCAGCCTGTCCGAATGACAGGCCAAAGGCCCGGAACAATGCGGCCAGGGGTCTGGGCTCCGCCTTCGGGCCCCGGAAGCTGAAGGGCTTTAGATGCCTAGAGATGGCTTCTCAGGTATTTCCAGGCACATTTTTGTGATCTTCAAAGGCCAAATTACACTGGACATGAGTTGCTAATTACTCTACAAATTGAATATAATTTACAAGAAAATGTCAGAGGGGCAGCACGATGGTGTAGTGGTTAGCACTGTCGCCTCACAGCAAGAAGGTCCGGGTTCGAGCCCCGGGGCCGGCGAGGGCCTTTCTGTGCGGAGTTTGCATGTTCTCCCCGTGTCTGCGTGGGTTTCCTCCGGGTGCTCCGGTTTCCCCCACAGTCCAAAGACATGCAGGTTAGGTTAACTGGTGACTCTAAATTGACCGTAGGTGTGAATGTGAGTGTGAATGGTTGTCTGTGTCTATGTGTCAGCCCTGTGATGACCTGGCGACTTGTCCAGGGTGTACCCCGCCTTTCGCCCGTAGTCAGCTGGGATAGGCTCCAGCTTGCCTGCGACCCTGTAGAACAGGATAAAGTGGCTAGAGATAATGAGATGAGATGAGATGAGATGAGATGAGATGAGAAAATGTCAGAAGATTCAAGAAAAACATGCTTAAAGTTCTACCCAAGAAAACAGTAGCACACACAGGTCAGTTTCCTGTCCAGAAAAAAGTATGGTGGGCTAAGGATGTTCCAGTTGGTTCCAACTTACTGGTACTCATATACAGATGCTATAATAACACTCATGAAACATTACATCAACAATGACTATTTTTATACTATGTTTATAATAAGTCTATAATGTCAGGTTGCAGGCACTTACGGATGTAGGCGCAGGGGAGAGTGGGTGAAGCAAACTGTTGACTAAGCCAAATCAGAAGACAAGAATCGTAGTCAGAGAAACGGGCAGGGGTCGGTCAATCAGTAAACAGAATAACGAATGCAAGATGAGAAGGCAAGGTTGAGGTTAACGTGATTACGTTTGCAATAACGGGAAGACAGGCAGAAAGTAAATGGCTCAGTATGCCAGGAGAGAAAACACTGAACAATACTTCGCGTCTAGTGTGAGTAAGAGAGCAGTTTAAATAGCGGAGCTGATTGACGAGGAAACAAGTGACAGATGTAATTAATAGACAGGAGACAGAGGGTGCTGTGATTCATGGGAAGTGTAGTTTAAAGTGACCATGTTTGAGGCTGTTTCATGTTCATAAACATGATCCAGAAGTGCAGACGTCTTCTCTGGGCCAAGTCTCATTTAAAATGGACTGTGGCAAAGTGGAAAACTGTTCTGTGGTCAGACGAATCAAAATTTGAAGTTCTTTATGGAAATCAGGGACGCCGTGTCATTCGGACTAAAGAGGAGAAGGACGACCCAAGTTGTTATCAGCGCTCAGTTCAGAAGCCTGGATCTCTGATGGTATGGGGTTGCATTAGTGCATGTGGCATGGGCAGCTTACACATCTGGAAAGACACCATCAATGCTGAAAGGTATATCCAGGTTCTAGAGCAACATATGCTCCCATCCAGACGACGTCTCTTTCAGGGAAGACCTTGCATTTTCCAATATGACAATGCCAAACCACATACAGTACTGCATTGATTACATCATCATGGCTGCGTAGAAGAAGGGTCCGGGTACTGAACTGGCCAGCCTGCAGTCCAGATCTTTCACCCATAGAAAACATTTGGTGCATCATAAAACGGAAGATACGACAAAAAAGACCTAAAACAGTTGAGCAACTAGAATCCTACATTAGACAAGAATGGGTTAACATTCCTATCCCTAAACTTGAGCAACTTGTCTCCTCAGTCCCCAGACGTTTACAGACTGTTGTAAAGAGAAAAGGGGATGTCTCACAGTGGTAAACATGGCCTTGTCCCAACTTTTTTGAGATGTGGTGTTGTCATGAAATTTAAAATCACCTAATTTTTCTCTTTAAATGATACATTTTCTCAGTTTAAACGTTTGATATGTCATCTATGTTCTATTCTGAATAAAATATGGAATTTTGAAACTTCCACATCATTGCATTCTGTTTTTATTTACAATTTGTAGTTTGTCCCAACTTTTTTGGAATAGGGGTTGTAGATAAAGAGAACCCAGTTAAACAAATGAGACAAAAATATTATACTTGGTCATTTATTTATTGAGGAAAATAATCCAATATTCCATATCTGTGAGTGGCAAAAGTATGTGAACCTCTAGGATTAGCAGTTAATTTGAAGGTGAAATTAGAATCAGGTGTTTTCAATCAATGGGATGACAATCAGGTGTGAGTGGGCGCCCTGTTTTATTTAAAGAACAGGGATCTATCAAAGTCTGATCTTTACAACACATGTTTGTGTTAGTGTATCATGGCACGAACAAAGGAGATTTCTGAAGACCTCAGAAAAAGCATTGTGATGCCCATCAGGCTGGAAAAGGTTACAAAACCATCTCTAACCAGTTTGGACTCCACCGATCCACAGTCAGACAGATTGTGTACAAATGGAGGAAATTCAAGACCATTGTTACCCTCCCCAGGAGTGGTTGACCAACAAAGATCACTCCAAGAGCAAGGCGTGTAATAGTCAGTGAGGTCACAAAGGACCCCAGGATAACTTCTAAGCAAGCCAGGTCATCACAGGGCTGACATATAGACACAGACAACCATTCACACTCACATTCACACCTACGGTCAATTTAGAGTCACCAGTTAACCTAACCTGCATGTCTTTGGACTGTGGGGGAAACCGGAGCACCCGGAGGAAACCCACGCAGACATGGGGAGAACATGCAAACTCCGCGCAGAAAGGCCCTCGCCGGCCACGGGGCTCGAACCCAGGACCTTCTTTCTGTGAGGCGACAGTGCTAACCACTACACCACTGTGCCGCCCCTAGCAAAGTCTTGTGTTACAAAATATTACTCCATCACAAAAATGTCCAAAGTGAAAATAAAGATACCAGTTTTATAGGTTTACATCTTCTTTTCCAGTGTGATAAATATACTCTAATAGCATGAGGCTCACATTTAACTTCAATTATATTTTAAATTTGTTTTGCCTCCAATCAATATTTCATATTTTCTGGGCAGATGTTAAATTCTCTCTGTTGAAATATCACTGAAAACATGTTTAAATATTTGTTTCTTGCTTCTGAGTGGCCCAATAGAAAATAGTTTGCCCTATCATCTGAAGATTGCTAGTTCAAATCCCAGTGATGCCACAGCCATCCATGACTGGGAGCCCAAGAAAGCTAAGTGTGGCCTGGTGCTCTCAGGGAGGGGTGGCATACTTTCGTACCCCTGTTAATTATAACAACACTAACTAATCATAGGTATCTATGAGCTCATGTATACAGAAGTGGGCAGATAGTGCTGTTCTCCAAGTGTGTTATGTTGACCCCTGACTTTGGTTAACTAGCAGTTTGAAAAGACGCAATCGACTGGCATCACGTGTCTCGGAGGACACATGTGATAGCCTTCACCCTCCCAGGTTGGTAGCTGTCATGTGATCAGGGAGTCCTGGTCTGGTGGGTGGGATTTGACCATGACTCATCTCATCTCATTATCTCTAGCCGCTTTATCCTGTTCTACAGGGTCGCAGGCAAGCTGGAGCCTATCCCAGCTGACTACAGGCGAAAGGTGGGGTACACCCTGGACAAGTCGCCAGGTCATCACAGGGCTGACACATAGACACAGACAACCATTCACACTCACACCTACGGTCAATTTAGAGTCACCAGTTAACCTAACCTGCATGTCTTTGGACTGTGGGGGAAACCGGAGTACCCGGAGGAAACCCACGCGGACACGGGGAGAACATGCAAACTCCATGCAGAAAGGCCCTCGCTGGCCACGGGGCTTGAACCCGGACCTTCTTTCTGTGAGGCGACAGTGCTAACCACTACACCACCGTGCTGCCCTTGACCATAACTAAATTGGAGAAATAATTTTTTTTTAAATTTCCTTTTGCCTGTGGAGATACATTTTACCGGTACCTTTTTCCACCATCTATTCCAACATGCACTCACAAAATCATAACAATTTACACAATTCTTAACACAATACATTGGTTAAGGTCACATGGGTTAAGGTTAGCGGTTGGGACCAGTTAGCATTCAGACAATCATTCAGTCAAATTCCTTGTATGAAATTCTCAGAAGATTAAGTTTATCTGTTTATGCAAACAAAAAAACAAGCAATAATAACTTCTTCGATGTGAACTTGTAGAATAAAGCCAATGATATATAATTTCCTTTATATACTGCCAGGAGAAGCAGAGAAACAATCCTATTCGACAGCTACAATTTCTTCCAAGTGCTTCTAAACTGCAAGTAGACTTTAATGATGCCTCAGTGAAATCCTGGGTGGCCTAGAAGGCTGTTACATAAAAAGAAAGGAGATCTCAACATACGAAGTTCTTGTCCTTCAAAATCATCAGTAATGCAGTTTGACACACACCAGGTTTGTGTCCCTCACCTCCCACTGTGTGGACAGATTCTCCAGAAAACACTATCTTCTGTTAGTGGGAAATATTGCTGGGTTGAAACTGGAGAGGTTACAAAACAAATCACTGCTTTCACTTTTCATAATTTCATTTATCATTAGATGTTTCTTTTTCTCCTCTTTTTGCAATTTTTAGTCATGTTTGAACAACTGGGCTTAATCAGGCCAAACAAGACTCTCTTCCAATACACTCAATGGCCTTTCACCCCTATTCTGCTTCGCTGTAGGTTTTTCTTCCACACTGTCACATTATGTCAGAAAAACAACTGCATTTACAACCTGTATATAATACACACTTTATACTGCATCATATATTACAATAAGGCAATAAGGCCTTGTGAGTCTGTTGCTTGGGTGGCACTCACAAGGCCTTATTGCCTTATTGTGGTTAGCACTGTCCCCTTACACCAAGAAGGTTCTGGGTTCGAGCCCAGTGGCCGATGGGGGCCTTTCTGTGTGGAGTTTGCATGTTCTCCCTGTGTCTGCGTGGGTTTCCTCTGGGTGCTCCAGTTTCCCCCACAGTCCAAAGACATGCAGGTTAGGCTAATTGGTGGCTCTAAGTTGACCGTAAGTGTGAATGGTTGTTTGTCTCTATGCTTCAGCCCTGTGATGATCTGGTGACTTGTCCAGGGTGTACCCCACCTCTTGCCCATAGTCAGCTGGAATAGGCTCCAGCTTGCCTGCGACCCTGCACAGGATAAGCGGTGATGGATGGAGTATGTTGTTTTTGGGAAACTGAGCTCTGACTACATTCCTCATGTTAGTCACAACACTCTGATTAACACTCACAGAACATTGTGATGCCCTGAACAGAATCTGCAGGTTTCATACTTCTGAATCATTGGCTGTTGACAAGCTGAAGGATGCGGAACTGGGAAAGACAATATCAGAAGCCAAAGAACCACACAGACTGACAAGTTAGAGTAATATTACAGGATTTTACACAAATATGACTGAGTAGGGGGCGGCACGGTGGTGTAGTGGTTAGCGCTGTTGCCTCACAGCAAGAAGGTCCGGGTTCGAGCCCCGTGGCTGACGGGGGCCTTTCTGTGTGGCGTTTGCATGTTCTCCCTGTGTCCACGTGGGTTTCCTCCGGGTGCTCCGGTTTCCCCCACAGTCCAAAGACATGCAGGTTAGGTTAATTGGTGGCTCTAAATTGACCTTACCGGTAGGTGTGAGTGTGAATGGTTGTCTGTGTCTATGTGTCAGCCCTGTGATGACCTGGAGACTTGTCCAGGGTGTACCCCGCCTTTTGCCCGTAGTCAGCTGGGATAGGCTCCAGCTTGCCTGCGACCCTGTAGAACCGGATAAAGCGGCTAGAGATAATGAGATGAGATGAGATGAGATGAGATGACTGAGTAGTTCTCTTCTGCTCCTCGGACCTGCCTGATCCATCCTGATGCCCTGCGTTTGGCTGGAGTCTCATCACATCGCTCCTGTAGAGGACAGCCCCATATGGACAGTCAAAAGTGGCACTTGGAAGACGCTCTGGACACATACAATAATGCTTTTATGCCTGAGGACTACAGTTGGCTTGCTAACTGTAGGACTGCAGTTCTCATGAACAGTTTTACACTCAAGTTTCCATCAGTTTATAACTTCAACAAAACAGACTTCATGTTAAAACTAGTGCTGTCAAAAATGTCGCGTTAACTTGACTCAATTTTAATGGCAATAATTTTTTTATCGCGACATTAACACTCTGTGACATGATGTAGGTTTTTCATAAGCTTTTGAAACTGCCAGGAACTTGGAACAGAGACTTTGCTTAGAAAACCGATAGCAGCTAGACTGTAATGCCCCGCACAGCCAGAGTCCTCTACCCTCCTCCCCCAAAGAACCAGCGCGGGCAGGGCGCGCTAGTAGAGATGGGATTTATGGCTCTTTGATGGGATCCGCATCTTTGTGATCCATTCTTTGAAAAGAGCCGTTCAAAAGACTGGCTCATTTGGCTCTTTTTAAATATTTATTCAGGTTTAAGAAGACAGCGTCTAAAGAAGCCAGATCCCTCTGAACTGTAAACTCAATGCTATCCCAGAAATCCTTCCTGTAATATGCAAATTTGGCCGCCTCTGATTGGACAGCGTGACGCATCAACAGGCAGAAAGTGTAAAAGTACAAAATGTGTTAAGTGAGCTGAAACAGTAAAGATCAGATTCAATGCAATATTTATCAACGAACAACTTAAAGTTAATATAATAGTGTACTTTATATTATAATCAAGCATGTCAAGCCTACCGTCACTGTGTAACCTGTCTCTCTGATTACAGTTGTAGACTAACTCAAGCAGTAAATCACTTCACTCATGGTTCTCTTGCTAGCCTCAGGACGAAGAGCCACTGTGCTCAGCTTAGGTTTCACTTTGCAGTGGCTGTGTCAAGATGTGTTATGCTTTGCAATAAAAAAAACATTGGTACAAAACAAGCCCATTCACTTTTTTATGCTGGTAAGAAAATTACAATGTTTTTTCATGTGACAAAAATGTGTGATTAAATTGCGATTAATCGCGAGTTAACTATGACAGTCGCGACATTAATCGCGATTAAATATTTTAATCGCTTGACAGCACTAGTTAAAACTATAATGAATTTTCTGGTTACACAGTTATACTTTGTGACTATATAGGACACTGTTATAGAAGTGAGTTATTTATAATCACGCCATCTGTTATCACCCAGATGAGGATGGGTTCCTTTTTGAGTCTGGTTCCTCTCAAGGTTTCTTCCTCATGTCGTCTGAGGGAGTTTTTCCTTGCCACCTTCACCACAGGCTTGCTTATTTGGGATAGATTAGGGATAAAATTAGCCCATGTTTAAAGTCTTTAATTTTTTGTAAAGCTGCTTTGTGACAATGTCTGTTGTTAAAAGCGTTATACAAATAAACTTGACTTGACTAGTTTTATTTATTGTGAAATCAGAGATGAACACGAACATAATGAAAAGAATTAGAAGGGTAATCGGTAGAGTGCATACGCATCTCCACCAAGCTACATATTAGAACATCCACAAAAAAATAAAAATAAAATAAATAATAATAATAATAAGATATTACATTTATATAGTGCTATATATGTACACTCTTGCCCCTTTTCCACCAAATCAGTTCCAGGGCTGGTTCAGGGCCAGTGCTTAGTTTGGAACCGGGTTTTCTGTTTCCACTGACAAAGAACTGGCTCTGGGGCCAGAAAAAACGGTTCCAGGCTAGCACCAACTCTTTGCTGGGCCAGAGGAAAGAACCGCTTACGTCAGCAGGGGGGGCGGAGTTGTTAAGACCAGCAACAATAGCAAAACCACGAAAGGTCGCCATTTATAAGCGACGAGAAGCAGCAGCTGTACAAACGCGAAGTCATCCATTATTGTTGTTGTTGTTGCTGATTCTTCTTCTCCGTGTTGTTTCAATGTTCGCGCCAAGGTTTATGCAAACGCAGCAACGTAACTGACGTATACAGCGACGTAACTGATGTATACAGCGACATAACTGACGTGGCTCCCCTTAGCACCCCGAGCTATGGAAAAGCAAACTGGTTCTCAGCTGGCTCGCAAGTTGAACGAGTTGTGAACCAGCACCAGCACTGGCCCCGAACCAGCCCTGGAACTGATTTGGTGGAAAAGGGGTATCTGTAGCACTTTAAAATTCAAACATTGCAAACAAACAATAATTATACTTCAAGTCTAAAATCACTATAGAATAAAAAGAAATTTTAAAGAATCGTTAATTTTCAATAAACAAGTCAGAATCTAAGAAGCATGAGTTGATTTAAATAAGAAGATTTTCAATTGTTTCTTGAAATTGTTAGTTTTCACATGACTTAAGTTCTCTCGGCAAGGTATTCCATAACTTGGAACTTGCGTAGGCTCACGTTCTCCCACCAGATTAACTTCTCTGGGTACTAGGAACCACCAAATCATTGTTGTTGTCTGCTATAGTTCTCTTTAGGGGCCCCTTTAGGGGCCTATTCGTTATAAGGTATGGTGGAGAAAGGCCAATCAGAGACTTGAATATCACAACCAGGACTTTGTACTGGATCCACATACATATCCGGATTTGCATCAAAATGTGTTCAATTATTCCTTGGCCCATGGCTCACTGTTTTTCAAAATTTAATCAAAATCCGTTCACTACTTTTTGAGTTATGTTGGGAACAAACAAACGAACAAACAAATTGAAAGCAAAAGTTCACATACTTTTGCCACTCACAGATATGTAATATTGGATAATTTTCCTTAATAAATAAATGACCAAGTATAATATTTTTGTCTCATTTGTTTAACTGGGTTCTCTTTATCTACTTTTAGGACTTGTGTGAAAATCAGATGATGTTTTAGGTCATATTTATGCAGAAATATAGAAAATTCTCAAGGGTTCACAAACTTTCAAGCACCACTGTAAAAATAATGGAAGAAAGTTCCAGAGTAGTGGAAGAGATCATAGGTTGAAATCCCAACAATGCCTCAGCTACCTGTGTCTGAGAGCTCCAAGAGAATAAAATTGGCCATGCATTCAGGATGGGAGGAACAGCATACACTCGCTTTTATAATTTAATTGACGGGGTGGCACGGTGGTGTAGTGGTTACCACTGTTGCCTCACAGCAAGAAGGTTCTGGGTTTGAACCCAGTGACTGGTGGGGGCCTTTCTGTGTGGAGTTTGCATGTTCTCCCCATATCTGTGTGGGTTTCCCTCACAGTTCAAAAACATGCAGGTTAGGCTAATTGGTGGTTCTAAATTGACCGTAGGTGTGAATGGTTGTTTGTTTCTGCATGGTCAGGGTGTACCTTGCCTCTTGCCCATAGTCAGATGGGATAGGCTCCAGCTTGCCTGCAACCCTGCACAGGATAAGTGGATATGGATGATGGATTAATTGACAGGGCAAAGTCCCAACTGATTTTCAACCCCTTTGCATAGATTTTTTACACCAGAAGGGCACTTCCTGACACAACCCTCCCCAACCCTACCCTTCTGGGCTTGGGACCAGCACTAAGTATGCACTATGTTGTACAACCCCAGTGGCTGGGTATTCTTTTCTTTGAACCATGGAGGGAACTGGAGCACCCAAAAGAAACCCACGCAGACACAGGGAGAACATGCAAACTCCACAGAAAGGCCCCCAATGGCCATGGGGTTCAAACCCAGAACCTTCTCACTGTGAGACAACAGTGTTAACCACTACACCACCATGCTGCCCCAATAGCTATGTCAAGCTATGTTGCGGGTGTCTGTGAGCTCATGGATGCAGTAGAGAGTGGACAGCAAGAAAACTGATCGAGAAACAAAACAATTGAGTAAGCAGTGCACCAAGCAGCAGAACAAGCTATCCATTTTAATACAATCTATACAAGTTATGCAATCACCTGCATTTCTATTACAGCACTCAACATTCTTTCACTCAAACATTTATTCGCAATGTACTTGGAGTATTTACAGGTTTGTTTTGAACCAAACTAATTTAACTTGTATAATCAGTCTTCAAACAGCTGGTCCTAGTTAGTTGACAAGAACAAACCTGGAGTCAAACCAGTTTATTTCCTCCTAAGCTTGTAGAAAATTGCATGTACAATCTGATAAACTGCATGAGCAGATAATGGATGTCCTGAATTTGAGTTATAAAAAATGTATAGCATGAATGATGAAATGTGGAACATCGCTGAAGGAAGCAATATTAAAATGTGCTTCTTTATGTGTACTAAAAGTTCTTTGTCAAAACCCAGTTTAAAATATTAAACTTCGTACCTGCCTTTCGGTTGTACTGATTTGCATGTTCGATGTCTCTTCTGGCGACAGTAAATCATACTGTGGGCGCAAAATGAACTGATCTGCATTGACACGGCCATGTGTTTTGTATTTTTAAGCAGAAATACTCCATATTTCATATTCAGTAGGGAAAATGCACAAAAAATGAAAACACAAGCACTACTCCAAATATCCAGGCAGTCGATCAGCTTGTATTTTTTTTCCCCCCTTTCTTTCTTTTGGAGATATCATCAAGTATGTTTTTTCACATACACAAACTTTTAGTCTTAGTCTTGAGACTTCGGTCATTTTGTAAATCTCAGTGGATCTTCAAGCCTGGAAAGTTTAGGACAATCTTCTGTTAACTGAATGATTACAGAATAAATCATTTATATTGTGGGTTGTGTTTATATTTTCTGTGCAACACTTCAAATTCTGTCTCACTCTTACAGTCTGATGAAACATCAGACCCAGCCCAGTGTAATTAAAATGATCATCCAGAACCATCGCTATACACCCATCAGTCAAACCATTCTGACCACTGACAGGTGAAGTGAATAACATTGATTATTGCATTACAATGGTATCTGTCGAGGGATGGGATATATTAGGCAGCAAGAGAACAGTCAGTTCTTGAAATTGATGTGTTGGAAGCAGGAAAAATGGGCAAGCGTAAGGCGTGACTTTGACAAGGATCAAATTGTGATGCCTAGATGACTGGGTCTGAGCATCTCCAAAATGGCACATCTTATGGGGTGTTCCTGGTATGCAGTGCAGGCCTCGACATTAGCACTTGCCCGATGGCCCGGCGGTGTTTTTTACGTCTTTCGGGCCACTAAATTTGGCCAAACAGTGGCCCGGGTGGGCCAGTACATTTTCGATACAAATTAACAATTTTATTACTCATATTTTACCCAGAATTGTGAAGAAATTGTTCGTAAAATGCACCTTTTCTATACAAGGTCCGCCATCTTTGTTTTCATCACCCTCCGCTCCGCGGCATGAGTGTGTCGTCTTCGTGCATCTTCGGAGATGTTCGGCGCTATTCGGAAGCGTCATTTTGGCAGGAAAATAGCATCTTGTAGACGAAGACGGTTGCGGCAAGGAGACCATCAGAATGGTGAAATTCAAATAGAAATATGTTCAAACTCCACGCTCCCAACCTGGCCAAAGGCCAGGTAAACAGTTTGAGCTAAAAACAAACAAACTTCTCATTGTCCGATCGTCGCCATCTTTATACCACTTTCTGCCTCTTCTGCTAGAGAGTTCAGTTGTGTCATTCATTCATAAATACAATCGTGCATAAATTAACTATCGGGTTTTAACGAACGGCTTCATTTTGAACTCGGCAGCCAATCAGAGCGCGTGACGTCACGCTCGATTTACAACTCGCCAAATATGGCGCCGAATCGTAAAACAGCATTTCAACACAGGCGCTTTAGCTTCAGATGGTGTAAAATCGTTCAGACTTTGTATATTAATATCAAAATTTCAGGATACACTGCCAAGAGATATGGCTACACGTGTATCAACTTTTAGTGATTAAAGAATGAAGTATAAATGTTGGTTGCTATGACTGAAATAGAAGAACAGATAAAATAATGTGGTAAATTAGATCTGATCCCATATATTATATTATTCAAATATCCGAAGATGATGAAATCTATCAAAATAGCCAAACTAGGTCTACATTAGTTAATTACAACAAAAATAATAACTATTCTGACCCTCTCTGGTACAACCAGACCATGCTAAACCCAGTATACCCCCAGTTGCTAGGGTATCTGCTGTTGCCATGGCAACGGTTTATGCAAATGAGCTGAATTTGCAAAAATTTACTACTAGTTCCCCCAAGGACATATCCTGAAAATTTGGTGTTTATATCTTGTCTTATTAAAAAAAAAATACAACATTTCACCCCTTTTTGGCTCACCTGAGCATACCTGTTAATTAGCTAATTAACAGGTAATTAGGGTTATAAATCACCCCCGAGCAGGTAAGGCTTTGCAAAAATCTCACTAGATTTTTCCCCAAAGTCCACCCTTTCAGGAAATGTATGGCTTGTCAATGATTCTCATGATATTTTATTAATTAAGAAATAAAACTTCTTCATGGGCAATAAAAATGCCCATTAAAATCCAACATGATAAGGGTTAGTATGCCACCCTCACCTTTCATCCAGACTTGGGACTGGCCTGTGTGTGTTTTGTGGCTATTATATAAAGGTGTATTTAAAAAGTTCATTGTACCTCTATTTCTATTAGAATATCTACAGTGGTGAGAATTCAATATCTACAATGTTGAGAATATATGAGCCAAAGTTGAAACCATGACAAAAAAGGAAAATATGTCTACATCACAGCGGCACGGTGGTGTAGTGGTTAGCGCTGTCGCCTCACAGCAAGAAGGTCCTGGGTTCGAGCCCCGGGGCCGGCAAGGGCCTTTCTGTGCGGAGTTTGCATGTTCTCCCCGTGTCCGCGTGGGTTTCCTCCGGGTGCTCCGGTTTCCCCCACAGTCCAAAGACATGCAGGTTAGGTTAACTGGTGACTCTAAATTGACCGTAGGTGTGAATGTGAGTGTGAATGGTTGTCTGTGTCTATGTGTCAGCCCTGTGATGACCTGGCGACTTGTCCAGGGTGTACCCCGCCTTTCGCCCGTAGTCAGCTGGGATAGGCTCCAGCTTGCCTGCGACCCTGTAGAAGGATAAAGCGGCTAGAGATAATGAGATGAGATGAATGTCTACATCACACAGGGTGGGTTACAGGCAAAGCTTATTCTATAAACAAGTTAGTTGCATGGTGAGGCAAAACTTAGCTTATTCTAAAACTTATACAAACAATTGTTAATGTAAAACAGTAATCAACAGCATGTGTTAAACGAACAGAGAACAAGAACAAAGGAAATTTTTAAATGTAAGTAAGAAATTGATAGAACAAGAAATGCAAACAATAAAATATCAATGTGAACAAACAATAAAGATATAATAATGTTAGCAAAATATGAATAATCTTATTTTCATTAATTTCACTTTAAAATGCACCAGAATGCACGAATATGAATTGAAAAATCTAAATTTTCCGGGGGAGGACCCCCCGGACCCCCCTCTTTGTGCAAGCACCTATGGTGCTTGCAGCGGCTGCCTGTGGCAGCTGTAGTTCGGGTACCGCACGCATTCAGACCACCACATTTTCCATTTGGGCCAGTAACTTTTCAATTCCACTGGCCCAATGGGCCACCAGTGGTAAATGCTTAATGTCTAGGCCTGCAGTGGTTAGTACCTACCAAACATGGTCCAAGGAAGGACAACCGGTGAACCGGTGACAGGGTCATGTGTGTCAAAGGCTCATTGATTCGTATGGGACATGAAGGCTAACCCATATGGTCCAATCCAACAGAAAAGCTACTGTAGCACAAACTGCTGAAAAAGTTAATGCTGGCTAAAACAGAAAGGTGTCATCATGAACTTTTTCAACAATTTAGTGCCATCCATCTTTCCTTCAGTCCTGACCAGCTTTCCTGTCCCTGCAGATGAAAAATATCCCTGCAGCATGATGCTGCCACCACCATGCTTCACTGAAGGAATGGTGTTCTCAGGGTGTTGGGTTTGTGCCACACATGGCATTTCCCATGATGGCCAAAAAGATCAATTTTATTCTCATCTGACCAGAGAATCTTCTTCCATGTGTTTGGGGAGTCTGCCACATGCTGTTGGGCAAACTCCAAACGTGTTTTCTTAAGCAATGGCTTTTTTCTGGCCACTCTTCTATAAAGCCCCGTTCTGTGGAGTGTACAGCTTAAAGTAGTCCTATGGACAGATACTCCCATCTCCGCTGTGGATCTTTGAAGCTCCTTCAATGTTATCTTTGGTGTTTTTGTTGCATCTCTGATTAATGCCTTCCTTGCCCGGTCTGTGAGTTTTGGTGGGTGGCCTTCTCTTGTCAGGTTTGTAGTGGTGCCATATTGTTTCCATTTTGCTATAATGGATTTAATGATGCTATGGTACCTATGCACACTCCAGATTTGTGCTTTTTCATCTTAATTATTGTTTGTGTCACAATAAAATAAAAAAAAAACAATTTGCACCTTTAAAGTGGTAGGTATGTTGTGTAAATCAAATGGTGCTAACCGCCCAAAAATCCATTTTAATTCCAGCTTGTAATGCGAATAAACAGGACAAACACCAAGGGAGATGAATACTTGTATATCAGCAGAAAAGAAAGTGAGCTCAGGCACCGTTGAGAGATGGCTCGGGCATGTCTTACGTATGGACCAATAGCGGATCCCCAAAGTTGCCCTGATGTGGACACCCCCTGGAAGGCGGAAGCCTGGAAGACCTAAGACCATTTGGAGAAGAACCATCACCTCTGAGCCATTACCTCCGAGTTAAATCTATCATGGGGTGAGACACAACATCTTGCTAAAGACCGTCAAAAGTGGAGGCGCTTGTTATTGGCCTTATGCCCCACTTGGGGCGAAGGGGATTAAGTAAGTAAAATAAGTCAGGCACCGTTGTGCTGTTGAGTACTATAGTGTGTGTGTGTGTGTGCGATAACTGTGTTGTGCCAATGTCTAATTCATGAATATCTGAAGTATGAATTACAAGGTGAGCAAACTTATTAAGTTATTTGACTTTGTCATGCTTGGATAAAAAGAAATCCATTTAAATGTAGCTTTATATAGATTTCATTAGGGGTTTTAATGCATTACCTGCATAAAAAGGGACTTATATGATAGACTATAATCCTCTCACTGACTTTTCGAGAAGGCACTGAATAATAAGACACTTTATCCCATTATTCCCCTAGTCAAGCCTGATTTCACATGTCTAAAAGAGAGCTTTCTCAGACACACCACTCACCAGTTCTTCAACTCCCATCATGACCTCTTACTCCCATAATGACTCATTATCAGGTCCAGACTTTAACATTCTCTCACAAGGTCTCTCTGACTCTGCAGGTTAGCCACTCCAGCCCAAAATGAGCTTCATAAGCATCTGCCTGTCATCAAACACACACACACACACATACAGTTTCGTGTGCAGCATTCTGTAATTAGATTCTGTTGTGCTGCTTTCATCGCCCTGGGCAAAAATCTGTCAGTGTGAATGTTCAGATGTTTTTTTCAGAGGTCACTCTTTTGAAAAGAGACACCAATTAGGCTGAAGCAAGTCAAATCTTCTTCGGTGCGAGATGAAGACATGCATAATGTTCATACAGCATTACAGCACGGCTTTTCACACATCAGGGCAGATTCTGGTTTTCATATCACTGGACACCATGTGCTAAAACGTTTCGAGATGTATGTCATCTCTTTGCTAAGCAACTGTCTGGTTGGCACTTTTTTTTGTAACGTATCCTTTTTGAAGCCAGCCAGACATCTTATGTTGGAACAAATTCTTTATAAAGATGCCTAATGAAGCCAGTTGGCCCAGGGGCAAAGTCCCAGAATAAAATGTATGAAAATGACAGTTTATTTTTAATATCTGCAAACTGAAGCTGAAATTTTTTCTTCTGTTTTCATTTGGCCAAAACGTTTATCCAGGGTGAGCTATAATTGAGAGAGGATAAAATTCCAAGGAGCTCAAAAGACACACGGTGTATATGTTACAGGTCAGAATTGTAGGGCAGGTGGAATTTTTCAACCTAAGTTCAAATTTTTAACCCAGTTCATAATTTGCTACTTGTATTAGGGAGACGTACTATATCTAGGGTTAGGGTTTGGGAAGACTTTGTATTTATTTTAATAAGACTGGACTCATTAATAAATTCAAATTATATATTATTCCTTCCATCGCAATCGTCGCTGCTCTAGTGGTGAAGGTGTTGGGTTAAGAATCGGAATGTTCTGAGTTTAATTCCTGATTAATAATCTCATTCTCATCTCATTATCTCTAGCCGCTTTATCCTGTTCTACAGGGTCGCAGGCAAGCTGGAGCCTATCCCAGCTGACTACGGGCGAAAGGCGGGGTACACCCTGGACAAGTTGCCAGGTCATCACAGGGCTGACACATAGACACAGACAACCATTCACACCTACGGTCAATTTAGAGTCACCAGTTAACCTAACCTGCATGTCTTTGGACTGTGGGGGAAACCGGAGCACGCGGACACGGGAAGAACATGCAAACTCCGCACAGAAAGGCCCTCGCCGGCCACGGGGCTCGAACTCGGACCTTCTTGCTGTGAGGCGACAGCGCTAACCACTACACCACCGTGCCGCCCCCCTGATTATTAATAATAATAAATAATAATAGGTTCAATTTATATCGCGCCTTTCTCAAAACCCAAGGTCGCTTTACAATTATAGGCATGAGAAGAAAAAAAAAGGTCCACCAAATAGAGGTCAGGATATCATTCCAGTGGTGTAGCAGCCACAGTCCCACATCTCCAGCACAGCCGCCGTGATGCCGCCAGCAACATTGCTCGAACACCACGCCATGGATCCAAGCAGATTGATTAAGCATGAAAATAGGCGGCACTGTCGCCTCACAGCAAGCTCAGTTCTGGGTTCGAGCCCAGTTGCTGACGGGGGCCTTTCTGTGTGGAGTTTGCATGTTCTCCCTGTGTTTGCATGGGTTTCCTCTGGGTGCTCAGGTATCCCACACAGTCCAAAGGTTAGGTTAACATGGGGCGGCCTTGGGTTGAAGTGCCCTTTAGCAAGGCACTTAACCCCAAATTGCTCACTGGCCACTGAAGCATAGCTGCCCACTGCTCTGGGTATGTGTGTGTGCTCATTGCTTACTTGTGTGTGCATGTGTGTGTTCACTGCTTCAGATGAGTTAAATGCAGAGGAGGAATTTCACTGTGTTCTGGAGTGTATGTGTGACAAATAAAGGCTTCTTCTTCTTTAAATAAAAGTCCCTTTCAAGAATCTAAGACAATCCAAAATTTTGCCTCGGTTGGAAATTATGAACTAGGTAAAAAATTTTAACCCAGGTCAAAAAAAAAAAATCATCTAGGTTGAAATTTTTTTACCTCGATCATCTATCTGGCACTTGACAACTTTACACTTACTAGTGCAACTAGAAGCTCTATAGTGTATTATGTAGGGAATAAAACTTATGATGATTGTGCCCTCATGGCCCATCACGAGGATCATCTCCAACTAATTGTGGACAAATTCTCTCTAGCATCCAAACTATTCAGGCTCACCATCAGCCTTGGGAAAACAGAAGTTCTGTTGCAGCCTTCCCAAAACCAATCACCTGCTCAACCTTACATCACAATTAATGGCACGCCACTCAATAATGTTGAAAACTTCTAGTACCTAGGCAGCACCATATCCAGTGACGGCTCACTCGACAAAGAAATCGCTGCAAGAATTCAGAAAGCCAGCCAAGCTATGGGTAGATTTTGGATAAAAGTCATGCAGCAAAAGGGAATCCACCTTGCCACCAAGCTGAAGGTATACAATGCGGTTGTCTTTTCATCATTACTGCATGAATGCAAGACATGGACCCTCTACCGATGACATCTCAAGTGCCTGGGACAGTTCCACACTCAATCTCTTAGATCAATCATGCGCATTCACTGCCAAGATCGCAATACAAACCTCAAAGTCCTGAAAAGAGCCAATATGATTAGTATAGAATCAAAAATCCTGAAGAGTCAGCTCTGTTGGTCCGGCCACCTCATCCGCATGAAAGAAAACAGAATTCCCAGACGGCTCTTCTATGGTGAACTGGCTCAAGGAAAACAGAAGAGAGGACAACCAAGGAAAAGATACAAGGACAATCTGAAAGCTCATCTGGCCTGGGCAAACCTCGATCCAACTCAGCTGGAGGCAGTAGCAGCTGACAGCAGTGGATGGCACACAATTAGCAAAGCAGCTGTCAAGAAATTTGAAGAAGGCCAATGCCAAAGAGTCAATGCGGCGAGAGAGAGATGTCATGCGAGAGCAGCTGCCCCGAACTACCTGAATGAACCCCCTTGCCCCGTATGCAGCCGGATATGTGCATCAGACTTCGGGCTCAGAAGCCGCATGCGTATCCACCACACCCACCACCCCTGAGACACCCTATCGACTAGTTTCACATTACCCATAATAGTTTGCACCTTTGGGTGTAACCAAAATATAAACAAACTAAAAGAGAATGGCGTCGCACGCTGACAGTAATCTTTCAAATTTAAATCTCCCGAAAAACCTTCAAAGAAGTCTCAAAACTAACTAAACCAAAGCTTAAAGAAATCTGCAAAGCCTTTTCTGTGGACTTTGAGAAATCAATCTGTAAAAAAAAAGCGATTGTAAATATCGTATCAAGCGCTTTGAACGTCTCTACTTCGGGTGACAGTGAGTTGGCAGCCGCCTTTGTCTGTCAATATGGGTGTTCCAACAATTACTGACCTGCAGAAGGTAAAAGATTTGCAGAAGAGCTGAGAAAGATCGACACTGATCATAGAAGAATCCACAGTGAAATGGTTTTTGCTGGGTGCTGGTTACGACGAGAAAGCCATAAGAAAATACAAAATGCTTCATGCATGAGAACACAAGCAAAGAATTCACTCAGTCGAGTAAGGACTGTAAACACAGCAGAACTGTCAGATTTATTTTTTAAGTTTAAGTTGATTTTGATTTCTTTCACTCTGATTTTCCTCGAGCTCGTACGCTACCAGATTACAACAATCTTTGGGCTGTTAGAGGAAGCTGTTAGGACGACAGGGTCAAATACTACATTCGATCTCCCTACAGAAACACTAAAAGGGGAAGGACATGTAAGCTTACTGACACTGCATCATTTGTGCTGTGTTTTGGGATTTGTTGTGTTTCATTCACAATAAAGTTGTCCTTTTCAGTTCTTTGACTCGTCCTTGTTTTTCGGTTTTTGCACTTTTTATGACTAAACACACAGACAGAGGGGTTGTCGGCTTCGTGACTTGGATCATCAAACTTTACTCCACCACTGAAGTGTGTAGAACACAGTCGCGTGTTGTCTGTCGGTGTAAAATTTTGACGGCGAATTCTGTCTAACCCGCACTTTTCGACACTTAGCCTCTTTAGGTATTCTATAAAACTTTAAATCAGGAAAAGTCGTTCTTCCCTATGTGAATTTGAAGAAATGGCTGAGGTTATCTGACTAACAAATATAGCACCTGGTTACCCCCCAAGGTGCAAAGCATTATGGGTAATGTGAAAGTAGAGAATTTGCACAACAGAAGTCTTCCTTGGCACCCGACTGACGACCAAGAAAAATGGACAAAAATAGCATATGAGAATAAATGCATTAATATAAACCTGTGATTTGCATTGCAGCCAGAACTACTGTCAGATCTGCTGCTGTAGAACATTAATCAACACCTTCTGAGCAATTAGATTCAAAAATTTCACAGTGCTGCGGTAAAATAATTCAGCCAACAGTAAATGGGATTTAAATATGAAGCCTACGAGCATTTTATCACCTGCTTCTTCATATTTTAACAATGACAATAACAAGAAAATAATAAATATGCAGCCCAATTGACAAGGGAAGACAACAGGAATGTTGTTTCGGGGTTTGTGTTGAATTCATTGACATTCACTGAAAAGCCTGTAAATATAAAATCATATTATATTACCCGGTCTCAACTAGAATTCATCCAAGGTGAGCCATGTCTGAGGATGAGCGTGTCCGAGGCATTTCATTACTGCATTTGATGAAAATCGACGAACTAGATAGCGAGACGGAGACATTTCTGCTCAGAGAGTTCAAAGATACAAGAAAGTTCTCAAAATCTCCATTTGAATTATGAAACTGAGATGTAATATCAAGCCTTTATGCCAGGCTAGCACTTTATTTATTTATTTATTTATTTTTCTTTGAGTATTTGAAGAAACCACACAATACAGAATATATAACGCAAGATACAGAACAGTGATCTCCAGGATTGTGTTTTGCGGGATGTCTGGGTTATTAAGCTTTTGTACCAGGCAGCAGTTACAAAAATGGAGGTGAAATGAGTGAGCGAGTGGTGTGAGGAAGAAGAAGAGGACGAGGAGGAGGAGGAGGGTGTTCTTTGTAGTCGCTATTAGATATTAGAGGACAAGTTGGACCTCATGTACATTTGTCACCAATTTGCGTCACAGAAAAAAAATCTCCTCTTGAAACAAGTGGAGAGAGAGAGAAAGAGAGATGGAGGCTTACTCATTTTTCTGCAGAATGAGTAGCAGCTGTTTGCCTTCCGCCTCGATCTGGAGCTTCAGTGATGCAGGATGTCCCTGAAACCAGAGAGAGAGAGAGAGAGAGAGAGAGAAGTGACATGGATGTTTAACATAAGACACATTCAGGATAACCAAGCTCTAGCATTCGTAAGAACTCTTCAATTGCTTCTTGGTTTTTTTTTCCCCAACAAAAAGACCTAGTCCACTTTAGCTAGACAATTTTATAGATTTATATATGTATGGTGTGAAGAATTTTTAAGAAAACTGCAAATTATTAAATGATAGAGAAGAATTCAATCAACCACCTGTAACCACCACTTCGGCAATGCTGGCAAACTGAATTCATTTATATGCAATCTGTTGCACAAGTACTTAACTGGCAATTAAAAACACTCAAGATGATTGGACGGCGGATTAATGAAGTGCGTCTTGGAATGTTACATCATCACTCATCCCACTGGTCAGAATGTCTGTTTCGCTCAAATGTAACTATTGAATGGTGTCAGTCGTACCGTACAAGGGTGGCCTGGTGGTGTAGTGGTTAGCGCTGTCGCCTCACAGCAAGAAGGTCCGGGTTCGAGCCCCGTGGCCGGCGAGGGCCTTTCTGTGCAGAGTTTGCATGTTCTCCCCGTGTCCGCGTGGGTTTCCTCCGGGTGCTCCGGTTTCCCCCACAGTCCAAAAACATGCAGGTTAGGTTAACTGGTGACTCTAAATTGACCGTAGGTGTGAATGTGAGTATGAATGGTTGTCTGTGTCTATGTGTCAGCCCTGTGATGACCTGGCGACTTGTCCAGGGTGTACCCCGCCTCTCACCCATAGTCAGTTGAGATAGGCTCCAGCTTGCCTGCGACCCTGCACAGGAAAAGTGATTATGGATAATTGATGGATGGGTAGATGTCAGTCATCTGATGACTTGGACCATATGATCATCTTAGTGGTCACTGTATGATAAATAACACACCTGTCACTCTAAGTCAAGGCTCCTATCAGAATATTGAAATGTAACCATGACAACAAGCATAAAAATCACTTTAGGCTAGACCCATGTTCATATTTCACCTTGGTTATGAGCAAAAATGAGAATATGCATGGAAATACATATTTTAATCAAAAGCAACAAGAACAACAAGAGCAAGACAACACCCACAGAGATGTAACACACACACACACATAGCAACAATCACAAGTAGTGCCATAATGCAAATTATTGATCAGGTAGGAACTAGATCATTAAAGGGATCCTCCAGCAGATTTATTCTCAAACTTCCATCCATCCATCCATCCATCCATTCATTCTCTGTAGCCGCTTATCATGTCATACAGGGTTGCAGGCAAGCTGGAGCCTATCCCAGCTGACTATGGGTGAGAGGCGGGGTACACCCTGGACAAGTCGCCAGGTCATCACAGGGCTGACACAAAGAGACAAACAACCATTCACACTCACATTCACACCTACGGTCAATTTAGAGCCACCGATTAGTCTAACCTGCATGTCTTTGGACTGTGGGGGAAACCGGAGCACCCGGAGGAAACCCACGCGGACACGGGGAGAACATGCAAACTCCACACAGAAAGACCCCTGTCAACCACTGGGCTCAAACCCAGAACCTTCTTGCTGTGAGGCGACAGCGTTAACCACTACACCACCGTGCCGCCCAGAGACCAAGTAGTGTTCAAGAAAAATGAATTTCCTTTAAAATGTCAGATGGGTTTCCTGTAGTAGTGACGCATGTGATGATGTCAGGTAGTGGTTGCTTGGAGCAACTCAGCTGTTTATATTTTCACTTTACATCGAATGGCTGCACATTCTAAAATCTCAGCTTAAAATGACCCAACTAGTAGTGCAACATGACACTTCATGCTCTAAAATATTTTTTTACATGATCTACAGCTGATGCTGTGTAAATTAACAGAGAGTGTGTAACATGGTTTAAAACAGAGATTTTAGAGCATGCAGCTACACACACACACACACACACACACACACACAGTTTCTGTAGATCATGTGAAAAAAAAGATGTTGTAGCATGAGGTCTTGTGTCTGATCCAGTTTCTGTCGGTGACACTTTGCTATAGCTGATCAAGCACACTTTGCATTTTCTCTGTGAAAATGCAGTCGAGTTCCAGCTTGTGTTTTCTTTTTATATGCTACACAGTGAGGCATACTTACAACCCCGATTCCAAAAAAGTTGGGACAAAGTACAAATTGTAAATAAAAACGGAATGCAATGATGTGGAAGTTTCAAAATTCCATATTTTATTCACAATAGAACATAGATGACATATCAAATGTTTAAACTGAGAAAATGTATCATTTAAAGAGAAAAATTAGGTGATTTTAAATTTCATGACAACAACACATCTCAAAAAAGTTGGGACAAGGCCATGTTTCCCACTGTGAGACATCCCCTTTTCTCTTTACAACAGTCTGTAAACGTCTGGGGACTGAGGAGACAAGTTGCTCAAGTTTAGGGATAGGAATGTTAACCCATTCTTGTCTAATGTAGGATTCTAGTTGCTCAACTGTCTTAGGTCTTTTTTGTCGTATCTTCCATTTTATGATGCGCCAAATGTTTTCTATGGGTGAAAGATCTGGACTGCAGGCTGGCCAGTTCAGTACCCGGACCCTTCTTCTACGCAGCCATGATGCTGTAATTGATGCAGTATATGGTTTGGCATTGTCACGTTGGAAAATGCAAGGTCTTCCCTGAAAGAGACGTCGTCTGGATGGGAGCATATGTTGCTCTAGAACCTGGATCTACCTTTCAGCATTGATGGTGTCTTTCCAGATGTGTAAGCTGCCCATGCCACACGCACTAATGCAACCCCATACCATCAGAGATGCAGGCTTCTGAACTGAGCGCTGATAACAACTCGGGTCGTCCTTCTCCTCTTTAGTCCGAATGACACGGCGTCCCTGATTTCCATAAAGAACTTCAAATTTTGATTCATCTGACCACAGAACAGTTTTCCACTTTGCCACAGTCCATTTTAAATGAGCCTTGGCCCAGAGAAGACGTCTGCGCTTCTGGATCGTGTTTAGATATGGCTTCTTCTTTGAACTATAGAGTTTTAGCTGGCAACGGCGGATGGCACGGTGAATTGCGTTCACAGATAATGTTCTCTGGAAATATTCCTGAGCCCATTTTGTGATTTCCAACACAGAAGCATGCCTGTATGTGATGCAATGCCATCTAAGGGCCTGAAGATCACAGGCACCCAGTATGGTTTTCCGGCCTTGACCCTTACGCACAAAGATTCTTCCAGATTCTCTGAATCTTTTGATGATATTATGCACTGTAGATGATGATATGTTCAAACTCTGCAATTTTACACTGTCGAACTCCTTTCTGATATTGCTCCACTATTTGTCGGCGCAGAATTAGGGGGATCGGTGATCCTCTTCCCATCTTTACTTCTGAGAGCCGCTGCCACTCCAAGATGCTCTTTTTATACCCAGTCATGTTAATGACCTATTGCCAATTGACCTAATGAGTTGCAATTTGGTCCTCCAGCTGTTCCTTTTTTGTACCTTTAACTTTTCCAGCCTCTTATTGCCCCTGTCCCAACTTTTTTGAGATGTGTTGCTGTCATGAAATTTCAAATGAGCCAATATTTGGCATGAAATTTCAAAATGTCTCACTTTCGACATTTGATATGTTGTCTATGTTCTATTGTGAATACAATATCAGTTTTTGAGATTTGTAAATTATTGCATTCCATTTTTATTTACAATTTGTACTTTGTCCCAACTTTTTTGGAATTGGGGTTGTATTTAAAAACTGATAAATTTGGTAAAAATACTTGTAAAACTAGCAAAACTATGATGTAAACAGAGAATATAAACAGCTGAGTTGCTCCAAGTGGCTACTACCTGACGTCATCGCATACGTCACTACCACAGGAAGTCCATCTGACATTTTAAAGGAAATTAATTTTTCTCGAACACTATTTGGTCTCTGAAAATGAAAGTTTGATTTTTGAAATCTGCGACTAATTTTACATAAAATAAGTTTGAGAATAAATCCGCTGGAGGATCTCTTTGAGTAAAAAAAAAAAAAGCTGCTCTTGCAGTTATGAGGAAGTCGAACATGTGCAAAGCTTCTCTTGTATGCAGACATTGGAATCATGAGATAATGTTTGCTGAAAATAACGGGACACTTCATTGCTTTTTCTTACCACTTTCTGTCATTTTTGTGACATATTGGCTGTTGTCTCACATGCTACAAATCAGCAATAATAGTTGGCATATACTATACATTATATCAGATACAACACACTGTTCATGACGCTGCTGTAGACTTAATAATAATAATAATAATAATAATAATAATAATATTAATAATAATAATAATAATAAACCTTTTTTTGAGAAATAGGGTCTGTCAAGTCTCATCTCATCTCATCTCATTATCTCTAGCCGCTTTATCCTGTTCTACAGGGTCGCAGGCAAGCTGGAGCCTATCCCAGCTGACTATGGGCGAAAGGCGGGGTACACCCTGGACAAGTCGCCAGGTCATCACAGGGGGTCTGTCAAGTGACGTTTGTTATTCGGTCAGAATCGATGGATCCCTTATGTTTCTAAATGTAGTACACTGTCAGAAATAAGGGGTAGGAGTCCATTTCTGTCTCCCAAGGTACCCCCTAGGGCTAATTACTAGACCTCAAGGTAACTTTGTGTACCTTTTTAAGGACAAAAAGGTACTAGTTCCCAAGCAGTATATAAAGGGTACAAATAAGTACCTCAGAGCAGTGTTTCCCAAACACTGGGCCATGAAGCGCCATCTAGTGGGCCACAATTTTTTATCAAGTTGAAGCTAATTTTTACTCGTAGTAGAGTACAACTGCTAGGTTGCAGCCGACGTCACATTCGCCTCATTAAGCTACGGTCACATTACAGCTCGCGATGCTTTGTGATGGGTTATCGATGAAAATGAGGCATTTTGGTGGCGATATACACGTGAGCTAAAAGTTGTGGTCACACAGCAGGTGAACATTTGACTGTCACGCCTTTGCGCACTTGAGTCTGGCGCAGCTCGAGCAGCCTCGCATGCTCTTGGAACCCAGTCGTTACGGGAAACACTATACTGACACTGATTTGAGCGCAATCAGCACATGCAGATACGCTGTATACTGTTCCTACTTATTGAGGTGACATTAGGCATACCTAACAACCTGTGTTTTCTCTCTCTCTCCCCAATCTGTCCCTCTGAGTTACATGTCGGTCCTGGGATCGAGATGCTGACCTCTTCTGCTCCTCGGACCTGCCTGATCCATCCTGGTGCCCTGTGTCTGGTTGGAGTCTCATCGCATCACTCCTGTGGAGGACGGCCCCATGTGAACAATTGAAAGTCACACCTGGAGGACGCTCTGGACACTTACAGTAATGCTTTTATGGCTGAGGACTACAGTTGACTTGCTAACTTTAGGACTGCAGTTGTCATGAACAGTTTTGCACTCAAGTTTCCATCAATGAACAGTTTATAACATCAACGAAACTGACTTCATGTTAAAACTGTTAATGTTATAGTCATGTTGTCTGTTGTTGCCCAAATGAGGATGGGTTCCCTTTTGAGTCTGGTTCCTCTCGAGGTTTCTTCCTCATGTCGTCTGAGGGAGTTTTTCCTTGCCACCGTCGCCACAGGCTTGCTCATTGGGGATAGATTAGGGATAAAATTAGCTCATGTTTTAAGTCGTTCAAATTCTGTAAAGCTGCTTTGTGACAATGTTTATTGTTAAAAGCGCTATACAAATAAACTCGACTGTTTTCACGGAGGCTTTGCGAAGTATTATCATTATCACATTTGTTTCGAGCCATGTTTATAACGCTGTTTAAATATTCTGCTTTCTGTTTTGCTTTTGTAAATATCACGCCTGCTAATAAAGACTCTTCCTGCACTTGGATCTGTCTACCGCCGTCTATCTTGTAGTGTCCCGATCCCCAGGTCTTTAACCCAGCCACATATAAAAAGTTGTCCTCCTCCATGCTCTTCCAGGTTTTCATCTGTGTGTCCGTGTAGAACGATGTCTGCACTGCAGCACCAGGTTGTTTGAGACGTCTGGGAACTCAACAGATGGATAATTTTCCAACTCATAGGAAAAATCCTTCTTTGTTAGCGTGTAAGGATCTAATCCCATTGAGTGGTTTCTATATCCACTTCTTTTGAGTGTACTTCTTTGTTTGTTTGCTGAACACAAACATGGCAATAAGTTCTTGTGTTAATGGACCAGACTCCACTTTTGGATCATTAATCCCTTTTGACTAAGAATGCCCTGCATGCATGGTTTTATGTTGGCTTCTGGCACAATTTTAAATATAAAACCTACAATTAAAAACAATTTATTTTTATTGCATTTATTTAGTTCCTGGGTTCCCATCTGTAACAGGGCATGATATTGCATCCCATTAATACACTAATAGATTATTAGATTTTTATAGAATAGATGAACCAAAATAATTAGGGATCTTTTTTAACGGGCCCCGACTCGTTACAAGTATGAATAGGTGGGCCTTAAAGCAGAAAAGGTTGAGAACCCCTGCTTTAGAAGGGACTCACCCAGTGATAAGCCATTGTATCCATAAAGGTACAATAAGATACTTTATTTTCTGAGAGTGTGCTGTATGTGCAACACTTATTCCATCATATAACATCTCCTATGACATGTCTACGACAGAGTTATATTCAGCTTATGATGCAAAGTTCACATACAGTGTTCCAGGCTATAATAACTCTCACACTCTTCTCAAACTTTGGGTTGGAAGTCATTTTTTAACTGATAAGATCTTCATGAACTGGCTGCAGTTCATCATGAAAAAAAAAAGACCTTAGGTACTTGGTTCATGTTGCACACAGCTTCATGCATATGATGTCTGTTTATGTATTCCATAGACTGCTTTTGCGTACACACACACACACACACACACACACACACACACACACACACACACACACACACATCTGGGTGGTCTCTCTTTCCCCAACACCTATTGCTTAAGGCAGTGCACATGTTAAATAATAAAGCTGCCTTTTATTGACTCCACTATGAAAACAACACACAGGAAGCTTACAATAATAAATGCCTTACTTCAGCATATTTGCGACAGCTAAATGTTTACTGTGGCACAAAAAGATGACTATAATTAACTGCAACTGTGGCCTCGTCCTCCCCACAGAGCTCGCCATTCCTAAGACCAACAGCAGAGACGTTCATCTGCACAAGATTTCCATGTCTGCATTGGTTTATAAATGTTTATCATCAAAGATAAATTGTCTTGCAAAAAAGCAAGTTGGCTTTATGACGGAATTTGAGAACGTGAACCTCACAGCATGTGTTTCTCTGAGTAACGCAGAGCACACCTTTTTCCAAATTTGCACCCAGGAAAAAAAGACCAATCTGATGAATAGAGTTTGAAAAGTGCTGGGAAATTGTAGACGGTGTTCTACGGATGGTTGGAGGACTGAAAGAGTGTTTCTAAATGCAGCAAAGAAACCTGAATTGCAAATATTTCATTAGCAGGTTCTTTCTCGCTCGATCCATGGCTCTCTCTCTCTCTCTCACTCTCTTTTTTCTCTCTCTCTCTCTCTTTCTCTCTCTCTTGCTCTCTTTTCCTCTCTTGCTCTATCTCTCTTGTTCTCTCTCTCTGTCTCTCTCACTCTCTTTTTTTCTCTCTCTCTCCCCCTCTCTCTCTCTTGCTCTCTTTTCTCTCTCTCTCTCTTTTCTCTCTCTCTCTGTCTCTTTTACTCTCACTCTTTCTCTTTCTCTTGCTCTCTTTTCCTCTCTTGCTCTATCTCTCTTGCTGTCTCTCTCACTCTCTTTTCTCTCTCTCTCTGTCTCTCTCGCTCTTTTTTCTCTTTCTCTCGTTTGTCTCTCGCTCTCTCTCGCTCTCTTTTACTCTCTCGCTTTCTCTCGCTCTCTTTTCTCTCTCTCTCTTCCTCTCTCTTTTTTTATCTCTCGCTCTCTCTCTCTCTCTCTCTCTCTCTCTCTCTCTCTCTCATTTCCTATATGTTCAGACCACTGCTGAATTAGAGGATTTGAACAGCTGGATAAAGCGATAGTTCTTTTTGCTTAAATGCCATTCAAAATAAATTAGGACCACTGCTTCTCAGGCAGACTCTTCTTTGTATGCCAGAACAAAACACTGGATTTTGAACAGAAATGATAAGCCAAACTACTGAATTAAAAATTCAATTAGGAAACAGTGCTCTTTTTCGGAAACCGTCAATACCTTCAGAAATGGTGTGATAACTAAGGCTGCATAATGGAATAACTGCTCATGGAAATGTGAACAAAACTTTTATTATAATTGTTTTGTTCATCCAATAAATAACAATTTCTACTTGGTGAATTAGAATGCTGGTCACTCACAGAGGTTTTCAGTGAGTCTCATGACAAATCACAGGGATCCACATGATCTGGCAAATCATGTTTAAATATATAAATATAGCAATGTCAGATTTAGTTAATTCCGGCATAATAAACACATCAGGGCAGATGTTATTATGATGCTATCATGAATTGTCATGACAGTTTATATTTAATTCAGTGTTGTAGTCAAGTCACTAAACCTCAAGTCCAAGTCCAGTCTCAAGTCCCCAGTGTTCAAGTCCAAGTCATGAAAGAAAATTTCGAGTCGAGTCTAACACTCCAACTGCACCATTTGACGGTGGCTGTTTCAGCGCCATTAACATTAGTTTGTTCCTGAACATGCCGTATGAACAGGTGAACGTGCTTCTCTTTATCAGGGAGTGTGAAGTATTCTGTCAGAGATGGTTGGGAGACGGATGTAAGTGCAGAAGGTGTGTTTATTAATACAAGTGAAGACAGGTAAACAATCCACAGGCAAAACTGTAAAACAGTGAAACAGGTCAAGCGAGGCACAAACAGGCTATCATAGACTCAGCAGAATCAAAGACAAGAAACAGGAAATCAGGGATCAGGAAACCAAACAAGGAAATAAGGCTCGGTAATGTATCAGCAACGCAACTCAATACTTCGCAAAGTAAGTGAGTTTTCACAGTTTTTATATAGGTGCACTGATTGCGCCTTAATCCTGTGCAGGTGCGAGTTGTTTACAGCGCACGAGAGTCCACTTGGCGCACGCGCTGTCCGGAGCGCACCCGAGAGTCTATCTGATGCACAAGCCAAGGCGCACAGGTGTGACACTCTTGCACGAAATTAGTATAAAAATTTATGTAGATATAAATATCTTATGACAAATTATAATGTCATGTTACAAAAAATAAAGAAAAAATCAGAGTCCTGTGGGTGGCACGGTGGTGTAGTGGTTAGCGCTGTCGCCTCACAGCAAGAAGGTCCAGGTTCAAGCCCCGTGGCCGGCGAGGGCCTTTCTGTGCGGAGTTTGCATGTTCTCCCCGTGTCCGCGTGGGTTTCCTCCGGGTGCTCCGGTTTCCCCCACAGTCCAAAGACATGCAGGTTAGGTTAACTGGTGACTCTAAATTGAGCGTAGGTGTGAATGTGAGTGTGAATGGTTGTCTGTGTCTATGTGTCAGCCCTGCGATGACCTGGCGACTTGTCCAGGGTGTACCCCGCCTTTCGCCCGTAGTCAGCTGGGATAGGCTCCAGCTTGCCTGCGACCCTGTAGAACAGGATAAAGCGGCTAGAGATAATGAGAATGAGAAATCCGAGTCCTCATCTCCAATTTACGAGTCCAAATACAGTTAATGTACGAGTCCGAGTCATCAGTGCTCAAGTTCAAGTCAAGTCACGAGTCCTTAAAATTAGGGCACGAGTTGGACTCGAGTACTACAAGCCTGATTTAATGTTAGAACACTATTTTGGTATCATAATCAGTCACTGCCATTGACATGGCATGATGCTATAATACTTGATGTCATCCACCTTATATGGAGTGACCTGAGATGTAGGTGGGGCAGCAAGCGATTTGTTATTCATAATGCACTTTTATGCACACACTTGCTTTATAGAATATTTTTAAAATCATAATTAAACCTGTCAAATGATTTCAAATCCTGACAATGACACACCATGGCTTACTTTGCTCTCTTCAACTCCTGACTATGGATAGCTTTGGCATTGTCAAGATTCAAAATATTGAATTTGATGGGTTTAATTATTATTTTAAAAGTATATAGAGGATACTACATGGTCGCACAAGGATATGAAGTTTATCTTCGAGTGAATGGTGAATGGTGAATATCAAGAGTGAGCGAAGCGTTCTTTATATTATAATGACACATGCACAAAAAAATGTGCAAGTTAATCAAAAGAATTTTAATTTTGAACCGGTTCGTCATTTTGACAGCATGTGTCAAGTCAGCGGGAAAATATTGGGAGTGACAGCATCGGAGTGAAATATTGGGAATTATTATACATACGGGCCACTTTTTCCATGGAATAAAAACATGTGTTCTGTTCTCTTCTAGTAGGTTTATTAATAGCATGCAATATTGTTATCATATCACTTATCCTCCATGTATTAAGCCGCTCTCCCCAATGGAGAATGAGTATGCAATATTTTTACAATATTGCACGTTGTCAAGACAACACAACGTCACACATTGGACCTGATGCAAAGATCCAGTGACAAAGCTTTTCTGCTGCGCATGCGCACAGTCATTTCTTTGTCCACCGGGAAAGAGAGAAGATGAGGTTAATTCAGTGCTAGGTTTAAGCACTAAATAAATAAACTGAAACTAAAGACACGCTGAACACTTGAAAGGCTACCAAAATTTCATTATATACTCTTCACGCATATTTACAAGAGAAAAACATACCAACGGACATCGAAAAACTGGAAAAAAGACACGTTGGAGATGTAAAACTTCTACGCTAGTGAGTGACTGACAGTTTGTACACAAACATGGCGGCGAGGTTTGCGTCATTAAAAGTGGAAGATTTAGAAAGAATTTTGAAAGTGAAAGACGCGCTGAACACCTGAAAGGCGACCAAAACGTCACTGGATATTCTTCACGTATATTTACAAGAGAAAAACATACCAACGGACATCGAAAAACTGGAAAAAGACACGTTGGAGATGTAAAACTTCTACGCTAGTGAGTGACTGACAGTTTGTACACAAACATGGTGGCAAGGTTTGCGTCATTAAAAGTGGAAGATTTAGAAAGAATTTTGAAAGTGAAAGACGTGCTGAACACCTGAAAGGTGACCAAAACGTCACTGGATATTCTTCACGTATATTTACAAGAGAAAAACATACCAACAGACATCGAAAAACTGGAAAAGACAATCATAGCAGAAATATTGTCAAAGTTCTACTTGGAGGTGAGGGAAAGTGACAGAGACTTTTACAAGAGGACTTCACTCGTGGACTTCACTCAGCAAAGCCCTTTTGTTTTGAACAACTGCAATGAAACAATTAACTTTGACCAAAAGTAACTGTGAACTTGAACTGTAACCTGGATATAGCTTGTGTATAAGTTGGGTTGTTGTTCAGGCTTCTTGGACTTGTACCATTTTTGTTGTTAGAACTTTGACTTTGTACAGTACCTTGGATTGACAGAACATTGAATTACATTCGATCAGAATCAGCATTCAATATTGGTAAGTCCCCCCCCCCCCCCCCCCCCGTTCTTAACTTTTTGTAAATCTATAATTGTTCCATCAAATGTGTATGTATAATAATAATAATAATAATAATAATAATAATAATAATAATAATATTGGCTGGCTTTTTTTTCACGGTCTATCAGATATATTCCATTCAGCTACTCATCTTCGACTCGTTGAATATCATGCTAGGTGAATGGAATATATCTGATATCCCATGAAAAAAAGCCAGCCAATATTATTTAAATATGTCAAATTATGGATTTGACTAGCATAGTACTATTTTGCCAGTCTCTAAAGAGAATCCATAATTATGAGTGCCTCTCAGTGCATGGTATAATATTTGATTTATATCCCTCATCAAAAAATTCCAAACTAAAAGTATTAAGATTGAATCTTGGCATAAACTAACTGGAGGCAGCCATGTTTGTTGTTTACGTCAGATCGACCTTCAACCTGCACATGTGCAATGTACCACACTATCGCCTGCATCGCTAGACGTGATCATGATACGTAGATCTACACACACACAAATGCTCATGGAGCCACAGCTGTGACTCGAGTCGGCTGTATAGCTTGAAATTGTGATGTCAGTTCATAGTATATCCAGGATATACCATGACTGACTCACATCATATCCATTTTTTAAAATTTTTGACATCATGAGATACACTGCTCGACAGTGGTGGAACTAGTTTATGTCACATGAGCCATCCTTGGCCAATTCCTGCACGGGATTTTTTGATGAGGGACATATTAAATATAAAATGTATCTCAAATATACTGTATGGTAAAGATGGCCAGAGGTGGACAAAGTACCCAACTTCATTACTTAAGTCAAAGTACAGATCCCACTGGTCAAATGTTACTCCGGTACAAGTGAAAGTTGTCCAGTCAATTTTTTACTGAAGTTAAAGTACTGAAGTACTTGCGTTTAAAAATACTTAAGTGTTAAAAGTGCATTTTCTGTCAATGCATCGTTGTATTATTGCCAAAACGCTTACAAAACCTAACGCCGCTACCAAAGACAGAAATGTGAATTCACAAAATGAACGCATGCTGTGCCATCATGGTGGTTTAACGTTAAGCTAGCTCGTCAGTGAAACCTCACCTGACATGCTAGCAAACTCTTTTCAAACTCGAAATCATATTGGGTAGCTAATGCTACTAGAAAAGAAAGATTTCTATATTCTGTTTATTTGGCAAGATTACGCTAAAACATATTTCTGAAAGGACTTCGATTAAGTTAACGTTATTCATGTTAGTGTAACTCCGTTTTTACATGCTAAGTAACAGTGTCCAAATTAAATAGCTATGCGTTAATGTTAGCCCTGGACAAGGCGATTGGCGGGCAAATCCATAGAAAGTCATTTGACTAACCAGACTGCATAGCTATTGCAACGTTATCGCTAGCTCTAAAAGCACAGACAACTTCGTTGCAAGCTTTCTCTTGGAATAAAACATTTATATACCTCAATATGCTCCCATAGGTTGGACAGTGAGTTTTTGTAGGCCATGATGTGGTTCGTTTTTGGCAAACAAAGCAAACATTTAAAACGAAATGAATCTTTAATCCTTTCAGAAAACTGAAACATGGGTTCTAGGTATGACTACGAGTGCGTGCGTTCTCCAGAAGAACCGCCTCCTTCCATTCTGCCATCAACTGATCGTGTTAAATAATGCTGCGGAGAAACCACTGATCTTGATTTTATACAGTCTATGGACGTGACGTGACCCTAGTGATTACTGATTGGCTCTCAGTGTCACCTGCAAAAAAAACAATCACATTTTAGAAAAGAAAAGGGAAAAACATCCACTTTCAAAGCCGCTTCATAGTAACGAGTAATGAGGACCTTGATAGAAATGTAGTGGAGTGAAAAGTACGATATTTGCCTTTCAAATGTAGTGAAGTTCAAGTCATAAGTTTAAAAAAATAATAATACTCAAGTAAAGTACAGATACTCAAAAAGTGGACTTAAGTACAGTACTCAAGTAAATGTACTTCGTTACTGTCCACCTCTGAAGATGGCATACTCTCTCCTGTCAGTTACAGTAACAATCACCAATCATACGCACCCGTGAGTTGATGTATGTGGAAGAGGGCAGATAACATTTTCCTCCGAGTGTGTTACAGACACTGGCAGGTTCTGATGCTATATTTTGTGGTCCATGGCATCATTTTAAACAGCACATAAAGTGAAACACTGGTGATACTTAAAATCTCATCGGATTAACAAACTTTGTGTGATCATATACAGTGATAAAGCAGGTTTATAGCAATCTGATGATCAGTATACGAGTACATATCTGCATGTTATATTTACAAAACGATATAAACGATGCACAAGCCCATTCCTCTCAATAGACACACTGAGTTCAAAGTGTGAACTGTTTCAGGCTCTTAGGCACAGCGGGTCATAAAAAGCACTGTTAAGTGTGTAAATGTGTAAAACGAACCCATGTGCCAGCTTTCCCTATTTGATGTATAAAAATTAAATATATGTGATACATGTAAAATAGCTTTTAAATCAGAAAGGTACCCAACATCCTGATATGCACTTCTGTACAGTTCTTTGAAAGTTGGAAATTATCTCATCTCATCTCATTATCTCTAGCCGCTTTATCCTTCTACAGGGTCGCAGGCAAGCTGGAGCCTATCCCAGCTGACTACGGGCGAAAGGCGGGGTACACCCTGGACAAGTCGCCAGGTCATCACAGGGCTGACACATAGACACAGACAACCATTCACACTCACATTCACACCTACGGTCAATTTAGAGTCACCAGTTAACCTAACCTGCATGTCTTTGGACTGTGGGGGAAACCGGAGCACCCGGAGGAAACCCACGCGGACACGGGGAGAACATGCAAACTCCACACAGAAAGGCCCTCGCCGGCCACAGGGCTCGAACCCGGACCTTCTTGCTGTGAGGCGACAGTGCTAACCACTACACCACCGTGCCGCCCAAGTTGGAAATTATGTCATTTTTAAAGTACTATAATGTACAGGTGTTAAAGCAGTTGTTAATCTGCAGTCACCTTCGTGATAATTAGCGTTAAATGCAATATAACTCCAGCAGTCACAGCACAACAGCTTACATCATTATACATAAAACTGTTACAACAACTCAATATGATCATGGCATGAAGATATTTTTCAGTTTTATTATACAAGGATTCAATGATTTTGATTTACTCAAAATCTAAGGTGGTGTTTACATTAGACCGTATCCGTCTCGTTTTCGTCGCGGATGCACTGTCCGTTCACATTAAAACGCCGGGAAACAACTCCACAGGCGGAACAACTTGAATCCGCCAGGGCTCACGTATTCAATCCATTACGTATCTGATCCGGTGCTGTGTAAACATTGAGGAACGAGGATACGCTGTGCTGAGCTCTAGCTGACGTTGTCATTGGACAACGTCACTGTGACATCCACCTTCCTGATTCCTGATCCACCTTCATGCCACGTTGGTCATGTGACGCGACTGCTGAAAAACGGCGCGGACTTTCACTTCCTGCTATTTGTCCCGAATCACTGCTCGTGCGCTTCACTTGCGCGCTCTGTGAGTTGCGCAGGGCTGGAGTGCGCACCCTCCAGAGGGCACTCGCTGTTCAGGGCAGAGTGATTTGGAGCGCAGGATGCCTGCGGAGCCAAACATATCCGTGTATTGGCGTTGCTGTGTGCACGCGAATCGTGTATTGGCGTTGCTGTGTGCACGCGAATCGTTTTAAAAACGTTAATCTGATGATCCGCTGATACGGTCTAATGTAAACACCACCTAATTTTCATACACATATATGCTGTGTCTGAAATCATGCACTCATTCACTACTCCCTACCCCCTATATAGGGAATTACTATATAGAGGACTATATAGTGAGCTCATTGATAAAATGAGAAAAGAAACACTTTCGGACACTACTCTGTCACGCCGTTATTTACATCATTACTGTTGCACAATTAAAACGTGCCAGATCAGTCGGCTGGTGGGTTTTCAAAATAATAAATACATGCATATGTTTTTGTGATAAATCCATATTATACCGAGCGCATTTCCAACATTAATAAATACAAAGTACTTTGTGTCCGCTGCATGTTTCAGTTCTTTTAAATCAAGGTTGAATAATTTCTTTCTTCTTTCTCGCTGCCATTTTTTAAATCAAATTTGAGGCTTTTGATTAATTCCTCGCTCTGCACTCTAAGTTTTATTCTTGTATTTTATCTGTCCTGTTCCATTTTAGATTATTTTCTATTCTCTTACTATTTTTAATTGTACTTGAATGTCCGTTTATAATGTGTCTCTTCGTCCGCCATTCACCCCAACACACAGTTATCACCCAAATGAGGATGGGTTCCCTTTTGAGTCTGGTTCCTCTCGAGGTTTCTTCCTCATGTCGTCTGAGGGAGTTTTTCCTTGCCACCGTCGCCACAGGCTTGCTTATTGGGGATAGATTAGGGATAAAATTAGCTCATGTTTAAAGTCGTTAAAATTCTGTAAAGCTGCTTTGCGACAATGTCTGTTGTTAAAAGTGCCATACAAATAAACTTGACCTGACTTTTTTTTTTTCAGCATGACCGCAGTGCATGATGGGATATATTGCTTGGTTAGTGCCCATCAATTGTACACTACTTTACTTTTCATGATGCATTTGAGTCCACTATATAGAGTGTAATAATTCTCACGATACATTCGGACAGCACAACAAAATGGCGAACTCACTATACAGTCCACTGTCTAGTGAGTGGTTTTGGACACGGATAGTATTTACCATTGATTGCAAAACGCTGATTGGTCTTTTCTGCCCACCAATGAGAAGCCATGGTTCTGTCACACCATAGTGTTCCACTTTACCAAAAGGGCCCAGCTGATTGGTTGGATTTGCTGAAAGAAAAAAAAAACAATATCAACATATTACAAAGAAAATACATTTTACAGAAAAATACCAAAAATAAAATGACATTCAGATGATGCAGTGAGTCCCTTAAGAGTTTGTGTTTTTAATTTAAGACATACTATTATGAATGTTCAGGTTGTGCCGACTAGTGCTATGTGTTGTTAATCACGAAGAAGTGGTAATAAGAGGCAATTAGCATAAAGCAAATGCAGTCACATTAAATGGCTTCTAATTGTTCTTTTGTGATATTAGTTCTTTTGCTGAAATATATCCTCTAAGTTCTATGAAGTTCAGGGCTCTGATCTTCATCGGGTTAAATTCATCTGTCTGTATAGGACACGAGCTCTCCGTGTCTCAGAGTACAACAGTGACAAATGAAGCTCTCTACAAATCAATAACACAGACCTGGCAATCCAATACTGGCTGAGATATGATCAAGAATAAACTGGTCTTGGGTGTCTCGCAAGCACTCACACACACACACACACACACGAAACACACATATGACCATTTGTCAAATGATGCAATACTATAATGCCGCTTTTCCACTACCAACGCGGCTGAGTTGGGCTGAGCCGTGCCGTGCTGAGTTGGGCTGAGTCGAGCTGAGTGGGGCTGTTGGAGTTGCATTTCGACTACAACCGCGCTGAACCGTGCTGGCTGGAAGTGGGTGGACACATTGGGCGGAGTTAGCGAAAGTGGGTGGACGTCAGGTGATGTCGTTAGGCGGCGCAAACAGTGACATCAGTGAGCTTTTAAGCGGTAGTCTCACGACCCGGATAGTAAACAATAAACATGGAGGACATGGAGTCGTTAGTGTTGCTGGTCTTGGTGCTGTGGCTTGTTGTCACCGACAACGCCAACAGATACTGGCAAGAGCGTATAGATGAGGCGAGGCGCATAAGGCTTCATAATTCTCGTAATTCGTAATTCTCCTTCTTCCGGGTTTATGGTGTTTACAGATCCCAGCGTGCTCGCGGGGCGTGTGTGGGCATGTGAGGACACTCCTCCTCACCAATCAGTGCACAGGGGAGTGTCTGCTCACGCCCCTAGCCTCACTCAGCTCGGTTTGGCTCACTTCAGCCCTACTCCAAAACCGTGTGAGTTTTGGGGGCTGAGCAAGGCTGAAGCGAGCTGAGTCGTGCTGTTCTTAGATAGTCGAAACGCGAGCCGTGTCGGGCTGAAGTGAGCTGAAGTGAGCTGAAAAAGGGTAGTGGAAAAGGGCCATAAGTGTCCACAGTGAGCAAAACTTGAACTGTATACCTCCACCAAGCCTTATATTATCAACATCAACATCAAATCACTTGAACCTCGGATAATACTAAAGCTGTACATCAAATTTCATCCAAATCTGTTCACTACTTTCTGAATTACATTGGGAACAGACAAGCAAACAAACAAACAAATGAAAAGATCAAATGGTTTAACTTTTCTATTTTTCAAGATATTTACATGGAAATTGGCAGGCACATAGATAGTTGTATACTGAATACAAAGTTTGAAAAATTACCAAAACAAATTAGTATTTAATTAGTATTTATTATGCTAATTAGGTAAAAATGCTAAATCAGTACACTCAATAAAAAAGTAATAAAATAATATTTCTAATACCCTCTATGTGCTCTGTAGGCCTTTGTGTTTCTCAAAAGTAGTGCCTACTAGTGTTCATATTAAATAATATACAGTAAATGATTATTTTGATTAATATTCACAGCTTTCAAGGCAAACCTTGAAACAAACTGTGTGAGCCAGAGCCAATAAATAATTCCAGTTAATTGAACTGAAATTGACACTCGTGTTTCTGACTTCCGGTTTTGTAAAATATCATTCCGACCACCAAGATCTCAATATTTTTCATCAAAAAAACCCCAGTTATATTCTAAAATAGTTATTTATCTACATGAATTAGTTTGATTTGAAAAAATAAGTAGGTAAAGCTATGAAAACGCGCTTCAAAGTCTCCCGTGAATCATAACATCATAACATCAAAACTAGCAGATGGAAAATTTTGCTGAATCCTTCACCAGAAACAGTGAAAGTGAGAGAACATCCCTATAAAAGTTATCTGATTGATATTCATGAGTAATTCAGTCAGAAACTGATCAGAAAAGAGAGAGAGAGCCTGACCGCTTTCCCGTGACTCAAAAAGAAAAACACCAGCAGTTTCCCGATGTCACGCGAGCAGAGAGTTTTTACTCTGTTGTACCAACTTCACCCTGCCGTTACTCCCAAAGTAGTGAACAGATCTTACTGAGATACATTTCTTTGGAAAGCAGAAATAAGCTTTTTAATGACTGTATTCACGATAGAAGATATTCAAGAGTTAAGCAATGACAGATTTGAAAACTTAGATGAGAGTCTGCATGGACAATTTCCACAGCACGGCCAGTGAGCGTCTGATATTCCTACTAAAAGCATCTTAACTTGGAGAGAGAGTGTTCATTGGGCTGCTCACTCTACCATTTACTGATGATCTATGTGCTGCGATGCTTTTGGGAAACTCGGCACAGATGTGTTGTAAAGACATGAAGTTGAAAAATACTGGAATATTTCTCTAAGTTCATGAAAAGAAACGTTGCCATTCAAGGACAAGATATTACACTCATACAGTGCTCTCTAGAAATCAACAAGGATCACTAATTGACATTTGATAACGAACTCTACTTTTGCTTGCAAAGCAGTTTCTCGAAAACTCTTCTCAGATTTGCATTTTCCAATTCCCACAGGAATTTCTTAAACACGTTAAAACAAACAGCCAGAGCGTGAGTGTATTAAGCCATCTATCAGCCAGACATTACCTCGACTCTTGCACCGCTGCACCATTAACTCCGAGTTTAGATTCCTCTAAAACCACAGCAAAGGCTGGTGAGAGAATTAGGAGGTTAACAATAGCCAGAGTCAGGGTCTAGGCTGAGGTCATCTCCTTACAAGCAACCCTTAAACCACACATGAAATCCCCATCACGTTCTCAGCCATGTCGTTCTGGTAATGCTTTGAAGACTCAGTTCACAGCCATAACTTATTAGCTTCATTACATTTAACAAGCTGTCTCTGAATGAGCATTTCAGCTATCATAGCACAGCTTTCGTTTTAGTGCTGTCTTATAAACCATGAAACGGGAGTAAAAACCTGGGGACAGACAGACGGCTTTTCCAAATGCGAAACAAGAGACGGTTGTTAATTCTAGAATCTTTGATTCACGTGGTTTAGCTTCATCAGTAGTGTCAGTAAATGAAAGAATTATAGGTCTGAATGTCTCTGGATGCAATAAGACGGCGGTAAAACAAGCTGTGGTGCTTATTTATACGGCCAATAAAGCCAAGTGTAAACACAAACCTCAATAAAGACGTCTGTAGCAGCAATCCACTTCCTTCTTTTTGTACACATCAAGAGGCTTTGTTATTTATATTTCTTTAATAAAGTCACCCAAGTGACTTGTTTATGCGTTTGAGTGTGTAAGCCACTGTCAGACACCATGTCACCTGTTATGAATGAGCACAATGTGCCGTTAATTGCTCACTGATTCCTTTATGGAAAGTGTAGACCCTGATGAGCAAGGGAAAAGGGAGTGTGGGTGTCTTAGTGCGTAGTGGATGTTGGTATTAGTGCATATTTTATGAGTGTGAGTTACTGAGCACAGTTCAGACCAGAACACAATACTCACATTGGTATTCAGGGAATTCCGAACAGCAACAATGGACAATCCATACAAATTTAAAGCTAGACTGCTTTTCAGACATAAAAAGAATTTTCCCCGACACCCAATTATTTTTGTTTAGTGGACTGAAAGCTATCACAGACTTCCAATTTTATTAGTTTTTGTTTTAAATAGAACAATTAATGAAATTAAGGCCACATGGCCCTAAATTCTCCACTATTTTTTCCTGCTTCACCATGACGCAAGTCAAGATACTACATCATGCATCACGTGGTGGGCTTTCCCCGTTCGTGCAAGGCATTGTGGGATACAAATTTGAAACAGGAGAGAAAAATGGAGGACGTGAGTGTGCGAATGAAACGTGAAAGACCGACTACAGTAACGGAAAGAAAGCGAGAAGAAAAGACGTTATGTTATATACAAAGGAAAGGAAACGCAGGACCAAACTAATAAATATCGGCGGTCAGCGAGCACCTTGGTGTGATCAGCTGTTCGTTTAGCGACAGAATGATGGAACTGTCAGTGCATGGTCAAAGGTAAACCTGTGCATGTGCACACACACACGGACTTCCTCTGTCTGCTTGACTGCGCGAAGCGAGCGATTTCATGCACATTATTTGCTTTAATCCTCTCAAATTAAAGAACTTCCCAGCCACAGAATGGCCTGATATTTTGTGAGATATTACAGAAAGAAACGTATATCACAATGAACAAATTTCAGAGCGAGCTACCATAAATTTCATCGATTTTATGAACTTGAAAGGCTTTAAAGGTGCTGACTGCAAAGTCATCTGAAATGTTTTTTATTGCGCATGATATTTTCCTATGTCTCGCAAGAACTATATCATATGGATGAGATGTGATCTTTTTGATGTCCTGAGGGTTGCTTTTCAACATTTTGGGGCTGAATATCCAACCTCTTGAGGTAAACAGTATGGCGCTACGGAAACAGCCGAACAAAAGGAGCTTTAACTGATTATCATAATTATGGAACTGCATCACGCCAAGATAGCAATGCATGGAAAACATCGTGAATCTGCATCGACCTTGGAGAGTTTTGAGTCGCAGGGATGTAATTTGCTGATGTTTGCGAATAGATCTGTGAAAGAAAAGATGAATATATCTTTTCTCTGTTACTGATTTTGTGCTATCGTTTCTTCCTCTGTAAGATCAAATCTTTAGGTGTATACTTGCTACTACTCGCTACTATGGAGTCAAGCCCATGCATTCTAAGGCTAAGATAGCTAAGCGCTAGCTAGAATGATTTAGCTATCTATCCAGAGACAAGACACGTCATCTAACCTTGCTCTATCTTGCAGTTGCACTCACTAGGCAGGCTTTCCTTTTCTTTTCCATTCACGGGACAGCCGAGTCCGCCATGTTTGCCCACGCCGACTTGTTTTGGTTAAAAGTGATGGTCACGTGATGTTGTTGTTGCTCACTTGCTTTGGTAATGTCTGGAACTGTAAAATGCGGGACGCGTTTTATCCCGGCAAAACATTTGCACATCGTATACATGGTGTGTGCAGCAACGAAACATCTCAAAACTCCAACAGCAACAGAAACAGAACATCCCATCTCATCTCATTATCTCTAGCCGCTTTATCCTGTTCTACAGGGTCGCAGGCAAGCTGGAGCCTATCCAAGCTGACTACGGGCGAAAGGCGGGGTACACCCTGGACAGGTTGCCAGGTCATCACAGGGCTGACACATAGACAACCATTCACACTCACATTCACACCTACGGTCAATTTAGAGTCACCAGTTAACCTAACCTGCATGTCTTTGGACTGTGGGGGAAACCGGAGCACCCGGAGGAAACCCACGCGGACACGGGGAGAACATGCAAACTCCACACAGAAAGGCCCTCGCCAGCCCCGGGGCTCGAACCCGGACCTTCTTGCTGTGAGGCGACAGCGCTAACCACTACACCACCGTGCCGCCCCAACCATTCACACTCACGGTAAATTTAGAGTTACCAGTTAACCTAACCTGCATGTCTTTGGACTGTGGGGGAAACCGGAGCACCCGGAGGAAACCCACGCGGACACGGGGAGAACATGCAAACTCCGCACAGAAAGGCCCTCGCCGACCACGGGGCTCGAACCCGGACCTCCTTGCTGTGAGGCAACAGCGCTAACCACTACACCACTGTGCCGCCAGAAATAGAACATTTTCCCCAGAATTCAACTTTGCAGTCAGAATCTTTAACTTGTGAGAGTGAAAAAAAAAGCACTAACATTTGGCATTGATTTTTCAGGGATGTTTTCAGTATTTTTAATGTTAACTTTTTCAGAGTAGATTTTTCACCATACCTAAATTATTAGGTATTTCACAGTTTAGTGGAGATTTACATCAGTTTTAGAAATACACACTGAATGCAGTTTTCTCTGCTCGGCTCCAAACAATGCAGACATAATCAATCCCAACATCCAAAGATGAAAAGTTTGGTAACTGACTCCATATTTACCGTCTCGGTCTGACATCATGCACCTGGAGGTACTTGAGAGAAGAAATTTCTCCCCAAATGAATCATACCTCTGATTTGGCTCACTATCATCTCAGCATGGTTTGATTTTCGAGTTAGTCAGAGTCTTGTGCTGTAAAATTTCCTCTGAACGACAGCGAAGTCTGTTTTCTGTTGCAGACAACTCCTCAGTGTGACAGAACATGCAGAAATAATGATTGCCTAAAAGCTTGGTTTTGCACTACAGATGGAATTTTGCATCTTTCATCCCTGACTTGATTAATTCACCCTCAGCTGAGAGCTATGCTAAGGACTGGCAATAATGGGGAAGTGTGCTTTCTCCCCCTTTTTATCCCCGTCCTCGGCTCCCCTCGCTTCTCCTCCCTTTACGTCCTTTCCTTTTTTTCATTTTCTCACATCCCTTTTGCGTCTCTCTTTCATTTGCTAATGAGCTGACCCCCTCTCAGGTTCTCCGTAATACAACTGTCCAAAACAAGTAGCGATGCAGTGACATCAACAATCCGCTTAGCCTCCGTGCTTACTAATGCCTGTGCCTGAATCACATTCACTGTAATTACAAATGAAGTGGAGAAGACCTAAGACTTTGGTGACAAACTGATTATTGCAAACATGGCAAGCTGTTTACAAGTGAATGGAAGATTTACACAATATCAAAGAGACAGAGCAGAGAGAAAGAAAAAACAACCAAAAACAGCGAATGTCTGAGAAGTGGGAGATAGAAAAGAAAGAAAAAGAAAAAAAATATCAAAGTGATGGACACTGGTCATGGTTGTGGGTGTGATAGGCCTCTCGTGTTCTCTTGTCTCAAGGTTCTTCGGCTCAAATACAAAAACAAGTTCAAAGCTCAACATGGACGAACTGCTTATTATTACCATTTCAGGATGCAGTTTTATAAAAACAGCAGCCTGAGAACTGAAAAGCAGCAGGATACGAAACATCGCACGTAATAGTGGCTACTGCTACAGGAATATCTGAAACGTACGTCCATTTAACAGTTATTCCACAAAATCGAGTCGTACATGAGCTGATAGCCGATGAAGCGCGTAGCGCCAAGTTGGCTATAAGCCGTGTACGACAAGATTGAGTGGAATAACTGTTTTATTCTATCCACATTCACTGGATTTTGAGAAACAGAGCATTTCTATTTTTATTTTTTTGCAAATTTGATAAATAAAAACTTTATACAAAACATCCAACAAAATCATTTCCGCTTAGAATGTAAACAAACCGGCGAAATGACAGGAGAAATTTGTGAAAAATGCTATAATAATCTCATCTCATTATCGGTAGCCACTTTATCCTTCTACAGGGTCACAGGCAAGCTGGAGCCTATCCCAACTGACTACGGGCGAAAGGCGGGGTACACCCTGGACAAGTCACCAGGTCATCACAGGGCTGACACATAGACAACCATTCACACTCACATTCACACCTACGCTCAATTTAGAGTCACCAGTTAACCTAACCTGCATGTCTTTGGACTGTGGGAGAAACCGGAGCACCCGGAGGAAACCCACGCGGACACGGGGAGAACATGCAAACTCCACACAGAAAGGCCCTCGCCAGCCCCGGGGCTCGAACCCAGGACCTTCTTGCTGTGAGGCGACAGCGCTAACCACTACACCACCGTGCCGCCCTGCTATAATAATCATTCTTGAAAAATTAAAAAAGATACGTTCTTTCCATCAAATACTTTCATTCCATATTTTGTTGGGGGGTTTTTTTGGGGAGGGGGGAGTTTTGTTTTCAAGTAGAGTTTTTATTTCGTCCTTGGTTGGTTCAGCAGCACGCTCCACCATTTTGTTTTTCTCTACTTACGGTATAGATGACTTGCAACCACATGATCAAAATGTGCTACGTCATGAGCGTCCACCATGATGGTGGATATACAAAGCAACTAGGATGGCAGCCGCTGAAAGCGTGTCTGTAAACAATGCTGAATTTTCTCAATATTACCATGATTTGAATGCTCAAGCGAAGATTCGATACAAAGAGAAGATAGATATGTGTGGTTTTGATCCATATTATTTAAAAAAGAAATCAGACTTTTCTGAAGATAAGACGCTTCTACTGACCATCGAGTACCCAGATATCATGTTCTATCTGGTTTAGCTGCGGAAGAATCAAGTCTGACATTGGATGAAACAGAGCCCATTATCTGACTGGGTGCCCAGTCTGGATTGTTTCTATTATATAATTTTGCTAATTAAGCGAAATGGTAATACACATGTTAAAATTATAATAACGACCAAGTGAACCACAACAAGAGAACACACATTTTATAGCAAAATTCTAGCAACACGAAATAAAATTCTTCCATGATATTATCGAGAAAGCTTTTGACTCTCACCTGAGATAAAATGATCACTGCAAACATGAGCTGTTTTGGTTTTAGTCTCTGTTAGATCAGCCCTGCCGATGTTGTTCAGCCGTGCTCATCTCCTCTCCTCTCCGTACTACGCTTCAGAGTTTCCTCGCCCTCTTTCCGAATCACGGACAGAATTCTAAAAAATTGGAACGTGCCACGGTCACGAGTACTGTTGTGACCACAACCGTATACAGCACAAAGATATGGCATCGCTAAAAGAATGCTTAAAGCAGTGGAAAAACAAAGAGAGTTGTGCACGCGTGACTGTTTTGTATGGAATGTTGCTTGACCCCACATTTGTATATCCACCAACATGGCCGACATCCGGGTTTCTATTTTGCTTTGACGTCACTTGCAAGTCAAGGATATGAGCTGATAGCCTAGTAGTAGAGTAGCCAATCAGAGCATGCGATTGCTCATTTCTAGTCAATGTGGATAGAATAAACTGTATATATTTTTAGCAATTAGCTAACGATCCGATACAACATAGCTAAATAAACCTGCTAATACTTTTCTATTTAACAAGCTAACATGCTAGTGACACTCAGCATTCTGCAGAGATTACTTTGTCAGTTTGACAAACAAGAAACAAGCTAACTGGCGAAAGTTAGCTGTTCAGTGACTCACTATTTCCCTCCAGAAGCATGTTACACCAGGTAAGAACAAACTTGTCGACTTTACCAATTCACGCGGTAGTCTACCGCTTTTTACAGGTGAACCCCACCTACTGTTTTTAGTTCTAAAAACTACCACATTTCAAAATAATCAGTGAACATTGTTGGATTCGCTCTTCTGATCTCGCTTCAGCTGTTTTCAATACAGCGGATACAAGTATGTAGCGTCAGATAGTCATATTAAGTGAAGCCGAGAGCCAATGGATTCCATTGGTTCTCGTTATAGTTCTAGCCAATCAGCAATGAGGTCACATGCTACAACAAATCATGCCAGTATTTGTAAAAACCAAACACGCTCTGATGATCACGGACAATGAAAACTCTGAAGAAAAAATGATTCGCTATTACGACAAGTTCAAGGCGACTTGGTCGTCAGATCGTCCAGCATCAAAGCATCGACGTAAGGTGAGAAACATGCGTTTTGTGAAGTATGTCGGTCCGATTTCTCAATCAATTTTCTTCAAACATGGCACTCAGAATGCAGGAGAGGGTACCATTTTACACCGTTGGGTGTAAAATGCACTCCCCCCCCCCCGTCAGAAGGGCGTGACTAGACTGAACAACCTAATCTACCGCTTTTAATTCTCTGGGGTTTGGCAAGTATATAAGAAATTCGAATGGTGTATCTACTGCTCAAGGCTCCATTCACAAAGCTTTATCATCTGTCAAAAACACACCTCTTGTAAATAACGCACTGACTGACAGCATACATGGACTCATGGCCAGGTATAAAAATGATGTACGTTGGAGAAATTAATCAGTTTTTGAGAGCAAACCAGCATGGCACATCAATGCAGTTTCTGCCATATAGAAGTATAGATATGTCCTTGTGACAGCAGACTAACAAATAACATCAGGAACATGCACATCACATTATTGAAGGAGCGATGAGGTTCACTGATTGAAAGCATTGTGAGTTTAGAGTTGTGAAGGATGGAAAACAAGTGTTTACAGTCAAACAGGTCTCTTGTGAAATTCCTTATTGTCCAATAAGTTTTCTCGGTCTCTTTACTTCACTCCCTCTGACCTTTATGTGCATACCGAAGCTCCTATTTTCTCCCAGCACATGACATCATCCTGCACATGGTCTGATAAATTACACTGTGTACAGTAGGGTAACAGGGTGAGAGTGATGCCCCCTGCTGGTCACCACGAGAATTATGATGCTCTCAAAGGTTGGCCTTTGCTCAGGTGGCTTGGCAGTCAAAAGTTAGTCAGTGAAATGTGGGAACAACAAATGGCATGTGTGTGTGTGTAGTAGTAGTAGTAGTAGTAGTAGTAGTAGTCGTCACGAGAAGCACATCTCCAACACCATGTCGAAGAAACCCTGTCTAGATTGAATATTACGAAAAGGAGCACTATTATTTTGTCCCCTTACGTCTTGGTGTCCATCATCCATTAACACATTTCACAGAAACACACCAACAACTCATTCAGTTTGCAGGTTATATTCAAACCATACCCTACTGTGTGTCAAATTTTTAGTGTTGAACACATTTGAAAGTAAAAGTCAAATGTCAAAAATATAGGCTCCCACACAAAATGGCACTCAATACCAATCCCAGTTGCTGCAAAACTGTTAGCAAGGAATATTTTCATGAATTCACAGTGTTTAGCTGGGAAATGTGTGTAACCTGGTACTAAGACCCAACAAATGTCAGCCCGAGGGCTTTGGCATTCAGGGTGGGCAAACAGCCGTACCATATGCCCCTCCATGGCAAACAGAGTGTTGAGGAAAGCCAGAGCACACTCAGATAACCTCTCACAACCTTTGGATAAGAGCTGGAGAACAGCGATGATACCGGAGTCAAAGTGAGTAACATGGGGCTGCCAGCTTTGATCAATGGACACTTGTCAACTGTCTCCATGACCTAAGCAGGATAAATACCAAGCCATCCATCCTGACATACATATACAATTCTTCTGCATCTCCAGAAAAATCATTTTCAATCCAGAATGAACTCATAAGAATATTGTGATCGACTGGAATTGCGTATAGTGCATGCACATATTTCTGACATGCATACTGCATTTCCATCTTTTCATGTCTCCAGTTCGTACAATGAGTTCTTTGTAATGTACGACAATTCGCTTTGCAAGGGCTTGATGCTCGGCTCTTTCTTCTAGCCAACACATTCAGAGGCCACACAGACAAAAAAAAATGTCATCAATTTTGTTTATTCATGAAAATGAAATGATAAAAAATACTAAATTCAGTCTTGTAAGTTTCAAAAAAAGGAATTTTTTTTCAACACATAAGAGCAGCCAGCTTATACATGTTCCACAGCTATCATGAACACCATGAATTCTGGAAAATATTCCTCGCTGAGAGTTTTGCACCAATTGGGCAACTGGAATTGGTACTGAGATGTTTTGTGATTTCTGACAAAAGACTAATAGCTAAATTAATTCTATATTGGCTGACGAAATCAACTATCTTATGCAGCTGGGTGATGGAGCAACTCAACTGGGATTCTCTCTCTCTCTCTCTCTCTCTCTCTCGCTACCAAGTCCTACAATCAGTGTCAGTGAAGCGTGAATCCTCCACGTGGCAGCATCTAGCCCAGAGGAGCTCTGAGAGCATTACAGCTCACTGATCCATGTTTCCAGGCTGTTTACAAGACTAAATTTATAGGTCTTTATGGATAACTGAGTACGGACAGCACGGGGAATAAGCCAAGCTCATGGATATGGGCTTGTGCTTTGAGCTTGGACTCAGTTGGCCAGCCATTTCTCATGACATTTAAATTACACTTCCACTCAAGGTGGTCTAAATATTGATTTTTTTTTGGTCTTTTGAGTATTACATGATCACAATGGATTGGTAACTGAACCAATCCCATATAAGAATTATAAGTGTTACTGGTGCAAAATGGTACAGCCTGATTTTTCTTTTTTTTTTTGTCATAGCATTCATTTATAGTTGTCTCTAACTGAATCCACCACCAGAATTTTGTGCTCAAAAGATGCAGAGCTGTTTGGTTTTTAAAAAAAAAAAATCAATCTCTTTTCTTTTGGCTGTTCCCGCGCATTCAGGGTCGACACAGCGGATCTGTTCCACATATTCAATTTGGCATTGGTTTTACACCGGATGCCCTTCCTGACACAACCCTCCCCAATCTATCCGGGCTTGAGACCAGCACTAAGAATGTACCGGCTTCTATGACCCCAGTGGCTGGTTATTTTACCTAATCTGCATGTCTTTGAACTGTGGAGGAAACCCACATAGATACGAGGAGAACATACAAACTCCATACAGAAAGGCCCCCATCAGCCATGAGGTTCGAACCTGGAACCTCCTCCCTGTGAGGTGACAATGCTAACCACTACACCACAGTGCTGCCCTTTAATTACATCAATGTAAATTCCATCCATCCATTATCCATAATCGCTTATCCTGTGCAGGGTCACGGGCAAGTTGCTGCCTATCCCTGATGACTATGGGCAAGAGGTGGGGTACACCCTGGACAAGTCGCCAGGTCATCACAGGGCTGACACACAGAAACACACAACCATTCACACTCACATTCACACCTACGGTCAATTTAGAGCCACCAATTAGCCTAACCGCATGTCTTTGGACCGTAGGGGAAACTGGAGGAAAATCCAGAGGAAACCCATGCAGACACGGAGAGAACATGCAAACTCCACACAGAAAGGCTCCTGTCGGCCACTGGGCTCGAACCCAGAACCTTTTTGCTGTGAGGTGACAGTGCTAACCAGTGCACCACCATGCCACCCGGAAATACTACATATAGCTTATTATTAATATATAATGTGAACATAGTCTTGCAAATTTTGCAACAGTTTGTATGAAATTTTACAAAATGTACAGTTAGGCTTAAGGTAGGGTCAGCTTTGGTACCTCTTTCTATGAACAAAATCCCACCAGACAATCCTTAAAACCAAGCAAATCTTCCAAGAAAGCAATTTCCTAAACAGTTCTCATTAGCCCTCACTGTTCACACAAAGCAGGCTAATAGATACCATGTGTCATGGATCACATTCACATGGCACGTTGAGTCACATCCCATCACCAGGAGAAAAAAAGAAAAGTTTTAGGGCATGTCACATGATCACATCACCACTTGGGCTCGTGAGAACTTATTGGAGTTACATCTTGAGAGAGAAAGAGGTCATTTCAGCCCAATTTCAGAGCAACTTGCTCCAGATATTTCATTTCATTTCAAGAGTTATCGACTGTAAAACTTCATATCTATGTGGGGACGGATAATAAAGTCAAGACAGCAGTCTTTTTTTTTTCTGTTTCTCTGTCAACACCAAGCACATTAGCGTCAGTTTGACAGCTGCGTGAGAACCTGACACGATATCTGGCAGGGGTCTGATGTGATATGATCTCTCCACTTCAGAATTCAGAATCACACTCGGCTAAGCTGTCTCATGCTCCATCAGCGACAGGCATTTTCTGGGCATGAACGCAGATTCTGTCAGATTATCTTTGGAAACCGAGCCTCTCATAAAAGTGTGTCAACTGTCTACCCACATTACAGTAGAACTCCTTGCACAATATAAAGGCACTTTATAAAGCTGTAGCTCTGAAGCACTGGAGCACAATGGTCACTGGGAAATGGCAGAGTAAGTGCCAGTGCCAGTCCTAGTTTTTTTTTCCTCTTTCTCTCTCTCTCTCAACTGACATTTTCTTAACTCTTGGGTAGTTTAAGGAAACTGGGCCAACACTGTGCAGAGTGAAAAATCATTAAAAATGCAGCAGGCTCACACTGAGTGCCAAACACATTCTAGAATTTAGCTTGTGTTTTAATAAAGCTGTATTAGTAACTGAACCTGTCTTTAAAATACACCAATCAGTGATTATAGGTGAAGCATGTGAACTAGAAAAGTTTTAAATTTCAAATCTCAGAGCCATAGGTCTGGGAAAGAAGAGGATACCGTTGATATTTGTCATATTTATATCAAACCCAGTCACAAATGGAGAAGCCATGGAGAAATGGTTAGAGAATCAGCTTTGGGACCAAAAGGTCGCTGGTTTGATTCCCTGGACCAGCAGGAATGGCTGACATGCCCTTAAATGAGGCACCTAACTGCTCCCCAGGCTTCTCTGGGTACGTTGTATGTCGCTCTGGATAACAGCGTTTGCTAAATGCCATTAATGTAAAATAAGCAGTGCTTATAAATTAGTCACCCAGAAGTCTAATAAAGCACGAACCAGGTGCTGAAAATAAGATATACTCTTCCAAATACTCTTCCTAGGCGTAATGAACTATTCCTGCCTCAACAAATCAGTTATGTAGCATGGCAATACTTCGAGAGTTTAAAGCTTAACATGTCATAAAATGGGGTGGCACAGTGGTGTAGTGGTTAGCGCTGTCGCCTCACAGCAAGAAGGTCCGGGTTCGAGCCCCGTGGCCGGCGAGGGCCTTTCTGTGTGGAGTTTGCATGTTCTCCCTGTGTCCGCGTGGGTTTCCTCCGGGTGCTCCGGTTTCACCCACAGTCCAAAGACATGCAGGTTAGGTTAACTGGTGACTCTAAATTGACCGTAGATGTGAGTGTGAATGGTTGTCTGTGTCTATGTGTCGGCCCTGTGATGACCTGGCGACTTGTCCAGGGTGTACCCCGCCTTTCGCCCGTAGTCAGCTGGGATAGGCTCCAGCTTGCCTGTGACCCTGTAGAACAGGATAAAGTGGCTAGAGATAATGAGATGAGATGAGATGAGATGAGATGTCATAAAATGGCCCATTACACTGAGATGAGCTAGCTAGCTAGTCCACCAGCCGATGGAGATCCTGAGAGGCAGGGCTTCATGTGCGTCTATGTGCATCTGAATGGGGGAGGGGTCAAAGATAAATCAAATCACCAGTTTTTTAGTTCACTTTATAGTTCCTAATGCTTGCGTCACACATTGCCGTTTCAGCCTTGCATATGTACGGCGTATCAGGATACATGGCAGTAAGAAAGGAACGTCACAGCATCGCCAGCTTACGTCACTAATACTCTAGGATGCGTAACACGATCTCCTTGTATACCAGGGTGCGGCGTATTTTTAAGTCCGCACTTAAAAATCCATAGCACCTACCACATATGTAGCAGCTTTGATACGTCACACATACATCACGTGTACACCATAAAAACGAAAGCTACGCAGCAGTGACTCAGCAGGAACGTTGCTTGAACAGCTATTACGCCGTGCGAATGCTTTAGTTGACATGTGTCTGATGAAGGTGGCTCCAAGGCTGGCTGGGTGAATGCGGCTGATGTCTTCCCTCTTCCCTTGCCCTTCTTGGGTCCTGACTTCTTTGCTGGCATGATGCGTTCTTGACTGTGACGAATGACAACAAACGCAGTGTGAGGCCCCCTTTTATACTCACCTGTGAACGCCGCAGATATGCCGCAGGTACCCAGCAGCAACGTCACACATAAGAACAAAATGCCACGCCAACAAAACGGTTGTACCACAGCAATGCATCATACGCCACACATGCGCCTCAGTACGCCATAACTTTACATCCCTTGAACCCCATACAAACCCCAGATACGCCACAGTAATGTCACACATACAGTATGCTGTGTACATCACAGGACTTTAATTTTAGACAAAATATGCCTCATTTCTTGCTGTTTAACCCACACGCCACTTACATGGCAAGATACGAGAAAGTGTGACACAAGCATAAAAGCCAAATTGTACCTAATGCACCTTCAGTGAATTTTTTTTTAAATATTGATGAAATCACATTTTAAATGACTTTTTAATGATACAGATTTTGTCTAGGAGATAGTCATTATTTCATGAACTCATCTTCAGTAACCACTTTATCATGGTCAGCGTTGATGTGGATCCAGAACCTATCCTTGGAAGACCAGATATGAAATGAGAATACACCCTGGACTGAACACCAGTCCATTGCAGAACACCATGCACACACTGATTGCTAAATCATACATTCACCGGCCACTTTAATAGGAACTTGTTATCTCATCTCATCTCATTATCTCTAGCTGCTTTATCCTGTCCTACAGGGTCACAGGCAAGCTGGAGCCTATCCCAGCTGACTACGGGTGAAAGGCGGGGTACACCCTGGACAAGTCGCCAGGTCATCACAGGGCTGACACATAGACACAGACAACCATTCACACCTACGGTCAATTTAGAGTCACCAGTTAACCTAACCTGCATGTCTTTGGACTGTGGGGGAAACCGGAGCACCCGGAGGAAACCCACGCGGACACGGGGAGAACATGCAAACTCCGCACAGAAAGGCCCTCGCCGGCCACGGGGCTCGAACCCGGACCTTCTTGCTGTGAGGCGACAGCGCTAAACACTACACCACCGTGCCGCCCAGGAACTTGTTATACTGGATTCTAAGAGTCCTGTTCTTGGCTGCAGGAGTGAAACCCGATGTGTTCTTCTGCTGTTGTATGCTGAGATGCTTTTCTGCTCACCACGGTTGTGAAGAGTTGCTATGAGTTACTATATCCTTCCTGGCAGCTCAAACCAATTGGCCATTTTCCTCTGACCTCTCTTATTAACAAGGTGTTTGTTTCCACCCACAGAACTGTCGCTCACTCACTCAATGTTTTTTTTGTTTTTCGCACCATTCTGTGAAAACTCTAGAGACTGTTGTGTGTGAAAACCCCAGGAGATCATCAATTTCTGAAATACTCAAACCATTACCATGAAAGTGAAAGAAAGTCACACTTTGAGATCACAATTTTTCCCATTCGGATGTCTGAACATTGTGAACATTAACTGAAGCTCTTGATTTGGATCTGCATGATTTGATGCATCGTGCTGCTGTCAAGGGATCGGCTGATTAGATAACGGCATAAAACAGCACGGTGGTGTAGTGGTTAGCACTGTTGCCTCACAGCAAGAAGGTTCTGGGTTCAAGCCCAGCAGACGATGGGGGCCTTTCTGTGTGGAGTTTGCATGTTCTTCCCGTGTCTGTGTGGGCTTCCTCCGGGTGCTCCAGTTTCCCCCACAGTCCAAAGACATGTGGTTAGGTAAACATGGGGCGGCTATGGCCTGAAGGTTGGGCTGAAGTGCCTTTGAGCAAGGGCACCTAACCCACAACTGCTCCCCGGGCACTGTAGCATAGCTGCCCACTGCTCTGAGTATGTGTGTGTACTCATTGTTCACGTGTGTGTGTGTGTGTGTGTTCACTGCTTCAGATGGGTTAAATGCAGAGGAGGAATTTCACTGTGTGCTTAAGTCTGTGCTTGAGTGTATGTGTGACAAATAAAGGCTTCTTCTTCTTAAAAAAAACAGCAGGGGTATGGGTGTTCCTAATAAAGTGGCCGGTGAGGGTAGACTCATTCACACTTTGGGGCAATTTAGTCTATCCAATACACCATAAGGCATGTTTTTGGGAGGTGGGAGAAAAACATAGAACCTAAATATCTAAGTGCATCCGTTCCCTTGGCAAACATTCTGTATCCATTTCCGATACGTTGCCTCGACAAACTATACAGTAGTGCTTGAAAGTTGTGAACCCTTTAGAATTTTCTATATTTCTGCATAAATATGATCTAAAACATCATCAGATTTTCACACAAGTCCTAAAAGTAGATAAAGAGAACCCAGTTAAACAAATGAGACAAAAATATTATACTTGGTCATTTACAGTATTTATTGAGGAAAATGATCCAATATTACATATCTGTGAGTGGCAAAAGTATGTGAACCTCTAGGATAAGCAGTTAATTTGAAGGTGAAATTAAAGTCAGGTGTTTTCAATCAATGGGATGACAATCAGGTGTGAGTGGGCAGCCTGTTTTATTTAAAGAACAGGGATCTATCAAAGTCTGATCTTCACAACACGTTTGTGGAAGTGAATCATGGCACGAACAAAGGAGATTTCTGAGGACCTCAGAAAAAGCGTTGCTGTTGCTCATCAGGCTGGAAAAGGTTACAAAACCATCTCTAAAGAGTTTGGACTCCACCAATCCACAGTCAAACAGATTGGGTACAAATGGAGGAAATTCGAGACCATTGTTACCCTCCCCAGGAGTGGTCGACCAACAAAGATCACTCCAAGAGCAAGGCGTGTAATAGTCGGCGAGGTCACAAAGGACCCCAAGGTAACTTCTAAACAACTGAAGGCCTCTCTCACATTGGCTAATGTTAATGTTCATGAGTCCACCATCAGGAGAACACTGAACAACAATGGTGTGCATGGCAGGGTTGCAAGGAGAAAGCCACTCCTCTCCAAAAAGAATATTGCTGCTCGTCTGCAGTTTGCTAAAGATCATGTGGACAAGCCAGAAGGCTATTGGAAAAATGTTTTGTGAACAGATGAGACCAAAATAGAAATTTTTGGTTTAAATGAGAAGCGTTATGTTTGGAGAAAGGAAAACACTGCATTCCAGCATAAGAACCTTATCCCATCTGTGAAACATGGTGGTGGTAGTATCAAGGCCTGTTTTCCTGCATCTGGGCCAGGATGGCTTGCCATCATTGATGGAACAATGAATTCTGAATTGCACCAGCAATTTCTAAAGGAAAATATCAGGACATCTGTCCATGAACTGAATCTCAAGAGAAGGTGGGTCATGCAGCAAGACAACAACCCTAAGCACACAAGTTGTTCTACCAAAGAATGGTTAAAGAAGAACAAAGTTAATATTTTGGAATGGCCAAGTCAAAGTCCTGACCTTAATCCAATCGAAATGTTGTGGAAGCACCTGAAGCGAGCAGTTCATGTGAGGAAACCCACCAACATCCCAGAGTTGAAGCTGTTCTGTACGGAGGAACGGGCTAAAATTCCTCCAAGCTGGTGTGCAGGACTGATCAACAGTTACCGCAAACGTTTAGTTGCAGTTATTGCTGCACAAGGGGCTCACACCAGATACTGAAAGCAAAGGTTCACATACTTTTGCCACTCCCAGATATGTAATATTGGATCATTTTCCTCAATAAATAATTGACGAAGTATAATATTTTGGTCTCATTTGTTTAACTGGGTTCTCTTTATCTACTTTTAGGACTTGTGTGAAAATCTGATGATGTTTTAGGTCATATTTATGCAGAAATATAGAAAATTCTAAAGGGTTCACAAACTTTCAAGCACCACTGTATATATTTCAGTAATTGTTTTCTGGATCTCTTGATATAATTGAATGAATCTCTATAAATCCAGTACCTCATGCACACTGTGACCTTACAAGTTTAGGGGTTAACGTTTTACATAAAACTCATAAATTCCAGACAGCGGGACGTAACTGTTTGGTATTCATACATGTGGCTAATTTACCACCTCCCCCTGCGTTTATGTTGGACTCTGCCTTGCCTTCACAACACACTCTCATCCTGTTCCAATTTAACCTCCTGAAACACAGAGAGGCACCTGCTCTTACGAAGAACCTCCAGGGCAAAATAGATTAATTATCCCTTTATTAGCTAGCCCTTAACAACCTGAGAAGGGTCACCACTTCCTGCCTTTCCTGTGCACTGCTTCTCACCAAGTGCCATTGTTTTTTTTTTTTTCCCACATGAGCTTCCTTCCCACACAAGGTGAGTTTTCAGCATGACGCAACACGCAGGGTTCACTTGCAAATGAACCCCAGACACACTAATGGCTTCTTATAGTGCGTACAGTATCTGAGAAAGAGAACAACAAGAGACAAGGCATAAAGACCAGGGAAAACGTAAGAGAGTGTGAAAGAAAGAGAGAGAGAGACAACAAAGGAATCCCAAAGTGAGTTCATATGCACAAGGGAGAGGGAGCAGGAGCAGGAGCAGTTTTCTCCTCAGGCCAGTTGTTTCTGCTTTCACACATCATCATCACAACATGCCTGCGTTTACCACACTCAATCATTTCCCTGCATTCTCCCACATCTTTTCTCCTTCTGCTTCCTAAACGCTATCAGCTTATCCACTGGCCGTCATGTGCTACGCTTGCAATGATGGGTTCCCTTTTGGGTCTGGTTCCTCTCAAGGTTTCTTCCTCGTGTCGTCTGAGGGAGTTTTTCCTTGCCACCATCACCACGGGCTTGCTCATTGGGGATAGATTAGGGATAAAATTGGCTCATATCTTGGCTCATTCAGATTCTGTAAAGCTGCTTTGGGACAATGTCTATTGTTAAAAGCGTTATACAAACAAACTTGACTTGACTTGACAATCAGCCTGATAATCCAATAACAATCCAATTGATGTGTTTTTACTGGATTAAACATGAACGCTTGATGTACGCTGGTAGAAACTGGCTTTGTGTAAGGCTCGAGAACTCAACGAAGGCCAGACAGAGAAAGAGGAGAGGTGATAAGACAAAAAGACTGAATGACAGGTGACATGAGATAGGAATAGAGATGGAAAAGAAAGACAGGGACCATATTCCAAATGTAAAACATGGATGGTTCGTGCACATATCTGGGTGAGGAACGGCAGGAAATTTCTTTCCAGTCTTTACTGCAGTCATTTAGTGATCTAGAATACTTCCAAGCATCCCATTACCAGTCCCACAATACCGGTAACTGTAACTGTAACTATAACTATAATGAGAACTATGAATAAATCGGACCCCTGCAGTGTATGTGGTTGGTGCTCACACCAGACCGATAACGATCCCTATATCCCAGGCCTGGGTTTATCCGTATCCGTGAGACTGCTTCCTGGAGCAATTTTTCCAGGCTTGGACCTGATCCGATAAAACATCTGACCAATCAGGTAATTGTGACATTGTCTGAGCATGTGCTATTTTTCCCCAGGCATCTTTGTACATCCTTGTTGCATCATGAAGTCACGGAATATGGATTCACCGAAAATAAAAAAAATAATAAAACAAAGCACGGATCTTTTATTCACGGTTATGTGATTTTCCGTGAACTATCAATAGCAAATTAATAAAGTAAACATATAAATGCAGAGCCCTGTGATGACCTGGCGACTTGTCCAGGGTGTACCCCGCCTTTCGCCCGTAGTCAGCTGGGATAGGCTCCAGCTTGTCTGCGACCCTGTAGAACAGGATAAAGCGGCTAGAGATAATGAGATGAGATGAGATGAGACATATAAATGCAGGTCAGATATTTTAATTATGAACTTCGTCAGTCCAAACATTTAATTGTTTCAGAGTTCTTAATTTTTTTATCCACGCTGCATCATCCGTATGAGATCAGTAACCGATCCGTAATATACCGAAACATTCGTGACCGATCCGTAAATTATTAGCATCCGTGATGCATCCGTATTAAAATCCGTAACCACTCCGTATTTTGTATCCTTTTTTATTATAATTCTGTAATCTGTGACCTATCTGTATTATATCAACCACCGGAGTGTGTACATGGGTTGTTTTGAGGTCCAAGCTGTACAGTATGACCCGGAATAATGTGTGACTCCTTGGAAAAAACTTCCATGACTATTCCTAACTTGCATGCGTTTATTTACCTGAGTGGCAGGACCAAGTGATATTATATTATAGTCAGGATTATAGTTGCGGTGTGACTGCTCCAGACTGGAACTAAATTCAGGCAGAGGTATAGTCATAGCTGGAGTTATAGTTATCGGTGTTGTGGGACTGGGCCCATAGGCGGTTTTAAATGGGGGCCAGGGGGGGCCAGTGCCCCTGTAAAATTGCTCCTGGCCCCTGTTGTGGCCCCTGTGCTGAACAGATAATAAGCTTTATTAATTTCGACGTGCGCTGGCTCAAAGATCGGAACTGACATGATGGAGTGTTCCACACAGACTCCTTAAAGCGCTACACGCACACTGTTACCTGCAGCAGAAAGACCAGCAGCAGCGCGAATTGTAAACTTCGGACGTGAGAGATAACAGCTGCAGCCCTGCAAGGACTAGGCTACTGCCAAGAGGCGAAGGTAAGGAAAATTATTCAGTTTTGTAACATCAGTGTTTACACATATCCATGTTTTACTGTTGTTGTTCACTACAATAATAAATCCGTTTTATTGCACTTTCTTAAAAGTGCATTGCACAGCAATAAGTAGCCTAACTTAATATTTTTGGGAAATGGGTAAAATAACCGACAGTGTTTAACCTTCTTGTAAAACTTGAATGGCCTTGTGATATGTAGAGGCTACATTCCTCTCCGTTTACTTTTTAGTATAGGCCTACTGTAGGCTATCATCATGAAAAGGAGCAAGAAGGACATTATGTCCTTTTTTGCCCCTGTTGGCAAAAAGCAACATAGAGAGAGTAAGGAAGATGAAGATTATGAAAGAGGAGAGAGAGCCAGAGGTGGAGAGAGAGCCAGAGGTGGTGGTTGGAGAGGTGGAAAGTGAGGCATCTGAAAGGCAATCTGAGAGTGAGGATGAAGACATTCAGGATCAGATTGAGGGACAGAATGAGGGACAACCCAACAAGTCATTGGGACAACCAGATTCACCATGCATATCAAGTACAGCACCATCAGGTTTGTGATGTTGAACAAATGTGTGTGTGTGTGTGTGTGTGTGTGTGTGTGTGTGTGTGTGTGTGTGTGTGTGTGTGTGTGAGCAGTGTCGGCCTACAATTCATATAGCCTACCCTGAAAGTGTGAAGTCTGAATAATAATTAATAAATATAAAATAAAAATAATAGATATAATAATAAATTAATAAATGAATAATGATAAATAAATGAATAATGATAAATAAATGTTGTTCTCAGTCGCGCACGCATATTTACTGTATTCATCTTTCTCCAGATATCAGCAAGTGCTTGGACGACACTCCAGTGCAGCCACATCTGAAGAAAATGTTCATTGTATGCAAAAATAGAAATCTTATTTTACAAAAAAGAGAAACATGGTTTTAAGATTTATTGAGCACAATTTATTTTATGTTTAGGCTACTGAGACAGAATGTTTATCTCATTGTATTTATGCTCAATGTATGTTGTTTTGGTTTTAAATAAACTAAACAAAACATTTTGAACACTTAAATATTGCCATGTTTTGTCCATATGTGCCCCCCTGAAAAAACACTGGCCCCACCTCGGCCCCCCTAGTAATTTTGGTCTAGAACCGCCACTGACTGGGCCACTTAGGAAGCCAGGGTTTTGGGTTGTTGTTTTTTTTTCTAAGAACGTATACACCTGCATTGAAATAGAATAAATTGATTGAGGCAAATCTAAATGAACAGTGGATAATTCATTGAATAATCTGAAAGAATATGTCATCACATGCACAATCAGAGTGTTTGCATTTAACCTGGCGCCAGAAAAAAATGCTTCATTGGTGAGGAAAGAAAAATGTAACAAACTTCAACTTACCGTTCAAATTCACCTTTTGATTTCCGCTTGAAGGATGTTTTTATCATGACTTTGTAAAAACACAAGGTGCTCAATATACTGAACAAATGCTACTCTCTAACGGGACTCACAACCTGCGACATAAGGTAATACTGACACTCTTTATGTGTATGAATTTAATCTGGAATGAGATGAGATGAGAAACGTAAATGAAGAGTTTCAACAAGTGGCTCGTGAAAATCATATACACAAACCTTTAACTGAAAATGTATGTGGCATTCAGACATTTTCTTAAGACTTCATTCATATCTTGTGTCTTTTTTTATTATCTTTCTTCTCTTACTCTACAAATTCACTTACACTCACCGGCCACTTTATTAGGAACACCCGTTAGGACCACCTGCTGTTTTGCGCAGTTCTCTCATCAGTCGATCCCTCGGCAGCAGCACGATGCATCAAATCACGCAGATATAAATCAAGAGCTTCAGTTCATGTTCACGATGTTCAAACATCAGAATAGGAAAAATTGTGATCTCAAAGTGTGACTTTCTTTCACTGTGGCATGGGTGTTGGTTTGAGCCAGGTGGACTGGTTTGAGTATTTCAGAAACGGCTGATCTCTTGAGGTTTTCACACACAACAATCTCTAGAGTTTTCACAGAATGGTGCGAGAAACAAAAAACATCGAGTGAGTGACAGTTCTGTGGGTGGAAACAAACGTCTTGTCGATAAGAGAGGTCAGAGGAAAATGGCTGATTGGTTTGAGCTTTTTGTCAGGAAGGATATAGCAACTCTTTACAACCGTGGTGAGCAGAAAAGCATCTCAGCATGCAACAACAGAAGACCACATTGGGTTCCAGTCCTGCAGCCAAGAACAGGGATCTTAGAATCAAGAACAGGTTCCTATTAAAGTGGCTGGTGAGTGTATATGAAAAAGTGATCAACGTTAGGGTTAAAGACGGTCAATTCATCAGAAACTGAATGAAATCCCACTACATTGTCTTTCCATGTACAAATTCCTCCCAGAAAAAGAGAGCCATAATGCCGTCAACATCGTTTCACTTGACCTTCTTTACCTCTCTTGTTAATAGAGTGCACTTCTAGTTGATTGAGCGTCCATGTCAGTAGGCGAGTTGATGAATCTATCATGGCTGTCAGTGCTGTCTGTAATGATACTCATTAGTGTAGTCCTCCCCAAAGCCTCCCATCATTGCAATACCATGGCTAGATTAGGTAGGTCACATGGATTTTAATTTCGCCAGAGAAATGTCAACACTAATAATGCATTTGGCGTACCTTTATGATGTGTTTGATTCCAGCAATTCATTTTCCTCCACACAGGATCAACCCGCAATGTGAACTTTGAGACAATAACAAAGTGCACTTATTAAATCCAGCTTTAAACATCCATCACAATGGAGGAGTGGGAGCGATCTAATCACCTCGTTTGCTTTCACTTGAAGTGCTTAACCAATCAGCTACAGCACAGAGAGCAATCATTGCAGGCAAAAGAGCAATAAACACTCACACACACACACAGACAGACACACACACAGAAACCAACAAACCGCTTTAGTCGATAACACTCCATTGCTCCAGAGCAGAACAGCATATAATGGAGACACAGATGGAGACAGATCCCAGTTTCCAAACATGAACAAACAACTGTTCGGGAAACTTCATCTTAATTCACAATTGCTTGTAGTTAGTGCCATGACGAATCCTTAAATACTTGTACGAAGTGAAGGCACCATTACAAATCAAAAACCTGTGATAAAAAGCTTTGATGTGAATTTAAATACAGCAGTTTTAATGAAAGCAGAATGGACTTAAATGGGAAAAAAGAATGGAAAAAATAGCAGTTGTTTACACTTACAGTGCTGAAGCAACTATTACAGTAAATGAACTCATGATGTGTTGCCTTAATCCTTACTTGCCACAAGTACAGTCTGTTTGATTGTTACTGTAATTTGCCCAGAGGTGTGAATGTGAGTGTGATGGCTGTTTGTTTCTGTGCTAGTCCTGTGACAGATTGGTGACCTGCCCAGGGTGGACCCCACCTCTCGCCCAGTCAGCTGGGATTGGCTCCAGCTCCCCTGTGACCCTGACAGATAAATCTCATCTCATCTCATCTCATTATCTCTAGCCGCTTTATCCTTCTACAGGGTCGCAGGCAAGCTGGAGCCTATCCCAGCTGACTACGGATAAATAGTACAGAAAATGGATGGATGGATGGATGGATGGATGGATGGACATATGGACATTTGATTGTATATAAATCAACGTCAATTTGATATCTGTAAAAATCAGATTCTGACAATAATTAATCCAGTATGTTTAAATGTACATAAGTAATCAGATAATGGTGTATGTTTGAATTTAAAGAGAAATAAACTGATAATCAGATTTTGATAACCAAAATGTTCACATGTTCTTAAGTAATCAGATAATCATAAAACAATGTATGTGTTTGAACGTGATGAAAAATTTTCTGATAATCAGATTTTGACAATAATTTATCCAACATGTGTACATGTACTTAAGTAATCTGATTATGGCAAAACTATAAGTATATCTGAATGTAAAGAAGCAATCTGATAAATACAAAAAAATCAGATTAGGACAATGTTTACATGCATCTAAGTGAGCTGATAATGGCAAAACTATAAGTATGTTTGAATGTAAAGAAAATCAGATTAGGGCAATGTTTGCATGCATCAAAGTAATCTGATTATGGCAAAACTATAAGTATACTTGAATATAAAGAAATAATCTGATATCTGCAAAAAAAAATCAGATTAGGACAATGTTTACATGCATCTAAGTAATCTGATTATGGCAAAACTATAAGTATACTTGAATATAAAGAAATAATCTGATATCTGCAAAAAAATCAGATTAGGACAATGTTTACATGCATCTAAGTAATCTGATTATGGCAAAACTAGAAGTACGTTTGAATGTAAAGAAAATCAGATTAGGGCAATGTTTGCATGCATCAAAGTAATCTGATTATGGCAAAACTATAAGTATACTTGAATATAAAGAAATAATCTGATATCTGCAAAAAAAATCAGATTAGGACAATGTTTACATGCATCTAAGTAATCTGATGATGGTAAAACTATCAGTATATTTTAATGTAAAGGACTAATCTGATATCTACAAAAATCAGATTAGGGCAGTGTTTACATGCATCTAAGTGAGCTGATAATGGCAAAACTATAAGTATATCTGAATGTAAAGAAATAATCTGATCACTGCAAACATCAGATGATTCATCCAACACGGTTCCATGGATTTTAGGAATCTGATAATGGCAAAACTGTCATGTATTCATTGTATTAATGATTGTAAATAAAACTGTATCGAATTAACACAGACAGCAAAATGTTGCATTAAATTGAAATTATTGAGTATGTTTACTTGTGTAACACACAAGATAGACTTTTTTGATGGGGGATGGGGGGGGGAGTCGTTATAGTTCCAACAGACTCGTGTTTGTAATGTGATAAAGCTGCAACACATACAGCTTGTGCAGCTGAATAACTGTCACAGTGCTGAATGAACGCATGCATTGTTTATGCAACTTCTTTAATGTGTTGCATTAAAGCTTATAGTGTTGCATTATCCGAAAAGGTGTAAAGTAAACTCTTCAGCACAGAAGTCTATTCAACACTAGGAGTTCATGCAGCCCTGCTGATTTAGAGAAATCAGATACAGACAGATCAGTCTGTTGTGCAAACTAGTGATCGTGCACTTCTCTGTGCGTGCGTGTGTCAGTGAGTCTTACCTTGGTTAGACAGACTGTCACCGGAGCAGACCGACAGCATCATCAGCGCGACGCGGACAGACGAGAGCGCGAGCTCAACTCCAGATGCCATGCTGCCGGTGAGAGGCTGATCTGACCCGGACCGAAGCGGGCTGACCAGGGCCAGATGGAACTGATATCACGGCACCATCACATACAGAGCAACAGCTGATGTGCCTGATGTGCTGAACTTCAGAAACATCCGATCCGCCACAGCTGGAGACCGCGCGCGCCTCCGACGCGACGCAACTTTCCACCGCTGGCCGCTGAGCTTCAGAGCGCGTGCGCGCCGCCAATCAACACTTCTGCACACTGGTGTACACAAAGAGCTGCAAACGCTCCTCTGGATGTCACCAACACACACACACACACACACACACACACACACCAGGGTGAATTGCAGAACAAAAGGCTGTGAAAGAACATGGTCAAATCAGAAAGCAGCAAGATTTAAAAAAAAAAAAATCATAAAAAATAAACACCCTGTAGGCTGGAGTTTCTTATTCTGGCCAAACTTGACTTGCTTTGCATGCATCATTCTCAGTGTATGCAATCATATCATTCTGTTCATGCTATTATTATTATTATTATTATTATTATTATTATTATTATTATTATTATTATTAAAGTTTCCACATGCTCTCACAATCCAAGAAAACCATCATTGGACAGGACATCAGACTTCTGTATCATGGCTGGGATCCTACAGGATGTGGCCAGGAGATGCAAGCTCAAGTGGTTAGATATGAAGCTGGGACAAAGAAAGAGCACATTCATTCATTCATTCATTCATTCATTCATGTGAAGGTATCTCATGCAGTCTCATACACATCTGAAGTTGAGACTGATTATGAACTGGAAGGATGTAGCTGTGCTTGAGGAACTGTCAGAGCCAGAGTTGACACATCATACTGAAAGGGCTGTCATGGGTACCTTTTTTTGTGGTGGTGGTGGTGGTTTCCAATGTTTAATGGGGGAGTCCGTCCATCCATCCATCCATCCATCCATCCATCCATCCATTTTGGCATATCACCACAGTGACGTGGCTACTCTGATGGCTTCAGCCATCAGTTATTCAGGTGACATTGGGCATACCTAACCACCTGTGTTTTCTTTCTCTCCCCCGCCACCCCAAATCTGTCCCTCTGAGTTACATGGAGTCAACAGGAAATCTTTTGGTGGAGACGGTGGGGACCTCGACTGGCTATCATAGCCTGCAGGGAATCGGCCGTCAGACATTCTGTCGCATGTCCCAGACCCGGTGAAATGTAACTGAATTGTCTTGGCCAGGCCTAAGGGTCCCATCTGCATCTCATCATTGCTGAGGAGTGTGCTCCCATCACCCAATCAAGCATCCAGCCAGAGCAGGTCATGATATATTTTTTACCATATTAACATGCCATTGTTGTGTGTTATGCCTGATGTAAAGACTCTCGTCTCTGCGAGCCTACCACACAGATTTAATACTTGTCATTTTTAGGGCATACCTAACAACGTTTTTTCTTTCTCTCTCTCTCTTCCCCCCCCCCCCCCCCCCCCCCCCCCCATCTGTCCCTCTGAGTTACATGTTGATCCTGGGACTGAGATGCTGGCCTCTTCTGCCCCTCGGACCTGCTTGGTCCATCCTGGTGCCCTGTGTCTGGTCGGAGTTTTATCGCCCCACTCCTGTGAAGGACGGCCCCATGAGGACAGTTGAGGGTTATACCTGTTAAAACTGTTAATATTATAGTCAGGCTGTCTGTTGTTGCCCAAATGAGGATGGGTTCCCTTTTGAGTCTGGTTCCTCTCAAGGTTTCTTCCTCATGTCATCTGAGGGAGTTTTTCCTTGCCACCGTCGCCACAGGCTTGCTCATTGGGGATAGATTAGGGATAAAATTAGCTCATGTTTTAAGTCGTTCAAATTCTGTAAAGCTGCTTTGCGACAATGTTTATTGTTAAAAGCGCTGTACAAATAAACTTGATTTGATCAGTGTGTCTAAGGAACATAACAGTTGTGGTTTTCCATTGTCTTCTACTGGATTATTAGAGAGGTTTTCTCCTCACACTCATGGACAATTTAGAGTCACCAGTTAACCTAACCTGCATGTCTTCGGACTGTGGGGGAAACCGGAGCACCCGGAGGAAACCCACACAGACACGGGGAGAACATGCAAACTCTACACAGAAAGGCCTCCTCGGCCACTGCGGCACGGTGGTGTAGTGGTTAGCACTGTTGCCTCACAGCAAGGAGGTCCAGGTTCGAGCCCCGTGGCCGACGAAGGCCTTTCTGTGCAGAGTTTGCATGTTCTCCCCGTGTCTGCGTGGGTTTCCTCCGGGTGCTCCGGTTTCCCCCACAGTCCAAAGACATGCAGGTTAGGTTAACTGGTGACTCTAAATTGACCGTAGGTGTGAATGTGAGTGTGAATGGTTGTCTGTGTCTATGTGTCAGCCCTGTGATGACCTGGCGACTTGTCCAGGGTGTACCCCGCCTTTCGCCCGTAGTCAGCTGGGATAGGCTCCAGCTTGCCTGCGACCCTGTAGAAGGATAAAGCGGCTATAGAGATAATGACATGAGAGATACAGTATATAAGTTTAAAAAATCTTCTGCACTGCAAAAAATGGAATCTTACCAAGTGAAAATATCTTGAAAATAGTTGAAATGATCTAGAATTTCCTATTAGAAGAGTACAAGACACCAATTCTGAGATTATTAAACCTAGTTCTAGATTACAGCCAACTTATTCTAAGATGTCTTATCAAGTAAAAATATCTGTCCATGCAGCAAGATAATTTCACTAGTATTAAGTAATTTTCTCCTCAAATTCAGTTTTCAATTTTTTACAGTGTGGTTTAGTTCACACCCACTTCAGGTTGAAGTTTCGAACACAGATACGAATATTTGGAACACTAAAGAGATGCAGATACACTGTCATTGTATTACATCCCTATTTTTGAGTGAAGGGGCAGAACAGTGGTGCAGTGGGTAACACTGTCACCTCACAGCAAGCAGGTTCTGGGTTCGAACCTGCCGGTCAGCCGGGGTCTTTATGTGTGGAATTTGCATGTTGTGTGGGTTTCCTCTGAGTTCTCTGGTATCCTCCCACAGTCCATAAACATGTGGATTAGATCAACTGTGTACTCTAAATTGCCCATAGGCGTGAGTATGAGTGTGAATGTCTCTCTGTGTTTATCCTGCGTTAGACTGGTGACCTGTCCAGGATGTACCCCTCCTCACACCCAATGTCACCACCCCAATTCAACCACGACCTGTGATGGATAAGCAGATTAGAAAATAAATGAATTCCAAACAGAAATGGGATCAAGTTTGAAAATTTCCACAAACATGGCATACAAACCTCTCTCTCTAATGCCGCTTTTCCACTACCAACGCGGCTGAGTTGGGCTGAGCCGTGCCGTGCTGAGTTGGGCTGAGTCGAGCTGAGTGGGGCTGTTGGAGTTGCATTTCGACTACAACCGCGCTGAACCATGCTGGCTGGAAGTGGGTGGACACATTGGGTGGAGTTAGCGAAAGGGGGTGGACGTCACGTGATGTCGTTAGGCAGCGCAAACAGTGACATCAGTGACCTTTTAAGCGGTAGTCTCACGACCCGGATAGTAAACAATAAACATGGAGGACATGGAGTCGTTAGTGTTGCTGGTCTTGGTGCTGTGGCTTGTTGTCACCGACAACACCAACAGATACTGGCAAGAGCGTATAGATGAGGCGAGGCGCATAAGGCTTCAGAAATTCTCATAATTCATAATTATTCTTCTTCCGGGACACTCCTCCTCACCAATCAGTGCACAGGGGAGTGTCTCCTCACGCCCCTAGCCCCACTAGGCTCGGTTTGGCTCGCTTCAGCCCCACTCCAAAACTGTGAGAGTTTTGGGTGCTAAGCAGGGCTGAAGTGAGCTGAGTCGTGCTGCTCTGAGGTAGTCAAAACGCGAGCCGTGTCGGGCTGAAGTGAGCTGAAGCGAGCTGAAGTGAGCTGAAAAAGGGTAGTGGAAAAGGGCCATAAATGAGAAGAATTACAATCAAATGCAGATCTCATCTCATCTCATTATCTCTAGCCGCTTTATCCTTCTACAGGGTCGCCGGCAAGCTGGAGCCTATCCCAGCTGACTACGGGCGAAAGGCGGGGTACACCCTGGACAAGTCGCCAGGTCATCACAGGGCTGACACATAGACACACAACCATTCACACTCACATTCACACCTACGGTCAATTTAGAGTCACCAGTTAACCTAACCTGCATGTCTTTGGACTGTGGGGGAAACCGGAGCACCCGGAGGAAACCCACGCGGACACGGGGAGAACATGCAAACTCCGCACAGAAAGGCCCTCGCCGGCCCCGGGGCTCAAACCCGGACCTTCTTGCTGTGAGGCGACAGCGCTAACCACTACACCACCGTGCTCCCTCAAATGCAGATATAACTATTATAGTGAGCTAACAGTTAGTGTCATAATGAGTAGTAGTAGTTTCATATGGTGTCACACTTCCAGATGAGCATCTCTAAGCCAGTTGTTAAAGCTGTCACCTCCTTCATGTATAGTGCCGTACCCCCCTGGCACTGCTGTTACTGGGCAATGCAACACTAGGTGGTCAGTGTCTTGTGGAGATTCCTGACATTTAGGGCATATAGGGGACTCGATGTAGCCCCAATGATGCAAACTGGCAGCTGTTCTGGCATGTCTTGATCCAAGCCTGTTTGCTAGGGTAGAAGATTTACAATCAAATGCAGATATAACTATTATAGTGAGCTAACAGTTAGTGTCATAATGAGTAGTAGTAGTTTCATATGGTGTCACACCTCCAAATGAGCATCTCTAAGCCAGTTGCCAGTCTCTGGCAACAGTCTTATGTCTTCTAATTTGTTTGAGGAAGCCAGGTAGTGGATTGATGGGGTCCTCTATTAGTTCCCCACCTCTGGGAACATTTTGGTTCCATTTCTTTCTCCAGGAAATTTCGACATTGAAGTTTTCCTTCTTGGTTTTATAGAAGGGTTTTCTTGATTTGAATGTTGAGGTGGTAGGTGCTGCTTCTATTATTTGTTTGAATGATATGGCACTTTCTGTGTTTGAGATGCGCTGGTGTTGTTTTTGAGTGATCTCTTCTCTGCGAAGATGCGGTGGAGCAATGTTGCTCATTGTTGGTAGCCATTCTACTGGTGTTGATTTGATAGCACCAGATATGATTTGCATGCCTTCCGCAGGTCAGGGGGCTTGCGTGTCTCAATAACCCTGAGAGCTATGCCGGTGGGAGACTAATCTCCCAGTAGGGCCACCCAAACTGGATTGGTCAAAGGGTAGAGGCCAGGTTAAAAATGATCCAAACCTGGTGATCAGACTAGGACAACCATCCTAACTCCTGGTCCCACACCCTCTGAGTCATAATGAGTTTAAGCATCTAACTTACTAGCTTAAAATACAATGGTTGAAAAGTGTTTGATGGACATATAGGCCTGATGGCTATCTCAGCCATAGCCTGAAGGTTAGAGACGCAACCTTGGGCCCAAAGGGTCACCAGTTCAATTCCTGGGACTGGTAGGAAAAATATGCGGGGAGTTGAGTGAATAAACAGCACTTTCTCCTCCCTCTGTATCATGGCTGAAGTGCCCTTGAGCAAGGCACCTAATATACTTGTCAACTCTCATGACTTTGCCATGAGACTCACGATTTTTTGCACTGAATCACGCTCTCACGCTTCCACTATCAAATTCTCACAATTTTTCAAAAAATATATACATCCATGGAAAACAAAGCATTATCGATGCGCCAGTGCATGCAATGTCTGCTATGTACACGATATCATGTTTCCAGAAGCCCATTGAAAGAGCTTTTGAAAGGACGTACGTGATTGGTTGACTGCAGGAAGTCAACCAATGAAATCGTGTCTTACTTTATCTTCATCATTTCCACGTAACCGGCAGGAAAGAGGCACCTGGAGAAAATGAGTGACAGCGATTCTGGATCAGAGGGCCCTCCAAGTTCAAAAAAACAGAACATTTCCAAGTATCAAAGTGCAGCTTAGTATGATACAAAGTTTAATTCCAACTGGACCAAAATCTATCCATGCATTATCGCTGATTCAGCAGGCAAGCCCCCCTAGGCTCCCCACGAGGGCTTTGACCTGGACCTAACCGGGGCCTGCAGCCCCTGAACCTCAGCTTTCTTGCTTCTTTTTTTATTTTGGGGTTGATAGCTATGACCTAACCCCCAACTGCTCATTGCTCACTTGACTTGTGTGTGTGTGTATGCATGTGTTCACTGCTTCAGATGGGTTAAATGCAGAGGAGGAATTTTGCTGTGCTTGAGTGTACACATGACCAAATAAAAGCTTCCCTTCCCTATACTAAAAATGAGACAGTATTAACACATTTCAATAACATAAAATGTCATGTTATTGCTGAGTTATTGTTACAATTTAATTAATTGTAATTTAACACGTACACCATATGCACACCAATATATTTGCATTTTTAGCATAAATTATTGATTGAACTTTTAGCTTCATTGTTATTCTGTCCATACTTGCCATGCTGGAGAGAGACACGATGAGATTTAGGCCTGAACTGCATGTGTATTAGAAATGTGGAGATTTATAGAAACACATCAGTGACGTGGCGTTCAAATGAACATTTCACAGTAAAATAATCCCTGGTGAGTTCGATAATAACATGTAGTCTGCATTTTATTAAGTTCTGTAAAAAAAAAAGTGTGAGATAATATTGTGTTATTGCATATTATTGGCGAATTAATGTTTCCACAAGTGATATTGCTGTCTTTTCTAGCACCCTAGTGAAACATATCAAAGGTAATTTTAGGCACATTATGTTCCTACATTTTATAAATAAGCATTACTGTTTTATAACCCAGTTCAACATGTAGAACGTCTATCAGAAAAAGCTGATATTCTTTTAATTTGAGCACATAAGAGATGCAGTAGTTGTTGTTTGGGCGCTTTTCGATATTGTTTTGTTCTCTTCCTGCGCATTTTCTAGTCTGAGAAAGGGTCTGAAATTAGAAATGCTTTGTGATGAATATTCGCAACAAATGCACTTTTACAGTAAATGACCTTTCATTATGCCAACTATTGATTTGTCCTCTCTGTCTCAGTAATAGACTGTGGCTGATAATCAGGTTTAAAAGCTCAAGGAACAGTTCAGGAAAATTAAATTTGGATGAATTGTGCTTTCCAATGCAGTCAATCAGCTGAGGTTTGGTTTATGTCCAAAATGAGGTTATTTAGTTTTACACTGGGCTCTAATGTGCTGTAGGGAACAAGTAAAGGAAGCTTGTGACCAGAAATTAGCATCATGTACAGTACATGCAGGAAACAGCATGCCATTACATCATTAGTCGTGCCGTCTTCGATAATTTCTAATACTGTACAACATACAATTTGTCAAAAGCACATTTAATGCATTTTATAAAAATATTCATTGTATGTGTGCCAATGATATAAATTGTATGATGCTACAGGTACGTGGTGGTCATAAATTTGGCACCATGCACACACTTTCACACCGAGGGGCCTTTCGCATAGCCAATCTGTCTACCTGTAAGTTTTTGGACAATCGGAAGAAACTGAAGAACCAGGAGGAAACCCAAGCAAAAACTCATAGAACATACAAAACTCCACAAGGACAATAGGGGTGTTCACACGGCAACTTTTACTCCAGTGTAGCACCGGGGCTGCCCCGGTAGAGCGTTCACATGGTGCAAAGTTATACCGGTGTAGCCCCTGAAAGCTGCTTAAACCGGTGCAAATCTAACCCTGCTCGGGAGGTGGTTTAAGAAATTTACTCCAGAGTAAATGCTAGTTTGCGGGGCAGGACTGATATAAAATGGGACGTCTGAACGCTACAGGGGTAGACTTGCTATGCGTGAGGAGAGTTGATTACATACTGGCATTGCATAATTTGCATCCTGGTATTTTGCGCTTCCAAAATGGCGAATATCAACAACAACAGAACTGCGTGTCTTCATCCACGTTGTTTTCCCGGCGCTTGGTGATGCCATGACAACCGGGAAAAGGAAGTACATTTTCACGCATGCGCATATTTCATTTCCGCATTATTACTATCGTATAGCACGGTCGCAAAAACTGCCGTGTGAACGCAAGTGGGGCTGCACCGGTGCTAACACGCTTCTCTCTAGTAAGCAGGTTTGTGACGTGTGAACGCTCCACAAAATTTACACCGGTCTAAGATATATCGCAACAAAATACATCGGTGCAGCATCGATGCAAATATGTGCCGTGTGAACACCCCTAATAATTCAAGCTCAGGATTGTACCCAGGACCCTGGAGGCAACGAGGCCACCCATGAAAAGTAAAGAATCTAAAGACCAACCAGGCTTTGTTCAAAGAAGAAAATATGCCTGATTATTTTTATTTTGTTTTGTTTTTGGCAAGATTTTTTTTTCTGAACCATTATACACACACCGGCCACTTTAATAGGAACTTGTTCTTGATTCGAAAACTCCTGTTCTTGGCTGGCAGGACTGGAACCCAATATGTTCTTCTGCTGTTGGATGCTGAGATGCTTTTGTCCTCACCACGGTTGTAAAGAGTAATTATATGAGTTGCTATATCCTTCCTGGCCAAAAAGCTTGAACCAATCTGGCTATTTTCCTCTGACCTCTCTTATCAAAGAGGCGTTTGTTTCCACCCACAGAACTGTCGCTTGCTCACTTAAAGGGGAACAGAGGGCAATATATAGAGTAAATATAACAATAAAACACACATTAACGAACTTTATTCAAGACTTACAAAAGTTTTTTGTTCTAAGGTTGGAAAGTTATAGTGCTTTGAAAGTAGCTCGAGCAAACTATTTCCGCAGTTTGAACAGCCCGCCATGATATTAATTTTATCCAATCAGAATGCACGTTCATTTTCTCTGCGTAACACTCATGACGTATGTATGTGCCCAGTTGTGTTGGCTCATTGAGGTTGGGAATAGCACGTGTGAAATACCTGTTTCTGCCTCTTGCGACGATTTCACAAGTCCACGGGTGGCGCCTATCTCATTGCAGCAAATAAATTCTGCTGGACTCGTGAGCAACTCCACGTTACATTTTCCGCACGAGCACCACGCCGTGTCACCTGCACGCAGACGCTCTGCCCCACGCTCGCCACGCCCATGGTCAGCATCAGTCTCATCCTCGCCGTCATCCGAGCTTTCTTCTCTTATTTCATCACCGGAGTCGAGAGTACCTCTCCTAGGTTCAAACTGGTACCCTTCTAAGCCATAGCCTGCTTGCAGTGTGTCTTGCGGGATCTCTTCGTATGATTCGACAGAGCTGTCGCTTTCACTTGATGCGCCCGACGCCATGATTACACGCTTATCTCCTCTATTTCGGAGAGTTCCGCTAGTGCAGTGGGTAGCGCTGACGTCACGGTCTTTTAAAAATGGCGACTCTCGTGCGGTTTAGTGTATAAAGTATCTCATCTCATTATCTCTAGCCGCTTTATCCTTCTACAGGGTCGCAGGCAAGCTGGAGCCGATCCCAGCTGACTATGGACGAAAGGCGGGGTACACCCTGGACAAGTCGCCAGGTCATCACAGGGCTGACACATAGACACAGACAACCATTCACACCTACGGTCAATTTAGAGTCACCAGTTAACCTAACCTGCATGTCTTTGGACTGTGGGGGAAACCGGAGCACCCGGAGGAAACCCACGCGGACACGGGGAGAACATGCAAACTCCACACAGAAAGGCCCTCGCCGGCCCCGGGGCTCGAACCCAGGACCTTCTTGCTGTGAGGCGACAGCGCTAACCACTACACCACCGTGCCGCCCGTATAAAGTATTATATTTACAATTACCAAGATATTTCGTTGTTTTCTAGTATATAAATTTGATAGAATACTTAAGAATACGTTACTTTGTCACATCAGCAACTGTATATATTATATTCGGTACCCCTTTAATGTTTTTTGTTTTTCACACCTTTCTGTGTAAACTCTAGACACTGTTGTTGTGTGTGAAAACCCCAGGAGATCAGCAGTTTCTGAAATACTCAAACCAGCAGTCCATCTGGCTCAAACCAACACCCATGCCACAGTGAAAGAAAGTCACACTTTGAGATCACAGTTTTTCCCGTTCTGATGTTTGAACATTGTGAACATTAACTGAAGCTCTTGATTTGTATCTGTATGATTTGACGCATCGTGCTGCTGTCGAGGGATCGGCTGATTAGAGAACTGCATAAAACTGCAGGTGGATGTAGGGGTGTTCCTAATAAACTGGCCAGTGAGTGTATCTTTAAAATAGCTGCCATGTATACAACTGCTATCTTTCTTGTGACTTGTTTTGCAGGAGGACGATGTTTCTAAAAATAAATTAAAACAAGCCATATGTTTAAATCAGCTCTATTAATTAGTCACGATCCAAATCACAAAACCATGTCTAATTAGGGCTTTGTGCCTCTTCCCCTGTCTACAGAAATGATTTGAGCATTCTGACACAGACAGGTCTACATCTCTCAGTGTGTGTACAGACCAAATTTGGAAGTCTCTATTCCAGATCCAGTAAAGCCTATAGAGGAATCTGTCAGTCAGGCAGTATATTCCACTATACAGAGAGTTCACATTTATAGCTTTAAACACCTCCATGCTGAAGCTTCATGCACTTTGCTCTTTATTAGCATTACAGCTAGAGACGCTGTTTGATGCTGTAGACTCTGTCACATGGCATGCAGCGATGAATGGTTGTCAGATGTGGATTTGTTGTGCTGCATTTGCTGTGCGCCGACCCTGCTCACTGCACCACATGGGTAATAAAGCAGACAGATGTCTTTGATGGCAGTGCATATTATTCAGAAGCCATATTGTGCACACACACTATCATACACATACACACATGTTCACACATTTGACACCTACAGAACTCGACGTTATCTGAAGCGGCAAATGGGCAAACGAATAAGTCTCCAAACATAAGGGCCGTTTTTATGTAGGAGTGAAGGTGAGAATTTCTTAATGTCATTTCATGCCGAAGACTGCAGAAGCGTTCAGAGATTGCCGAAAAAGCAGCTGAGTACTTTTGCTAATGAAGGCTACTAATAGCAAGCTTTTAAAGATGAACTTCTGCGCAAATTAGATGAAGGTGATTAGATGATTAGGTGATGATGACTCATCAGTATTGCATTCAGCTATAAATAAATAAATAGCAATACCAGCACCATATTAATTCATCCAGCATTATTAATAACTTTTTGAAAGTTAAGTTTGACTTCCATCCTGTCCACATTTGGGAGGATTTAGTGTTATGGAGAACCTTGGCACGCATTTTCATCTTGCTGAGATTTTACATACATCATACATATTGTACATGTACGTCTTTAAATTATCCATCCTGGTTTTTTTTTTCTTGATATGGTTTTAAAATTGCACACACATCCTTAGCAATCATATGCTGAACACATGTGCTTTGATCAAATCAAAAAGAGAAATATATCAAAAGACATACCGGATACATTATTGTATAACATAAGGTCCAATGAATACCATGTTCATCCGGAGTATATTATTTCTTCCTATCTTTCATATCAATAAAGTTTATACTCAGCAGATATGGAAAGATTGAGCTAGAACACAGATGTCGCATTTCCATGGCAAGGCACAACATTATTTATTATTAACCTGAATCCAGACGTATTGGTTCCCTGATCGAGTACCTGTGTAATTTTCCGTGATATATCAGTGCCAGGGAAAGCACAAGAACTTGCTGAGAGGTTGTGAGATGATAGCATCATTACCCACCAAAAAATAGTGTTAACAGTAACCACTACCAACAGGAGCAACAACAGAGGTCTGAGTGATCAGATGGTGAGATCAAGTGAAACTTTCCGGGTTTTTCCATAGTACTCGATAGGAATGTTCTCAGACACTGCTGGATGTTGCTATGCAACACAGCTTGACACAAAATCTTTTCTTGTGACAATTCTGTGCTCAAATAAAAGTCCGCACTTTTTCTATCTCTAACCATATGTCTACGTAGACGTCTGTGGACACTAAAGTGCAATGATTTATTTACATGTCAGTCTTTAAAAAAGAAAGAGGTTAAATAAGGGTTCTTCATGGGTGTTCTGGATAGTTAATGGTTGTTAGTATCATTAAAGAGTTCTATTTGGAAAATACATCTAACCTTTATGTGCTTTGCCTGCCCAGAAGGACAACCAAAGAACCCTTTAGGGTTCTGAATAGCAGTTAGAACATCCAAGACAGCAAAGTCAAGGAAACTGACAAAGCAGCAGTAAAGGAACACTATACAGTGGCTTGCAAAAGTATTCATACCCCTTGAACTTTTTCACATTTTTCCACCTTACAACCACGACCTTAAAATATTTTTATTGAGATTTTATGTGATAGACCAACACAGAGTAGCACATAATTGTGAAGTGAAACGAAAATGATAAATGGTCTTCAAAATTTTAAACAAATAAAAATCTGAAAAATGTGATATGCATTAGTATTCAGCCCCCCGCGTCAATACTTTGTAGAGCCACCTTTTGCTGCAATTACAGCTGCAAGTCTTTTGTGGTATGTCTCTACCAGCTTTGCACATCTAGACACTGAAATTTTTGCCCATTCTTCTTTGCAAAATAGCTCAAGCTCAGCCAGATTGGATGGAGAGCATCTGTGAACAGCAATTTTCAAGTCTTGCCACAGATGCTCAATGGGTTTTAGGTCTGGACTTTGACTGGGCCATTCTAACACATGAATATTCTTTGATCTAAACCATTCCATTGTAGCTCTGGCTGTATGTTTAGGGTCATTGTCTTGCTGGAAGGTGAATCTCCTTCCCAGTCTCAAGTCTTTTGCAGCCTCCAACAGGTTTTCTTCCAGGATTGCCCTGTATTTAGCTCCATCCATCTTCCCATCAACTCTGACCAGCTTCCCTGTCCCTGCTGAAGAAAAGCATCCCCATAGCATGATGCTGCCACCACCATGTTTCACAATGGGGATGGTGTGTGCAGGGTGATGAGCAATGTTAGTTTTCCGCCACACATAGCGCTTTGCATTTAGGCCAAAAAGTTCAACTTTGGTCTCATCTGACCAAAGCACCTTCTTCCACATGTTTGCTGTGTCCCCTACATGGCTTCTTATGCCTGTCTTTCAACAATGGCTTTTTTCTTGCCACTCTTCCAAAAAGGCCAGATTTGTGGAGTGTACGACTTACTGTATAGTTGTCCTGTGCACAGATTCTCCCACCTGAGCTGTGGATTTCTGCAGCTCCTCCAGAGTGATCATGGGCCTCTCGGCTGCTTCTCTGACCAGTGCTCTCCTTGCTCGCTCTGTCAGTTTAGGTGGACGGCCATGTCTTGGTAGGTTTGCAGTTGTGCCATACTTTTTCCATTTTTGAATGATGGATTGAACAGTGCTTCTTGAGATGTTCAGAGCTTGGGATATTTTTTTATAACCTAACCCTGCTTTAAACTTCTCCAGAACTTTATCCCTGACCTGTCTGGTGAGTTCTTTGGTCTTCATGATGCTGTTTGTTCTTCAGTGTTCTCTAACAAACCACTGAGGCCTTCACAGAACAAGTGTATTTATGCTGAGAGTAAATTACACACAGTAGGACTCTACTGACTAATTACATGACTTCTGAAGGTAACTGATTGCACTGGATTGTATTTAGAGGTATCAGAGGACAGGGGGCTGAATACTAATGCACACCACATTTTTCAGATTTTTATTTGTTTAACATTTTGAAGACCATTTATCATTTTCGTTTCACTTCACAATTATGTGCTACTCTGTGTTGGTCTATCACATAAAATCTCAATAAAAAACTTTGAAGTTTGTGGTTGTAAGGTGGAAAAATGTGAAAAAGTTCAAGGGGTATGAATACTTTTGCAAGGCACAGTAGATGAGTAAAGTAACCTACCCTATGGAAATATCCAACTTGGTCTGATCAGTAACCAGACTCCAAAACCCAGGTTGAACGAGTCAAGCGAGCAAATCATCAAAATCAGCTGGTAAGTTATTATCCAGAATTCTTCTTAATGGTCTATACTACACTTTCAGAAAACAAAGCCCATTATTGTACCTTTAGGGGTACACCAGCTTGTCACTGAGGCACTACCCTCTAAGGTACTTATTTCTACTCTTTATGTACTGTTTGGGAGCATACTGTATATGTACCTTCTTGGCCCTAAAAAGGTACACGTAGCTACCTTGAGGTCCAATAATGATCCCTAGGAGGTACATTAGTATAGATTGTACCTTTGGGGACAGAAATAAACTCCTACTGTACCCTGATTTCTGACAGTGTGGTGTTGTAGTCAAGACCACCTAAACCGAGACCAAGTCATGATCAAGACCAGAGTGTATTGAGAACAAGACAAGACCAACCCTGTGTCCGAAATCGCTCACTTGTTCACTACTGCCTACTCCCTAGATAGGGAATTACTATATAGAGGACTATATAGTGAGCTCATTGGTAAAATGAAAAAACACTTTAAGACACTACTCTGTCGCGCCGTTATTTACGTCATTACTGTCGCACAATTAAAACGTGCCAGATCAGTCGGCTGGTGGGTTTTCAAAATAATAAATACATGCATGTATTTTTGTGATAAATCCATATTATGCTGAGTGTATTTCCAACATTAATAAAGTACTTTGTGCATCTTTGCTGCATCTTTCAGTTCTTTTAAATCAAGGCTGAATACTTTCTTTCTTCTTTGCTGCTGCCTTTTATTAAAAGGCAAATTTATCAAATTTGAGACTTTTGATTTGATTTCTTTCAGCGCGACCGCAATGCATGATGGGATATATTGTTTGGTTAGGGATCAATCGGTTGTACACTACTTTTCATGATGCATTGTGGGATACTTTGAGTGCACTGTATAGGGTGTAATAATTCTCACTATACATTCGGACAGCACCACAAAATGGCAAACAAAATGGCGAATAATGAGTGATTTCGGACACAGGGCAAGACTTTGACAGGTTGAGATCAAGTCAAAACCAAGACCAAGGTAGGGCGAGACAGAGTGAAGAACAGGACCAGACCAGTGGGTGTGAAGGGGGGTGATGGACATTAACAGGAAGAAAGATTTCAAATGAGCAATGAGTCACATGATTGGTCGCATTTGAAGCAGGAAATTTTACATCCAATCACAGTCCTGATGTTAACAAATAAATCAGACAATGGACAGGCAATTTAGTGAAATCCCCACAGTTGTGGTCTTGACTGGTCTTGAAATAAAATCCCGAGTCCTCTATGTCTGAGACCGAGACAAGACTGAGTAAAAACGCAGTCGAGTCTGAGACCTTCAAAAAATGGTCTTCAGACCAGTTTTGAGTCCTACAACACTATCTGCAGGTGATATTTTCTCACAAATTTACTTGGTATATTTCCCAAAGTATAGATTTGTAGCCTAATTCAAACCATTGCAACCCTGACCAGGTTGTTACGACGAATGGATGGATGGATGAATGAATGAATGAATGAATGAATGAATGAATGAATGAATGCATTGTGCAGTGCTGCATTTTCATGTTCCTGTAAGTTCATTTCTTACCACTGCAGTCAATTCCGAGACTGAGACCTTCAAAAAGTGGTCTTGAGACCTGTCTCAAGTACTACAACACTCGTCTATACCAATCAATAAACGTGTGAGAAATTATAATTGCTTTTCTACTGTGTGCTTTTTTATGCTTTTACCTTGCTGCATTGGTAGCTGTAATTCAAAAACTGTTTCGATCAGGTGCAGACACAGACTGTCTGAAGGACAAGGGCAAAAAAACCCTACACATTTAGGGCATTAACTCATGTTTTTTCTACTATAAATGCACCCTAGTGGGCACATTTTCTCATGCCTAGTGGGCACTGCATCTCATTTTCTAGCATAAGGAAGCCTCTAGGGAGGCCTATAAAGCATTGTATCTCATTTTCTCTGCTGGAAGGGCACCCATTAGGGCACTTCATGATCTTACCTTGGGAAATACATCAAGGAACCCTGTAAGGCATGGTGGAATGGCACCCTAGATGATCATGTTTTCCAAATGTTTTTCCTTCGAAGGGGAGTCATTAGAGCACTTCATCACATTTTCTTCACTGAAAGGGCAAACTAGATGGCACTTTATCATGTTTTATATATCGTAGGAGGACTATAGAGGGCATTTATCATGTTATATGTATTGTAGGGGCACCCTAGAGGGCACTTTCACTGAGGTCCCTATGAGCCTGCCATTGGTTTGACTAGTGTTTTGCCAGTTGGTAAGTGTTTGGACCAAGCTGGAACTTTCAGCATGGTTAGATACCCTGAAACTAAAACCAAGGAACTAGTGACTGTAACATAAAGAAGATTATTTGACTGGATTAATAAGCAGAGGTGGACAAAGTACCCAACTTCATTACTTCAGTCAAAGTACTGATCCCACTGGTCAAATGTTACTCTGATACGAGTGAAAGTTGTCCAGTCAAATTTTTACTGAAGTTAAAATACTGAACTACTTGCTTTTAAAAACACTTAAGTATTAAAAGTACATTTTCTGTCAAGGGGTGGCACGGTGGTGTAGTGGTTAGCGCTGTCGCCTCACAGCAAGAAGGTCTGGGTTCGAGCCCCGGGGCCGGCGAGGGCCTTTCTGTGTGGAGTTTGCATGTTCTCCCCGTGTCCACATGGGTTTCCTCCGGGTGCTCCGGTTTCCCCCACAGTCCAAAGACATGCAGGTTAGGTTAACTGGTGACTCTAAATTGACCGTAGGTGTGAATGGTTGTCTGTGTCTATGTGTCAGCCCTGTGATGACCTGGCGACTTGTCCAGGGTGTACCCTGCCTTTTGCCCATAGTCAGCTGGGATAGGCTCCAGCTTGCCTGTGACCCTGTAGAACAGGATAAAGTGGCTAGAGATAATGAGATGAGATTTTCTGTCAACGCATCATTGTATTATTGCCACAACACTTACAAAACTTAATGCCGTTACCAAAGACAGAAATGTGAATTCACAAAATGAATGCATGCTGTGCTATTATGGTGGTTTAACGTTCAGCTAGCTAGTCAGTGAAGCTCCACCTGACATGCTAGCAAACTCTTTTCAAACTCTAAATCATATTGGGTAGCTAATGCTACTAGAAAAGAAAGATTCCTACATTCTGTTTATTTGGCAAGATTATGCTAAAACATTTCTGAAAGGACTTCGGATAAGTTAACGTTATTCATGTTAGCCTAACTCCATTTTTACATGTTAACCAACAGTGTCCAAGTTAACTAGCTATGCGTTTACGTTAGCCGTGGACAAGGCGATGGCAACTTGGCGGGCAAATCCATAGAAAGTCATTTGACTAACCAGACTGCATAGCTATTGCAATGTTATTGCCAGTTCTAAAAGCACAGACAACTTCATTGCAAGCTTTCTCTTGGAATAAAACATTTATATACCTCAATATACTCCCACAGGTTGGACGGCGAGTTTTTATAGGCCGTGATATGGTTCATTTTCGGCAAACAAAGCAAACATTTAAAACAAAATGAATCTTTAATCCTTTCAGAAAACTGAAATGTGTGTTCCAGGTATGGCCATGAGTGTGTGCCCAGAAGAACCGCCTCCTTCCATTCTGCCATCAACTGATCGTGTTAAATAATGCTGCGGAGAAATCAGTGATCTTGATTTTATACAGTCTGTGGACGTGACGTGACCCTAGTGATTACTGATCGGCTCTCAGTGTCACCTGCAAAAAAATCAATCAAGTTTTAGAAAAGAAAAGAAAAAAACATCCACTTTCAAAGCTGCTTTATAGTAACGAGTAACAAGGACCTTGATAGAAATGTAGTGGAGTGAAAAGTACGATATTTGTCTTTCAAATGTAGTGAAGTTAAAGTCATAAGTTTCCAAAAAAAATAATACTCAAGTAAAGTACAGATACTCAAAAAGTGGACTTAAGTACAGTACTCGAGTAAATGTACTTCGTTACTGTCCACCTCTGTTAATAAGAGATCTTGAAAATAACTAGACCTCAAGATAAATAGATCAACAGAGATGCATACAACTACTAATAGAGTACATTGATATCTAGAAACATTGAGCTGCAAAATTAGACTGCTAGAAAGGTCTAAAGACCAAGACGTGATAGATTTGACAAGGTTTGACAACTAAAATGTTCAGCAATTGTCTGTTTTAAGAGCTGCAGACAGGACATGGGTGTTCATATTGGTACTCCAAAAGAAGGGTAATCAAAGTCGCAATTTGTACTCAGCTACAGCACGACGAAATGTGCTATTTCATTCCATACTGCCTGAAAAAGCACTTCAACAGACCCTTCCGACATCCAAAAAGTTTACTCAGTCCTAATACCAAAAAAACTCTTACTGCCTGCAGTGTTTCTCCTTTCGCAAGAACATTCAAAACATATCAAAATGTTTAATTGCTTCCCAAGGCCTCTTATATACACCAGTCTCTGAGAAATCCGTCTGACTTAAATAAATGAAATCAGCATCCTGAAACATTTCAGACTTCTTCATCTCCTTCCAGCAATATTTCTCATATGGAAAACCCAAACATCCAGCATCAATTCTCTATATAACATCTTTTCAAGGCGTCACTTCAGATGCAGAATCGGCGTCGAATCTGAAACTCAACACTTTATTTGAAGAATAAGACGCGCCTTGTGTGTGAACACTAAGCCTGTTCATGTGCCGAAATTAGTTGGTCCAAAAAGCAGTGGTCTTTTCGAAGACGTGTGGTTTTTAAAAGAAAAAGAAGAACATATTTTTAACCTCATTTTGCCGATGTAGCATTTGTGACACAACCACTGAAATTCTTGTTTACATGGGGGGGAAAGATCTTAGGAAGGAAAGAAAGTTTGAATAAATCCTTCCATCAAGCAACAGCCTGCTGAATTTGTGTACTTACCACAGAAATCGAAATCTACTTTATCAAAGAAACCTATTTTGTCAGATGGGGCTGGGTTGCATATTTGCAGAAATATAAGTGCCAAAGCTTGTAATATTAAGTGGAGAATATGGTGACACATGGTGCGCTGGGTTATTCATCTCTCACTTGTCATCGACCAGCCCACAGACAATCGCCTCTTTATTCATGGGTACTTCCGGTACCACATTAAGGAGTCATTTCTATTCCGACAGCTCCAATTCTGTCTGGATGGAGAGAGAGAGAGAGAGAGAGAGAGAGAGAGAGAGAGAGAGAGAGAGAGCACATAATGAAGTTGCATTAAAAGTTATACAACATGACCTCCTTCATTGGAGGCAAAAAATATATCCTGTCTTAGATATTTTGTATGTTCTTTTTAGATATAGAGACATTAACCTGAACTATTTAAGCTCACTATTTAAAGAACATCAGCAAATAGAAAGGCGGATTATTTTGAAGAAACAGCTCTTCAAAATCATGAGACTAAAAACTAATCACTGGAACCTTCAGGCATCTTGATCCAGCGCTGTGACATGTGATCACATTTGAAAACACAGAGGTCTTTCACCCTCAAGGGGAATCCCATCTGCATTCTTACACACTTACCACATGTTTGCTGGCCACAAGACGTCAGCGACGTCCTTCAGTCCATTTCAGTTTGACTCTGAGATTTTGAGAAATGAAGCTTGATAGCAAATAGGAGCTAAAACACAAAACCCTTCAATCGCTTTAATCATACAGAATAGAATAGAATAGAAACACTTTTATTGCCAGGTGTGCGGACACACACGAGGAATTTGACTCTGGTTCACTTAGCTCTCATAGTACAAAAACAGATAAAAAAGCATAAACACAAAACAAACAAACAAGCAAACAACAACAACAAAAATAGGTGCATAGTGCAAAGTAATCCAGGTAAGTCAAGTATGGAATAGTTAAATAAATATAAAGTATACAGTGTGCACAGAATGACGGTATAAGTGTTCAGATATTTTACAAGTGATATTACTGATATATGAATCTGGATTTTAGCTGTTCATCACAGATTCAGTCAATGCGCTATATTATACATAGATAAGGTCAATTGGTCGTTTAACATTTAGGAGCAATTAAATATGAAATCATTAGAATAACATGACTGTACCATGGACAGCCAATTTGGCAACAGAAAAAAAAAACATAAAAGCTTGCAGTGATAAATGTCACTTTGTGTACTTCATATAATGACACCACTAACTTGGTGGGATCATTTAATACTTTTTAAACTCCTGCACTTTAAAGGTTATGGAAGACTTCACGCTCATATCACTGCATATTGAAGAAGTTTCATAGCCACAGTTAAAAAGTAAACTGATTTAAAGTACTGAGTAAAAGTCTTAGGTACATGGAAAGAAATGCTGTAGATGAAAAACGGCTTAAAAATAATGAAATTAAATGTTTCAACATAAAAAATACTATAAACATTAATCAGTAAGCCATAATAAATGGAACAAAGTTGATATTTGGTGTGAGACGACCCTTTGCTTTAAAAAAAAAAAAATTGTAGTCTCAGTAGATACAGTGAGTGCAGTTTTATAAGGAAATGTCCCAAGCTGTAGGTTTTACTGAACATCTTGCAGAACCAGCCACAGTTCTTCTGGACACTTTATCACACTCGCTTCTTAATTTTAAACCAGAACTCAGCAGCCTTCATTATGTTTTCTTTTTTAATCTGAAAAGTGGTTTCTTATGTAATATGCTGCACAGATACAAAAAAAATTTCTGTAACATTTAATTTTGTGCTGGAAAAAAAATAGGGTGCCTAAGACTTTTGAACAGTACTGTATATTTAACAGTTATTCCACGAAATCGAGTCGAATATGAGCTGATAGCCGACAAGTCGGCTATAAGCCATGTACGATGAGATTGAGTGGAATAACTGTTTTATTCTATCCACATTCACTGGATTTCGAGAAACAGAGCTTTTTTTTCTTTTCTGCAAATTCTGTAAATAAAAATTTTATACACAAAACGTCCCACAAAATCATTTCTGCTTAGAATGTAAACAAACCGGTGGAATGATAGTTGCAATTTGTGAAAAATTTGATAATTATAATAATTCTTGAAAAATGAAAAAAGATAAGTTCTTACCATCAAACACTTTTATTGCATATTTTGTTGCAGGGGTTGTTTTTGTATTTTTTGCAGTTTTGTTTTCGAGTAGAGTTTTTATTTCATCCTCGGCTGGTTCAGCAGCACACGCTGCCATTTTGTTTTTCTCTACTCACGGTATATAAGCTGATATCCTAGTAGTAGAGTAGCCAATCAGAGCGTGAGATTGCTCATATCCAGTAAATGTGGATATATATATATATGCTTTAAGTCCTAAAAGTAGATAAAGAGAACCCAGTTAAACAAATTAGACAAAAATATTATACCTGGTCATTTATTTATTGAGGAAAATGATCCAATATTACATATCTGTGAGTGGCAAAAGTATGTGAACCTTTGCTTTCATTATCTGGTGTGACGCCCTTGTGCAGCAATAACTGCAACTAAACGTTTCCAGTAACTGTTGATCAGTCCTGCACACCGGCTTGGAGGAATTTTAGCCCATTCCTCCATACAGAACAGCTTCAACTCTGGGATGTTGGTGGGTTTCCTCACATGAACTGCTCGCTTCAGGTCCTTCCACAACATTTCGATTGGATTAAGGTCAGGACTTTGACTTGGCCATTCCAAAACATTAACTTTATTCTTCTTTAACCATTCTTTGGTAGAACGACTCGTGCGCTTAGGGTCGTTGTCTTGCTGCATGACCCACCTTCTCTTGAGATTCAGTTCATGGACAGACGTCCTGACATTTTCCTTTAGAATTTGCTGGTACAATTCAGAATTCATTGTTCCATCAATGATGGCAAGCCATCCTGGCCCAGATGCAGCAAAACAGGCCCAAACTATGATACTACCACCACCATGTTTCACAGATGGGATAAGGTTCTTATGCTAGAATGCAGTGTTTTCCTTTCTCCAAACATAAGCTTCTCATTTAAACCAAAAAGTTCTATTTTGATCTCATCCATCCACAAAACATTTTTCCAATAGCCTTCTGGCTTGTCTGCGTGATCTTTAGCAAACTGCAGACGAGCAGCAATGTTCTTTTTGGAGAACAGTGGCTTTCTCCTTGCAACTCAGCCATGCACATCATTGTTGTTCGGTGTTCTCCTGATGGTGGACTCATGAACATTAACATTAGCCAATGTGAGAGAGGCCTTCAGTTGCTTAGAAGTTACCCTGGGGTCCTTTGAGACCTCACCAACTATTACACGCCTTGCTCTTGGAGTGATCTTTGTTGGTCGACCACTCCTGGGGAGGGTAACAATAGCCTTGAATTTCCTTCATTTGTACACAATCTGTCTGACTGTGGACTGGTGGAGTCCAAACTCTTTAGAGATGGTTTTGTAACCTTTTTCAGCCTGATGAGCATCAACAACGCTTTTTCTGAGGTCCTCAGAAATCTCCTTTGTTCGTGCCATGATACACTTCCACAAACATGTGTTGTGAGGATCAGACTTTGATAGATCCCTGTTCTTTAAATAAAACAGAGTGCCCACTCACTCCTGATTGTCATCCCATTGACTGAAATCACCTGACTCTAATTTCACCTTCAAATTAACTACTAATCCTAGAGGTTCACATACTTTTACCACTCACAGATATGTAATATAGGATCATTTTCCGCAATAAATAAATGACCAAGCATAATATTTTTGTCTCATTTATTTAACTGGGTTCTCTTTATCTACTTTTAGGACTTGTGTGAAAATGTGCTGATGTTTTAGGTCATATTTATGCAGAAATATAGAAAATTCTAAAAGGTTCACAAACTGTCAAGCACCACTGTATATATATATATATTTAGTACATTAGTTATATTTCATTTTGTGCTCCCAACTTAAAATACTTGAAGGCACACTTTAATAACTGTGATGTCCAGCTATTGTGTGAAATGTCCTCAGTGCAGCACACTTTAGTTAATTTCCTGCTCCTACATTCAGCAAGGTTAATCTCAGTAATCGGTAATCACTAATAAAGAAATAATTTGATAAATACAGAGTGCTTTCATTAGTGAAATGCATTGTGTTACTGGAGTCATTGTGCTTGCAGTGTAAGGGTGAAGGAGTCTTCAGGGATCTTCGCTGCACTGGCACAGACTGAACACGCAGCAACAAAATGAGATCATTAACCTTTCTCCCACTGTTACAGTCTTTCCCGCTATTCAGAACTGGATCCAAAACTTTCTGCAAGAGAACCAGGCAAGCAATCACAAACAGCAAGGAGCAAGTAATATACAGTTTATTGCAGCAACAACGTTAAACTGAAGGAGCACAGAAATGGCAAAAGCAGACTGGTGAAATGGAGCAGTTTGGAATATTCCCGTTGTGGTGAAAACGTCTGAGAACTGAATCATATAAATAGATGTGTTCCTGAGGAATAACTGAATCATGAAGCTTGTGCCTAGAACTGACTAAACACAGGGTGACTCTCTAGTCCTTCAAATACAAAATGTGGCATCTTTTCCCCCATTTTGTGGAAAAATTTTACAGTGCATATTATATAATATGTACTGTATCCATATTAAAAATAGTTTGTATTATCTTTTTTGTTTGGATTCTACAAAGAAATGACGTATTAAAGAAGTCTGAAAATGTAAAGTGTTCATTCAGAATAAAGGTTTATGTTACAACTACAACCATCCATCCATTATCAGTAACCGCTTATCCTGTGCAGGGTCGTGGGCAAGCTGGAGCCTATCCCAGCTGACTATGGGTGTGAGGTGGGGTACACCCTGGACAAATCGCCAGATCATCGCACGGCTGGCACATAGAGACAAACAACCATTCACACTCACATTCACACCTACGGTCAATTTAGAGTCACCAGTTAACCTAACCTGCATGTCTTTGGACTGTCAGGGAAACCGGAGCACCCGGAGGAAACCCACG